>NC_139819.1:7264717-7864717 GCF_963457635.1 Microchirus variegatus | reverse complement strand
TCTTAAACACCAATATCAGATGAAGACCTACGGTAAATCTGCACTCAAGGTACCAACGGAAAACATGATACGATTCTTTCACCAATACTTACATAATAATTATAATTTAAAAGCATTACAGAGAATTCTACATGGGGTTTCAGTACATGTTATGTTATGTGATTCTCCAGAGACTCAGCCATCTACAAAGAGAGGTGATCTATAAATCAAGTTTAGTCATATTATAGATTTTGGTTTAACTACATTAAGACAGAATGGTGGCGGCAGAAAGTGTGGTGTGTTGATTGTATTAAGTTGACAATCACACACTCTCATCGTGGTGGTAGTGGTGGTGTCGGTTGTGTGTCAGGGACCGTGCCATGGCTCGGTGTTTACCTGTGACTGAGAACTGCTGCTGGATAGAGGGGTAGATGTTGCAGTGGGGGAAACAGAGGGGAAGACGGGCTGACGGAGGCTGTGAAATAAGTCTGGAACAAGAGTCTCTATGTTAGCTGGAGGTAAGTAAAAAAAAAAATCACACTACTTTCTGTGTTAGGATTAGCAAACTGCTGCAGCAAAGTTACTAGAACTAGAAGATGTGCGCTTTTTGATTGCTTGTTGTCAGGTGTGCACTATTAGTGTGCGTGAAGGACTGCCGCAGCTATGAGCAGCGTCTATCGATACCTTGCAGTGGATCGAACGAGTCCATGAAGTCCAGATTGGGCTGTAGGGGAATCAGTCCTGGTTGGATCATGTCTGCGTTCCCTGCATGAGCTGAGATACAAACACAGAGGGTGGAAGAGCAGGTAGAAGAGAAGTCAGCATTTTGACAGCCAGATAAACCACTTATTAACACTTTTATATAGATACACATCTTCTTTCTGTTTAGTCTTAATATTGTCTTATAAGTGGCTTAATCGTGTCCAGTTACAGTTTATTATAAGGAAATTAACAAGGGTCTTAAAATAAAGCGTTTCCAAACTGTGTACTGTGCAGCTGTTATCAGGGCAGTAACAGATCAGGAATAGATAGATAATAGATAATGATAGAAATAGACAGCAGATGATTTTCTCACCAATCTCCCTCGGATTGGGCCACGCGATCGGCTGGTGCGAGGCCAACGTCGAGAACAGCGTATCTGAAATCTCCGACATCAGGACGTCCATGTCGAAGAGGCTTTCCAGCTCCATGGGCGCCGGCGTCTCCGCGTGCTTCCAAGGAGCGCGCCGCGCGACGGTCTCTTCATCCTGACAAAAGGGGACACGGAGCATGTCTGGAGAGACTTCCCCGAACAGCGACATCTGCTCCTCTTTTCCCTTTGAGAATTTTTTTAAAAATGCAACCAACAAACAAACAAACAAAAAAAGATAGATATGCAAAGACACATATATTCACACACAGACAAGAATCACACACACACACACAGATTGTACCCGTTAGTTACAAAGTCAATTAGTTGTAAGCAGTTAAACAGTCAAAGGTGCTTCAAAAATGTGCATGTGACTGGGTTAGCATGGGTTAATTACATTAGTATCAACAGCTGGCTAAACAGATGCCAATCTTAATGTGCACGTGGACACTAGCCTTTTTAACTGAGTGAGCATGACGTCGTTTTGCATACCTTAAGCAAGCTTGAGAGGTCGTCATCCTTGTGCTTATGCAACTATAAAACAGAGTCACATTAGATGCATATTTATTTATCATAAATCATTATAACAACTGAACAGTAAGGGGCTTTATACCCTTTTCTTGAAGTATGTTCTCCATTTGTGATATTCTCTTATTACAATTTCAATTCTTCTTTTCCAGTATTTCCCCTCTGAGACAAGGCCCTGCAAAGGAAGGAAGGATGGGCAAAAAGAAAGATGTGAAGTGGTATACGAAACGTCTAACACGTCATTTTTTCCCCCCATCTTTACCTCAGGAGGACGATGGACATCCAAGTCTGTACTTCCATCGAGGGGAGTCACAAAGTGACAGACGGGGTTCTTCCTCTTCTCCACATCTGCGGATAGAAGAAAACATCGATCAATCCCTGTTGCATCAAGTGTGCAAACTACAACCATAGCAGCCCCATGTCTTCATGCACGCTGAATCTACAGTAGCGTCACACTGTTTTATAAACCAATACAATGAATCTACTGTATATTCTGTGTATATGACATAAAAGTTACTTTGCTGAACTCTTACACTGCATATACCAAGCTCTCCAAATGGCATTGTTTAGGCGGATCTTGTCTCTCCAAAGCAGCTTCAGACCTTTGAAGTTCTTCCATTTGGGAGAAACCAACTTCCCACTGGAAAAAGGCAAGGAAAAATTCACAATGAAAGCACATGGAGAGAAGGAACATTTCAGGTAACAAAGGTGAGACCTTTTCCCACCTCAGACTCTCGGGAGAACAGGCCTCTATTCTCTCATTTGAGAATAAGTATGGGTCTGGAAATGGTGAAGTGAACTCCCAGGAGGTATGACAGACTGATGTAGAGCAAAATGCTACCTTACACAATTGGATAAACCAACAACCAATCAGACCAATGACCTGAATGAGGTCCACAAAAGTGCTTGTGGTTTTCTACACTCTTAGAAATAAAAGTGCTAAGTAGAACCATGTAAGGTTCTTCGGCTTGTCCTCAAAGGAGAACCCCCTTGTTCCACCAAGAACCCTTTTAAAACCCTTTATTTATTAAGGGTTCTCTGGATCAAAATGGTTCTTACTGGAACCCTCAGTGTTACTAAGAACCCTTGAAAAACCCTTTGTTCGGGAAAGGGTTTTTAAGAAGCAAATGGTTCCAGGTAGAACCTCAGCCCTTGTAGAAGGACCCTTTTGGAACCCTTATTTCTAAGAGTGTACACAGAAGTGACGGCTATCTCGTAATGGCAAACTAAACTACAGTAGCTGTAGATCTCCAGGTCATTAATGATGGTCATATGGCATGCCATTGGTCTCCTAAGATGAGATGAAAGAACAGCATTGTAACATAGGAGATGTATGGCATTACAGACTGCTTCCTCTATGTGGAGATGTTTCTTAGTTTTGACATAAATGGCTTCTTTTCCTGTTAGTTCACTTTCAAACCATCTGTCCTCTCTGAGCCGAGTCCTGATCTGTGGAATTGGAGTCCATGTGCTCCATTTAAGGGTTATTGCATTTCTCTAATGTACAGGTTTGGAGCGCTGCCCACATTTCACAGAGGTTACATTCCTGGGTTCCACCACAAAATTTATGAACTGAACAAGCCTCTTGGATGAAAGGCAAAGCATCCAGAGAATCTAGACAACCATGCAGTTATGCAGGTCGGTGAGTGACGAGTACACACCACAGTAATCACACAGTATTTACAATCTCTAAATTAAAGAAGAAGGCAGTCTTGCAACATGAAGGATGTTAAGTGCTGTAAGAAAAAAAAAAACATTACACCATGAACAACAGAACAGCACATGAGGAGAATTCATCAGTGTGAACTTGAATACTCTGTGAGACACAATGTGAAATGAATGATAACAGCACAGGGACTTTGCTGGACAGTCAGTTTCCGTATCAGTGAATATAAACAACAGGAAGGTCAATCGGGCAACAATGAACAGCTGCTTCATAACGTTGTGAAACACCATAAAGTCGATCTCTTAAAAAGAATACTGCTGGTATGAATCCAAAAGGTTTAGGGTCACAGCTTCCCTCTTTCCACGCTTCCTGTTCTGTCCTTCCTGTATTCTGCTTGTCCATGATTTCCCCCTGTATTGCACGCTTACTTTCTGTGTAGACTCAAACAGCCAGTTTTAAATAAGTAGGTACGAGGGAAGAGAAACTGCTCCCGTGCCTACTGTATTGAAAAAAACAGCCACTTCTCCTTTTAGGATAAATGACACCAGCACAACAGTAACAGTAGTGGTGCTTTCCTGGTCTATTATTAGTCATTCCAGTGAGTCCAAGTTGATACCATTTGTGCACTCAGGAGGGGAATCCTCTGAGCAACTGGCTCTGCATCAACAGTGAAGCAACGCTGTATGTCATGTCATAAAACTCTCTTCACTTCCACTTTGATTTAAGATTATGCAGATGATTTTTGTATCTCTTCTATAGGCTGCATTATGTTGTTAATTTAACATACTAATATTAGTTTTAATGTGAAGTAACTTGCAACTCTGTTCCTGGAGTCAAGAGAAGTTTATGTAGAGGTAATTCAACAAGGAAATAATACGACAAAGATCAATAGTCCTTGTCTTTTTAGATCGTTGTCTTTCACTGTGTTTAGTGTCAAGCACTGATATCTTGTCTTCATATTTCAGGCCAAAAGAAATTGCGTTTGCTTTCAGTTTCCATGTGTCAAACTAAAGTGGAAGTACACTGATCTAAATCACAAAGGTCAATCACATTTCCTTCCATGTCCCCTCTGTCGTTTTTGAAAGAAGCTTTGTTATTATGATTATTTAGTAAGTATTTACATGTATGATACATGGCTTACGGTCCAAAAAAAATTACATTAGGATTATTTTTGATCGATATTGCAATTGGGATATGATTCAAAATTGGAAAGACGGAACATTTTTTGCATCTTGACTGTAAACATGATCAACATGATTAGATTTGACATTCTTATCATATGGAGAGCATTTGGAGCCAATGACATTTCACCATTATGCTGTTTTGTTATATATAGAATTTTTCCACAGTGCTGGGATTTCTGAATTATTCTTGATCCACGTGACTCTGAATTTATTGTCAGTGGTCAAACAGGAAGTAACATGCAGAGAAGACTCGTGACTGTATATTGTGTCCCTTGTGGGACTTTCACTGATGTGTGGACAGCTCAGAGGGTGAAAAGCTCCAGTGGATATGAATGTTGTTTCCTGAGGGTCCAGCTGGATATGTGTGTGTGTGTGTGTGTGTGTGTGATCGCTCACCTGTAGGCCAGAGTCATGCACTCGAAGAGTTTGGTGAGCGAAGCGTCGATGGAGAACTGTGACATGCTCGCTTTGCCGAAATGATACGTCTGACAGGTCTGCTTGTTGACCGTGTCAAAGTCGTAGCCTTTCTTCGGCGGGTGCTCGCAGTGCGGCGTGGACACCATGAAGTGTCCACTGTGGATGATCTGAGGCGTCCGCCCGTCCAGCCTCCTCAGTCCCAGGTGAGTCTCCTCCGAGTCCGAGTCATCGTCCTGCCTGAAGCTCGGCGGCGGGCGACGGTACTTTTGCCGTGATAACATCTCCGTAGTTGTCATATCGTTAACTCACTCGCCAGACAAATAGCTAACGTTAGCCAACGAGCTAGGACAATAAAGCCCTCCCGTTCATGGGGTTTGGAATCCGCCGCGGCCGATTCGTTACATACAGTCTGCCAGCTTCGTGGAGTCCCACCCTAGTCCACTCATTTTAAAGTCGGCCGTTGATATTTCGTAGTTGAAGTGAACATGTTGTTGACGTAGTTCACAGTCGCAGCTACCAGCTGACTGTTCCTCAGTCTGTGGTCCGAAGGAGGAAGTTCCTGTGTAGAGGCGTCTGTGATTGGTCAGAGTCAGAGCCCCGCCCCCCAAAACACAAAGCCTCCCACTAAACAATGATAGAAATTATTTAGGAAAACTTTATTGTTGTAATACGTAATAACAGACGGAATTCTGACTTTTTTTTAATGATGATTCTTTGATTTATTTATTTTTTAATTGTGTTTCCCCCCCCCCAAAAAAATCACATGTTGCCCTAATCCTCATTTCAGGAAAAACAAGCTTTTCTATATATAAATCAGGAGAATGCAATATGCTGTCATACCCATGTCTATGGTTTCAACAACAAAACTTGTTGAATGGCAACACTGAAAAAAAAAACAGAGAATACAGAGAAACTGCAGAGAAACTGCATTATTCCATATCCAAAACAATTCAGCGTCCTGTTGTTCATCCTGTATCTAAAGTGTTTTTCACACAAAACACACACCACTGGATCTGAGGAAAATGCATCCTTTCTGGTGTCTTACAACTGTTGTGTCTCTGTGACAGTGATTGCACACACAAACTATCGGGTAAACAAATGCCTGTCTGTTTTATGATTATTTCAGGGGCAACTCAGTAGGTTTGTCAATTCAGTTCAACTGCTCAATTATAACTTTTAGAACAGATATGCAGTCACTCAGTTGAGCAAGTGTCCCAACTGATCATTCACTGACCTTAGATCAGTGTGCAGGAATGAGTTACATCTAATGGTGAGACTGAAGAATGAAACAAACAAGGTGCTTATTTTAATTTTATTAGATCATACAAACATTACATGTAGTGTATCACAAAGCTGTGCATCTATCTAACTTAATCTTGTTTTTTTTTACATAAAAAATACCTACAATACATATGTATTGGAGAATGTTACAGAAAGAAAACATTAGGCACACATCTTATAGACAGTTGTCATCACTTCACTGAAGGGGACGGACTGCCACTGGGATCTGCTGTGGACGGGAAACCCAGGATATGACCCGTAAATGTCTCCACTGATATCTCACATGGGATCACGGACTCCAAAGTACGTTCTAAATCTCCACCTTCGCACACAGACACACACATCAAAACCAGTTTCTGAGCAGTATTGTGAACATTTGAGCATGCTTTTATTTCAATTTTACATACCATCGGGTGTATGTTCTTCCCCTTCTTCTTCCTCTTCGTTGTGACCTTCTAAAAGTGTTGCAAAACACCCTGCCACCTCCTCCTCTGTCATGTGTTCTCCTGTCAAAGACATCAATCAAAATAATGACTGAGGAAGCTTTTTTTCACAGCTGAAACCAAACAAACACTCTTAAGACTGAGGAGGCAGCAGTGTACCTCGGTCCTGCAGGAGTTCCAGCAGCTCGTGTCTCTGCAGAACTGGCCGTCCTGCGCCGTCATGTTTACCAAGGACGTGGAAATCTTGAGCAAGCTCGTCCCTGGAGATGCCGAAGGCTGGCCGATGGTTGACATACAGCTTAATGAACTCCTCGAGGTCAACGGCGGTCACGTACTTTCCGGTTTCAGCGTACTGACTGAACTTGACCTCGTTTTGCAAGTCTTCTATCTGGTGAAAATGAAATAGGAATCTTCAGATCTGAGGTGTAAAGCTACACACATATTATCACGTCTATCGTACCTCTTGCTCTGTCGGGAAGTAAGCCAGTGCTCTCATTAGAGAAGGAACCTCTGACAGGGGGATTTTGGTGGATACTTGACGCTTCTCCATTGAGTCTGTGCCTTGATGACGGATTTGGCAGAAAAAGAAAAAGTCCTTAATGTCCTAAGAATAGAAACAGTAAGAACTTTTGTTTAAAAGGCTTTAAGAAATGACTTATATGCTTATAGCTGGAGGAGTAATCAAAGTCAGAGGCCTTAGCTTTGTATATAGTGCACATACTGTATGTAAAAATACATCTGACTGACTGCAGGACGTACCAAATCAACTCAATGCTCTACCATCACACTGACTGCTGAATTATAATGTGCAATTTAATACTATTGGCCTGTGGTATAGTATTTTCTGGGTGAGATCAGCAGGAGAATCTCTGGAGGATCCAGGCAAAGGTGGTGACCCCTGGCTTGAGCTTGCAGGAAGCAGGTAAACTTTCACTCGCTGTGGATCCTCTGGAGTCTCTCCTGCTGTGTTCTCACAAACTCACATGGACATTAACTGGAGATTATGTTAGGAAAAGTGTAAGAAAAAGTAGAGGCAAAGGAAAGAGAGGAAGAAGGTAGTAATGCAACATTAGAAATGTTAATTGCCATAAAACGAAAATGGACAATCTCAGAATCATCTCTGGAGTGACCTCTGCAGGTTTGGACAATCTCAAGGTTTGAGTGCATTTCTGAAAACAGCACAAACTAAATGTTGTTTATTAGGTAATCAAGGAAGATATCAGAGCACTCATAGAGAGTCACAGAGAACAAAGCAAATGTCACCTTGTAGAAAGTGCCATCTCCACCTCCCTCTAAAACAGTGTAAAATGGTACCAGGCCCTCTCCTCCCAGCGATGCCGCAGTCTCCAGGGCACTGCAGTCACAACAACGAAACGTTATCCGATTTTCATTGCATTTCAAATGATTTTCACATTGATTCTATTGTAGCTCACTTTAGACTAATCTCCCACGAGAGGACAGTGCAATCAGACCCTCCTGCAGTGAAAACATATCGGCCGTCGCAGGAGCACGCCAAAGCGGACACTCCTGTTGGATGGCAAATTAAAGCGGTGGACTTGTAGGGGTTTCCGTCTAGAGGCAACATCTGGAGACCCACCTGTGAGGAATAGAACGCACACTCTTAGTGGTAAACATGAGGTTTTCTTTTTACAAAACAGATGAATTAAACAAATACACAAGAAAATACACATTTTAGATAAATATAAAGAGGAAGATCAGCAGTTTAATACGAGGCGGTAATGGAAATGGTTGTATTTAAAGCCATAAATATTCTTGTGTTGTACTGAGAACATGAAGAACACTGTATAAAGTATTGTGTAAATATTTGGTGATGGGATAAAGTAGTTGATAAACTTGTTGTTGAGTTGTGTGTCATGGGAATGGAGTAGGAACATATCAGTTTATACTTCTGCCTACTCCTTCTCAAATATATGACGAGAAGGAAATGTCTATGTATATTTTAAAAACATGCTGGATAAAAAGAATAATAAATGATTTAAAATATTGCAGTACTGACCGTGTCATCTGTGATATATGCCAGGTAATATGAGTTTGTCTCAGGTTCTGCAGATTTGGGAAGAACCATCACTTGCTTGATGGGGGAGCCGTATGTTGGGCCGAGGAGAGTCTTTCTGTGTTTGTACATATGACATTACTTTGCAGAACAGATACAGAATATACGGAAGACAGAAGATGCAGACCTGCACATCTTGGTCGTGCTGTTAAAAAGCTTCATCTTATATTGGTCTGAGGCAGTGAGAATGAACTGCTCCGTCGTCAGCGGAGGATACCACGTCATGCACTTTGGCACGGCACTCTGCTCAATGCGCTCTGAGCTTGAGACGACAAGGTGGTTTACATCACTTTTTTCCAAGTCGTACTCCACCTATTCACACAAGCACAGAGAGGTTTTTTTTTGTTTTTTTTTAAAACACCAAAGTCATTAACAGTCCTACAGTTTTTTTCTTTTTTTTTTACAAAGCAGACTAACCAGGCGCCGGTCCATTCCCAGCGATAACAATCTGGGTTGGGTGCTGTCCAGGTGAACCCCAAAAAGAAGGTCTGTGATGGGCTTATAATGGGAGCGGTATCTGCCCAGATATGTCCAGTGAGGTAAAGAGTCTTCATTTGTCTGCAAGCGGAATACTGTCACTGCTTTTCCAGCGTCCTACAACAGTCAACAGGAGAATAAAACCTAAGAAAAATATTATACATTTGCAATCTATATTTACATGGGTATGGGACATAAAGAAGGATGATTTTCAACTTTTTAATATGGCAAGTATCAACTGTGAAGTATTTTCATGACGATGGTAGCCTATATTCTTACCACTCAGCTATTATCTGATGTTTCCCTGTAATATTATCTCCTTGTTACCATTGCCATTACCAAGCTAGAAATATCATTATGGGTCAGCTGTGGATCAGTGTTTGAGTGGGTCATCTTGCAGCTCCACTACATGCTCATGTGTCCCCTGGGCGAGACACAGCAACTGGTGCTAAATGGGTATGATGATGAGTGAATGAAAAAACATTGCACATGTACTGAATGAATGACTTTTAACACAGACCATAATATGACCTCCTTTTTACAAAATGATCACCATCATGGTACTATGTTGTTACTCCAGTGTAAAAACATAAGAAAGGACTTTTCTCACCGCAGTCGCAAGATACTTTGAGTCGGACGAGAAAGTGATGTGAAGGATGCTGTCGTTGGTGTAATGGAAACATTCCTTGGGATCGTTCTGCAAAGTGCGGGGGTTCAGTATGTGAACAGAGCCACTGCCGAAGCCAACTGCCAGGTATAATCCTGTTCAGCGACAAAACAGAGTGTGCTGCTTCATATCGGAGAATGGAATGAAAGGGAAACAAGAAGACAAATCCCAGCATACTGGCTCACCTTGAGGGTCATAGGTCACACACTGAATCTGCTTCTCTGTCTCAAAGAGCCTTTTGCACATCATTGCGTTCTTGTTGTAATCCCATACTTTTAAAACGCCTGTATGACTGCCCATGACCACAGCTGGCTGTTTGGGGTGGCAGGCGACTGCGTGAAGAGGGTCACTGTCCTCACGCAGCAGGATCTGAGAGACGCCTTTCTGTGCATTCACATGGACGACCGTAGACCCGGCTGTGGACACGACAAAGTTTCTGCAGAGGAAAGAAAGAAAACAAACAAACTGTATACCATTTTTCAATTAATTATTATGAGGGGGGTTTCCTTTTTTCACTTTACTATGCACCTGAATATGAACGGTTTGGTTTCCAGAGTGCAGTCCTCCAGATGTCCTTCTGTGCACTCTTTGGAGAAGGAAATGGAAACGATCGGATCCAGGTTGAATTTACTGTACCACGTGAGGAGGAGGAATTCTTCGTTATAGAACTTGATATGCCCTCGAGTGTCACCAGTTACGAAACAGCTGTGATATGAAAAGGCACAAAGAGATTACAGACCGATAAATAAATAAATCAAAGAAGCCATTGGCGGTAAATATTTCTGGACCTGAGTACCTGTCACTAACGGTGAGAACAGTGATCGGATCCTTCTGAAGTGGAACGAGCTTGATTCGGTCTTGAGGGAGACACCGGTTTGCAGCGAAGTCTTCCATCACATTCCACACAACAAGGCCACCTGCTGTAGTGGCTCTGACAACCCGAGGCTCTTTCCAGTGAAACACAGACTGACTGTGGAACTTGCCGACCATGTCGACAGTCTGTGAAAGATCAGGGGACGTCTGTTTTCAGACATGAGGTCCGGTCTCTCTGTGCTCTACACAAACTCGAGCTCAAAAGCATTTTAGGGCTCCCGATGAACCTGAAAACTGATTTTCCTCAAGTCCTTTCTCTGTCTACGGACTCTGCAACAAACAGAGGACTCCTCTACTCCCCCCTTTTCCAAAGAGCCTCAAGGAACCTCAGTGACCTTCACCCTTCACATACCAGAAAGGATGAAAACACTTTCTCTCCACTCCCCCACACTCTCTTGTCATTTCCACCTTGGTTTATGCATTAATGTTTATTTCTTTATTTACTTAACCTATATTTATGCTGGAAATATCCATTGGGATTAATAGTCTATTTACATAAAAACATAAAAAGGCAGGGGTATTACATAGTCATGGGTATTATGTGAATTTTCTGCAAATAAACCTGCCTCAATGTTACACACTGGACCTTTAATTAGAGATTATACTGGGGATCTTAATTATATCTCAAAATACTCATGCAACGCATTCTGACAGTAGTCTTTACCTTTGGAAGTTTCAGGGGAACATATTGCAGACTTCCCTGCGCCTGAAATGCAGCATGTGATTAAGTCAATAAATATAAAGACAACAGTTGTTTTGTGTATTTTAACAAATGAGAAAAAAGTTGCACTCACCCTGCTGAAAAATAACACCTGGCTTTCACTGCTGGTGAGCAGCTGAGTGCTGTCGTTTGGATTAAAAATGATGCTCTCCTGAAAAAAAAGAGAAGAAGAAAATCATCCAACATTTAAATATTTGGTCCTCTGAACATCTTATTTATGGAGTTAGGTGGTCATTTAATTTAAGACTTACTTGAAAGCCATGTGTAGGATTGAGTTCAGTAAACCACAGAGGCCTTTCTGTTTCATTTGTCCAATCCCAAATACACACACGCTGTAATCAGATATACTTTGTTAATCAGGGAGTACATTTATTCTTTCATACGGTCAAATCATCTAAGCTGCTTAGATTAACAGTTTATATGCTATACATGTTTAATACAAATTGTACTACATTCCTAAGCCTAAGAAAAGATGATATAATCATAACGATGCTTAGTGCTTTCACTCAAAATGGTACCAAAGTCTTGAAAAAAGCATTACAACAACAAAGTCGTAGAGTGAGTCTCATGCACTCCATTGTTTGCATTTCGTGTGTTTACTTGACTGTGTCCATTCCCGTCCTGCTGTCCCACTCACTTGAACGTCTTCAGCTCCAAGTGTTACCAGATATTTAGCCTCTCTTGAGAATGCCACGGCCAAGACGCCCGCGTCAGTGTGGCACTCGAACAACTTATGCACAGGAATGCTGTAACGATTTGCATGCGCTTGGTTACCGTAAGAGCAAAGGTCGATACTCTTAAAGAATGGAGAATCAAGTGCTATACCCAGAGTAGGAGTCCCATATGATCACCATGCTTTTTGGGCCCTGGTCTGCAGTCGCAACCCAGCGTCTGTCTTCACTCACACACATGCATGAGATGGGGCTGCAGTGACCCTGGAAACATTTCAGTGAAATGTGGTTCTGTGAACACCGATCAGTTCAAAAAATGGCCATCAAGCAACAAGAAAAAGAAGCAAATGTGTTCTTAAGGTATTGTAGACTTGAGCAGGTGTAGATTTTAGTAAAGTTTATTTAGTTTCCTGGGTGCTTCTTGATGAAATGAATAAGATTAATGGCAATATTTGATCCCACAGTCTTGCATGTTGATCAGAGTTGTGTTTAAATGTTTTGTGGGGCCTCAGAAGACTTTTGTGGGAATGGCTGCTCCAACATAATTACAATTAATAACCTGCATGTTTATCACTTACCTGAAGTAAGTGCTGGGATTGTGATGTGTGATTATATATGATCCCAATGTGTGCACCAGCATAGAAAACCACCAGCTGATCGTGGTCTTGCAGACTGAACACAGAAAGAGCAGAGTTCATCCCAAACACCCTCTCAAGTGACTGGATAGAGAGAGAGAAAAGATTATGGTTACCTTCTTTTATCGTGGAGAACATTTTCATGACACTTTCGTGACTGCTCAGTGCAGGGAACCAGGATTAATGAGAAAGAAGACATATTCTTACAAGCGCCTGTGTTCTTGAGTGACTCGTGGTATTTGGGAAAAGTGTATCTCTGGTCGCAGTGTAGACCTGAGACGCCTGAGCCATGTTTAGTGTCTCTGTATCCTCTCCCCTGTCTCCTGTACTCTCTTCAGCTTCATCACTCCTCTTCCATCCATCGTCTTCACGAGGACAGTCCTGCATTTGTTGCTTTTCCACCTTGCACTCTGTGAATGGCTCGTGTTCCTCCTCAGCATCCACATCTGACATGATGATGTCTACTCTCACACTGTCTTTAGGCTGCAAAATTTGCCAAACCTTGCAAATTATTCTGCACAATAACAACACCTGTGGAATTTGTCTGCTTCAAATGTCTTAACAATGCTGAATGCTAAAAAAAACAACGTTGTATTTGCTGTTGCTGTTCAGCCTAAAATGATCTGCTAACAAAGAGCTTGACTAGCCTCTTGTTGCCTAGTAACCACTAACACAAGAAAACATTGGTCGTTTCTTTCAAATTAAAAGCACCATTGAGCCACAATATTGTCTTGCCTCGAGTAAAACTAACATTTTTGATTTTTTGAAGAAAACGTTTTTATTTATCATTACATTATGAATTGAAAATATATTCAGCAAAATGTTAACAGCAGAAATGTTAAACAACAAAGAATGGGAGGTTAGGTTGCATTTGAACTGACTTTTCAATCAGTGCAAATTACATTTACAACATAAACCATGTGCTCTGTGAACTGGTAAATGGAATGTAAAAGGAAGGACAAACCTGGGAAAAGTACATATACCATCAAAGAAACGTGACATATAACTAAAATGTAAATTGTCAAAAAAATAAACTTATTTTGTTTTTACAGCAGCATAAAGTTCAGAAATAAAGCAACTTGCAAAATACAGATGCGATAGATTTAACTTGGTGTTTTACTCTACGGTATATGTTTTATTCTGAAAACCGGATGTTTGCAACCTTGCGTATCCGCTTGCCCCATTTACCGTAACGCCTACAATAGTACGGCACTCAAAATGTGTTGTTGGCTGGTTTGACGAGACAAACGAGTGACGAGGACCGACCGGACGCCGTTTCTGGTTCACGTCGCCCAACTTGAAGCTTCCATATCTGAAGCTCATTTTCACCACCTCGATCTCTAAAACCTGTGTAAGTCACACGTCTGTCATTGACATTTTGAAGGATTATTGTTGTTATTGTGAGTAATATGAGACATGTGACGACGACGACAGTCCAGAAGAGACTTGTTTTGAGGAGGAAGCGGTTACATGGTGATTTGACCAGCGGATAGGTGAGGAGCCATGCTAAAGCTAATGAGTGTCAACTTTTTCTTAGCGCTTTTCATTTCCTTCGACAGTGCGAGAGACGGAGTTGAAATTAGTAAAACAGGTTGTCGGCTTCTTTAGCCACTGGACGTTAGCCAACGTTAGCTGTTTGTTCTTATCTCCAATCCCCTCAGGTGACAGTCAGCTGGGCTCGTAATTAGCCGTTAGCCAACACTTAACCCTCAAAACAAGGCTTTCTCTGCCTTTGAGTCATTAAATAATGTGTATGGCTCAATATTAAACCAACAGCACATATATGTGATGCGAGAAAGGTCCTAATATTGGCAAATACTTATGAAAAAAATGTTTTCTTGTGGTTATGGCCGAGTTTGGACTTGGTAAACGTTATGATAATTCAAGTCTGAGTGTACATTTTCCCTTACGTGGTTGAGAAAGCATACACACCTTTATTTTTAGCAACGTGCATCAACACATAGTTATACGTAACTAGTGATAGTGATTCACATGGGATTTCCCCTAAAATGTAAGTCTAATGGAATAAATCAATGTGGAATATCTTCAACCTTTCTATATATATATATATTTGTGTGTGTATTATATATATATATATATATATATATATATATATATGTGTATATATATATGTGTATATATATATGTATTTATATATATATATATATATATATATATATGTGTATATATGTGTGTGCATATACACATACTTATTTCCTACATACCGACCTAAACATACCTAAAAGTCTTAGTTGTGACCTAGTTTTTTACAGTATTGACATAACATGCAGTCCTTAAACAAGCCCTCCATTATGTTTAGCTTTAATTCAAGTAGCTATGCACATTTGATGATGAAAAGTAGTCGAGTAACCATACAAACCCTTCTATTCATACAAGGTCATCATCTGGATTTTTTCCTGATTTTCCCTGAAGGGTATAAATCTGGATTATACCCAAGTTGATACTTGAGAAAATGGTCCACAGAATATTTGTTACACCTCTAGTAATACAACCCTCCATTATTAATGTAATGTTCAGCTTTCAGTGTTGATTTAACTTTGTTGTCATTTTATAGGTTGGTGCTTTTGGCTTCATATGAGATTCAGTAAACTATCTGTCAGATTATGGGCCAAGTTTGGTTCTATTAGGCTTTACTGAACATTTAGCTCATAAGCTCGATTCAGCAGCCACAGTTTTGGGTAAGAAAGACAGATTGTATTGAATGAAGTATAAATATTCATTTTGATCTAACAGGTGGTAGTAGTATTTGAGAGCCCTCTACAATGTGGACAGATAAGCACAGAGGAATCCGAGTTACCCAGCAGGAGCTGCTCTGCAAGAATGCCTGCGGGTATTATGGAAATCCTGCATGGCATGGCCTTTGCTCCAAGTGCTGGAGAGAGAAAGCTCGTCCAGCTGGAGCCCCAAGACAAGACGCAAGGTAAGACCTGCACTCGCAGTCACCTTTGAGCTTGTTTTTAACACCAACTGTTGATTATATAAATTACTTTTAACAGATTGATTTGCATTGAGCACATCTTAATAATCATCTTGAGGCAACTTTTGGTTTAAGCTGAGTTTAGGTTTGGAAGTTTAAATATGTACATTTTTTTGTAGACCAAAGAATGATGCAACTCCTGTCACCTTCTCCAAATTTGAGGAGAAGAAAAACATTGAGAAAGGTCATCGGATTAACACAATGAGGAGACTCTTCTGGGGAGGCCCGTCATCTCCAAAACGCCAAGGTAGACTATTTTTGAGAAAATATCAAGCAATTTCTTCAACCAAGAGGGAAGAATATTCTATTCTGATTCGGACTGCAACCATAATTCAATTATTAATCAATTACTAAATGAATCATCAACTCTATATTTGCTCTATATAACATGGTTTTGTGGACAAATACCAGTATTTACCAACTGATCAACATTTTCTGACATTTAATTTAATTTTGTATTTCCTAATTCGATTTTCAATTTGATACAATTCAATATAATTTCATTCAGATAGATTTCAGTTTCCATACCAATTTCTCTTGGTTATAAAAGACATTTTTCACAGAACTAATGCTGCAAATGGTATTAAGCATATATATATATATATTTTTTTAAATATTAATGTTAACATTTTGTTTCATATGATCACACCATGCAACTCTACAGTAAGTTTGTAGGTGATCATTCAAACTCATCATGAAAACTGCATTTTCTGCTAAATCCAATCCACTTTATAGAGCACATTTAAAAAAAAAACAAAAAAAAAAAACACCACTATTTATCTGGAGTAACATCTTCTCTACTATTCCCTCTCCCAGAGTCTTCTGAAGACCATATAAAAGCATTGAAAGCGTTCCAGGGCCTTGAGCCTGGGGACTTTGCCGGTTTTCTAAAAGTACTTCGCAGTCCTCCTTCACAGCGCTTGCAGTCCCAGTGCACAGCTTTTCTCAACACAATGGAAGCTTATCATGTAATGATCAATTTAAATATTCATCATTATAGTCGCATTATCTTTGTAAAATGCTGTTTTTTGAACATACACTATCATCATTTTTGCAGGATCTGCCAGTACAGAAACAGTCTGACCTTGTGCAGGATTTCTACATGTCTTTTGCTGAACATTTTAGCAGTGAGTACACAGTAGAGCAACACGTTATGGCCTGTTAATTGTATTTACTCTAGAGAAAAACAAACAGTTTTTTGTTTTTTATTCTTTCAGGTTTTTCTGAGGCTCATGTCACTCAGATAATGGAGCACGTTGAGAAGTTAACGATGACGCGGTTGCACAAATGGGTCTTCTGCCATGACAGCTGTGATGATGAACAGAAGGACCTGCTTCTCCAGAGAAGGATACGGTAAGCATTAAATACAAGTCTTAGTCATGTTGTATTTGATTAAAACCTACAGCCTACAATCATCCTAAGACATTTATGTCTCTTTACTTTGCAGCTCCTTAAGCTGGGTTACACCGCAGATGCTGGAAGTACCTTTTCCTGAAAAAAGCACCACAGTCACAACTGACCCCTTCTTGCCTGCTATAACAGGTGAATCACAGCATCATTACTTAAAGGGAATTGTTGACCAGTGTTTCTTCAACTCCCACAGTCTATTCTTATACAAAACTTGATGTATTTTGAGACAAACTTATTACAAATGTTATCGGTGCACTGGTACAACGTCACACTACGTATCTCGCATCTTCATAGGTTTTCAGTCATAACCACTCCTAAACTGTACCAAAATGAACTGTACCATGATGGAAACGCATTGTCTGTGAAGCTATGAAAGATAGTTTCACAGATCAGAAACCACTGAATGGTATAAAATGCTTGTCTTTAATAATTTGTCCTGTCTTGCATATTTTTTTTTAACAGCCATAATTGAAATGGATGCTAAACGAGCACCGCAGGACAAGCTTGCCTGTGTGTCCAAATGCAGTCATCATGTCTTTGAGGCCCTCTCCATCTCGAACAGTGAACCTGCCAATGCTGACGACTTCCTCTCGGGACTGATTTACGTGGTGCTGAAGGCAAACCCACCCCGCTTACACTCCAATGTGCAGTACGTGATTCGGTTTGGCCTCCCTCACAGTCTGATGGCAGGAGAGAGCGGCTACTATTTCACAAATCTGGTAATTTGATTCATCCGTCAGCGTGTGCCACAGGAGGCTGTGAAGTAACATTGGTTGATCAAATGTGTCCTCTCTCTCTCTTTTTTTTTAAGTCTTGTGCTGTGGCCTTCATTGAAAAGCTAGATGGACCTGCACTAAACCTGAGTCCAGAAGAGTTTGAGGGCTACATGCTGAATCGGCGTGGTCCCTCTGTGGGAGAGAAGAGGCAGAAGACTGCCAGTGAGACACAACAGCTGCTGGAAGAGCTAAATGGTAGACAAGAGAAGCTGGACCAGGGGATGGATACTCTCAACGTGCAGCTACAAAACTGGGTGCAGACAGTTCATTCGCAACTGGATGAGGCGACATCGCAGTTTGCTCTGGTACAGAAGGAGATAATATCTCAGGCAGATGTCTCCCGGGATTCGTCGTCCTCGTCTCAAGATGCATCATCCCAAGGCGACGACAAAAACCAGTTTGTGCAGGTGCTCGCAGATCAACATGCCGGACCAAAGGATACGGACTGTTAGCAACATTAACCAACACCTCATGTGGCACTTGACTCTATTTTTTTTAATCATCAGCACTAACTTATGTAGGATGTGAAACTAACATATTTATATTCTAATGCCACATTTGCACAGGTTACAGTTGTAGGAAGTTTGCATTCTGTATCACGGTGCTCCATGAAGATTTTATTGTCTGTAATTATAATAGACTATAAAAATAATTGTATTCTGTTTGAGGATGAAGGAAATTAAAATGCATTCCAGTTTTAAGCAAACACTCAGGTACATATCACATCCGCTCACATTTTAAAGGTGTGTATTCATTTACCACTTGTTTCTAATAGTGTTCACCATGTGCCTTTATGCAAACTGCTGTGAAGTGAAGGAATGCGCCAGGAAAAATGTAGGATCGACCACTACAAGCTTGACTAAATGGTTTTCCACCTACATTCTCATGTTGTCTGCACTGTTTTGTTCAGATAATGAAAAAGAAAGGAAAAAAACTGGTGCAAAACAATGTGTAATGCACAAGAGTGGCAAATACACTGTTTGTGATTTGTTTACTGCTCTTCAAGGTGTGTGAAGTAATGATGGGGTTGTTCTGATGAATGTTGGTATTAATGTTGTATTAAAGTTGATTTGCACAATTAAATGGTGTTTGTTTTTAATGTTTGGGAAGTGGTTTGGATCAAATCTTGTTTTCAAATCTAGTTTTTTTTAAACTGAATCAAACCCTCAATATGCCTTGTTCAAATGTATTTGATTGATATTTGATTTGATATTATTGATTGTTTGATTATTTTTATCAAATATTGTTCAAAAGGTGTTTTTGTGGTGTCACCGTCCATGATGTCCCCACCTTTCTCTCCACCTCAGCTGAATTTGGCACAGCGCCACTCGTGACTTACTTTTATTAGTTTTATTTCATTGATTTAATTTGTTCAAAGTCATCAAAGGACTGCTGGAATAATACAAACATTATAAAATAAAACAAAAGATTCAAACTCTTCAAAGAACCAGGTGGATTCAGTTAACTCAATCATATTATGCAGTTCTTCAAGCAAACCCAAGTCCAGACCTGAAACATTACCATTTTCTAGAAAGTGCTATCTATTCCAACCAGTAGGGGGCAGCAGCGCGCATTTGTAGTGTTCAGTCCGCCTAAATGCAACAGAAAAGGAAGAAGGTAGAGGAAGAGGAGAGCGTGGAGAAGATAAACAGACATGAAGATGACGGAGGGAAACAGTCCTGTGGATTTAGAAATAACCATGGACGACGTTCAGAACCTCGTTAAAAAGAAAGATAATATCGAGGAGCAGATAAAAGCTTATTACGACGTCCTAGAAGACGTAAGTCAGCTGTCGTGTCAGGTGACTTAGCTGTAAACAAGCTAACCACCAAGTTGTTTTTTTGCTAAGTTAACATGTTTTTCCCCTCTGTGTTTGTGTTTACAGCAAGGTGTCGGGGTTGAAGGTCCTCTGGTTGACGCGGAGGGTTTCCCCAGAGCTGATGTCAACATATACCAGATCAGGACAGCGAGACACAGTATTTCATGTAAGCTGTTCAGTGTCCTCAGTGACACAGCACAAACCTCAGTCACTCACCTGTCACCGCACATAATAATCATGTCATCGGTGTTTTTGTTTCGTTCTCTAACCAAAAGTATTTAGTTTGCGGGTTGGGCTGCAACGATTATTCGGTTATTAGTCCATTACTGGTTGGTTTATTTGCTCCATATAACAAAGAAATTATTAAAACTTAACAATTTTGATGTTTTTCCATAGGTTCTGGAAAAGACTGATAAAGTTGTATTCAGGACATCTATTACTACATGTATACTGGAAATAAGACATTTTTACTGTATATTTTTTTGATAAATTTCTAATTAAAAGTCTTAAATTAGCACTATTTCAATCATTAACTTTGTCAAATTTGAGATGCAAAAATGACAAAGATCTCCATCAGTTCTGACCAGGACTGACGAGGCATTGAGGACATCTATGACTAGTAGCATACTGGAAATCAGGGATTTTTTCTATACAGAGAAATTTCAAGTTAAAAGAGATATTGCAGTTTCCATACCATAGCATATTTTCAAAGAACTAATGCAGCAAATTGTATAAAATTTGGATCCCTCTAACCTGTTGCACCAACAAAAAATATAAACATTAACTTTAACATTTAAAATTGAATTTAAAGAAAGTTCATGGGTGATACTGTAATTCAAACATGCTAACTCTTGTCTTTCAGGCCTACAGAATGATCACAAGGCCATCATGGTAGAGATAGAAGAAGCCCTGCACAAGCTCCACGCCCGAGAGAAAGCTAAGCGGCATCATGATGAGGCAGAGGCCGGGGTGGAGGCGATGGAGCTACAGGTCACTCTGCCTCCTCCATTTGCAAGGGTGGATGCCGTGACGTCAGGCTCACCGGCCTGCGGAGCTGTGAGTACAGAGGAGTTCACTTGTCTGAGGTAAACGTCAACTGTTTTTATTTTTAAAGTTTAGACTCACAAAGAAGCTGCTTTTTTGCTCTCGTTTTTTTATCCAAAGGGGCTCAAAATTGATGATGGAGTCATTGAGTTTGGTTCAGTGAACACGGGGAACTTTCAGAACCTCCAGAATATTGCTGCAGTGGTTCAACACAGTGAAGGGGTAAGCTGCCGAAATAATTTCCTCCTTAAATTATGTATATAATCACTGATTTTTCAGCTAAAACAGCGACTTTTTGTTTTTCATGTTTAGGACAATAACCTGTTTTGGAAAGTGTGTTTTCACATTTATTTATTTTAATTCTATCAGCATAATCCAGCACTGGCAATGCTCTTTTTATCCCGAGTGTGAACTGCTATGTTGTGTCCTACAGAAACCATTACGCGTCTTAGTCGTCAGGGATGGAGAGAGAGTCCAGATGAGCCTGACTCCACAGCGATGGTCTGGCAGAGGTCTGCTTGGGTGAGTGCTATAAACAATAGTTTCGCAAAATAAAAGGGGTATTTCAAAAATTTCGACAAAGTGCAATTGCTACTTGCAGGTGTTTCCGTTGTAATCTTAATTATACTCTGGCAGCATCCCATTTTTTCTCGTAAAATCTTACCCCGTGAGGAGAAGATTGCAAGAAAGCATTTTGCGTTTCCATGGTTTTGGGTGAACTATATACCGCTGGTCATATCCGGTGTTTGTCCATTACACTTTTGCAAAACTTTAATATCGACAACGCCTGAAAAACCACCACATGAGCACATATATTTGACAGGAAATGTAGCTGTTTATATTACAAGTTTTTATTTAGATATAATGGAAACCCAACTAACGTCACTGATGTGTTTGGATTGCTCGAGACACCCAGTCCAGTAGAGTTGTAGGAAACATTCATGAGCTCATCGACATGAGTAGATATGTTGAGAATTTCCTTTGAGAAAAAAATGCATCTACAGTAATGTTACGCTTGTAAAATATTCTTCTTCTATGGGGTTTAACGGCAGCGTTCATCCATGATGTTGCATTATTGCCATCTGTCATGGCTGTCATTAAAAAAAAACAAAAAAACACCCTCCTTATGCCACTTCGATGCTCTATAAACGGAACAGTTGTCAACAATTTGAAAAATTGCTGCTCGAGCTCCAACAGCATTTAACTAGAACGTAAAGGCAAATGGCCCAAATTCATTTCTAATATTATTTGTCCCTACACAAGTCTGTCAACGGCAGACACAGCTATTTATGAGCCAGCTCATAAATATAACAGGTGTAAGTGGTTCTCTTCAATCACCAGGCTTTGTTCTCCATTTCAGATGCAACATTGTTCCAATCCGCCGGTGATCACCAAGTTCTGAGACATTTTCCCCATCACCTCAGTTGCCCTCGGATGGTTTTACAAACTTAATTTGTACATAGCACAGACATTTGCATCTGTTTTTCCACCTTTATCCAAACTTGAAAGTATTCTTTATACAAGTACGGCCTTCACAGTGGGATGTATCATTCTGAGTGGGAGTTTTTGGAATACTAGCTGAATAAACATCAACAGAAAACATCACATCTCAATTCTTCATGTTTGAATTGTTCATTTAAATATCCTGCAGTGATCTGAAGCACTAAACAATTCTACAACCATCATCAATAAAGATTTTTTAAACCATATGATAATGATGTCAAAATTTGTTTATTATATTTTAAAAAATACTTGACGCAGAGGCAACCTAAGCATTATCTTCCAAAAGTTAATGAACAAAAAAACAAAAAACAGACTTGTAAACAAATGCTATATTCAAGAGTCAAATTGACACATATTCATTACATCGGGGGAAAACATTAAAAAAACAGGTCAGGTAAAATTTAACAGGGATTTCCCAAATCATTTTCTCACAAATTCAAGTACGGCGGAAGTCGAGTTAGCGCGTGTTCCAGCTGGCTGTGCCGTTTCTGACATTTGCCACTCATCTATACAACTGTACATTCTGAATATGAAAGACAACACATCAGCAAAAGTCACATTGACTGTTTGAGTTTCTTCTTTTTGGGCTTGACCATCTGTGGCAGCTGAATTTTGAAGGCAGTCCTAAAAAGAAAAACAATTTTAGATCATATTAATGCCAAATGCTAGAACTGTATAATGTATAATTTCTCTTCGCAAAGACTTAACAAAGGCAGAATAATAAGATCAACAAGAAATCACCAAAAGTGACACACTGCAAATTTATATTACAATAAAAGCAGCAGAACTTACTCGCAGGTTGTGCAGATGGGGCTGAAGTTGCAGAATACTTGGGGGGAAAAAACATGAGAGCGTCAACACAAAAACACATCATCACTGCTGCTGCTTTTAAAAGTGATATAAAGATTTTGTACCATGTTTGAAACTTACTCGACAGACAAACGGAGCACACGTAACCGATCTCGATGAGGTTGCGATGACAGAAACACGCAGCTCTGTAGTCCACGTGTGCAGGCGGAGGCAGCACCAGCTGTGAACGCTGCTCTGAGTCAGGCAGGAACACCCACTGGAGAGAAGGACAACACACACACATAAAGGGATTAATATTTACATTCAAACAGGAATTAACAAATACATTCTCAGACTTGTAAAAATACATATGCACTTACTAAAAGATACTGCGCCAGGGCAACTTTCTGTGGTAACCTGAGGTACAATCCTCCTGTTATATCACAGGCCTGAAAAAGCAAAAAGTAGAGCTGAAACACAACACTGGATCACATCATAGTGGCTACAGGGTATGCAGTATATTATATTTAGTTAAATCATTGTTAATCTACCTGTCTAACATAGAATCTTGAAAACAGGCTCTATAAAGCACTACAATCAGACCCGAGCGAGGGAGCATTTGTGTGTATACAGCAGCAGTGCGGGGAGAGACGAGGGGAAGAAGTGTTCATCTTGTCAAACTTCTCCTCTAAAGTTATTTCTTTCAACCTGAACCAGTGATTCCCAAAGTGTGGGCTGTAGAAGGTCATTAAAATATAAACAAATGTGTCTATACCTTTGCAGTTTTGTAATGTTGTTTAAAATTGCTGTAAAATATGTACGTTTATGTTTTAAAGAATAAAACAAAGCCAATCATGTTGGGTTTTAATAGTCAGCGTACAGGCCTAACATTTCAGTATAAGCACTCGATGTTAATTTGAATTTCTTGTGATTTAAGGGTTGGTTTTGAACCTCAGAGGACTTTCAGATTTCAAAAGGTGGGCCCTGGCACTCTTAAATTTATGAATGGCTGCTTTATACATATATACTATACAACTGTGATGTTCCATGGCTATACATAATATAGTACTCTTTGTTTCAACTTTAGGTTGCTTAAAGTGATAAGAGACTGCAGTACCTGCTGAAGGAGACCCGAGTCTGATGCCAGCACACAGGCGTCTATCAAGATGCTCTGTCGAGTACAAAAATAGAGATTTTAAATACATGTGAAACAAACAGGGATGCACGATATTGGACTTTTTGGCCTTATTAGATTTGTCAAGCCGATACTTGAGCCGATCAATATCTGAAGTAACTATCTGCCAATACTGATATTGCGCCGATAACATTGTGCCTCCAGAGAAACAATTTCCATTTCTTTATTTTCTTTATAACAACTTAACTGTGAAGATTTTTTATTCTAATACCGTGAACTCCATCTCGTCAACCAATACTGCCAATGTTTACCTTAAATAAAAAGTATTAGCATACCTTTACAGCAGAAAATAGTCAATAAACAGGCGTTCAAATAACTGAATTCAGTACAAATTAATTTAATAAACATACTTTATGCAAATTAGTCATTGTACTGAGGGAAAGAGGGGTGAAAAGGATGTGAAAAGTACCTGTTTCTGAGCAGCAAAAATCACATTCATGAAGTTCATGTACTGGAGCGCACAGTCCTCAGCTGCTTTAATCACCTGCACATGAAAATTAAAAGATTTGTTACAAATCAATGGAATAACACGCACATAAAAATGTTTTATTTATTTGAACTTGACTTACCAATATTCTTGATTTCATCTCTTGCGCAACTAAACAAAAACATTAAAAAGTGCGACAATGAGAACAGCGTTGAACGAAGAGCGCTCTCTAAAGCTTGATGAAGAAAATATAATATTTACCATCCAGCTCCTTTGAGACCCTGTGAATATCTGATTTTTAAAAAGGTTTAAGGGAAAAAGCTTGACAACACTAACATACAGGAAACAAATATTTGATGTCATTTCTTTTTAAACTGACGAATAAGGACAAGAAAGTACAAAATTGTGTTGTTAAAAATATGACTTTTCTCTCCAATATAGAAGAAATATCTATATTAAACTATTGTGAGGATACAGCAGAGAGCTTTGGCAAGAGACCCAGCCAGCAGAGTGTCTGTTGAATTTCCCTTTACTTCAGCTGCAAAATCAGAAGGTTTGATAAGAAATTCAGTGACACATGGAGTCAAGGAGGAGGCTGTCGCTGTCGCTGTCGCTGTCATCAGGACGGCAGAAAACACAGCGCCTTGTATACGTGACATGAGCTTGTACCCACTTTTTGACAGAACACTCCTGATCTCTTCAGCGATGAGGTTGTTGGTGACTGAAAGCAGCTCGTACTTCCCGTCCCCGCTGAACGACGCGTCGTCTCCGCCGATGTCCCCGGCTTTCCAGCTCTTACTGGGATACAGGAAGGGACTGAAACAAAGTAAGTGGGAGACGGGAGAAATACATTTATTCCAGAAAATGGCAGTAAGACTGGTAGCAGTCAAAAATGCATGTACCAATGCAACAATATAAAGTATTCTGTTATAGGTAAATGTCATGAAGGTGATCGTATACTGTATGATATAGATATTTTACCTTGTTAATACATACTTACTGTTAGGTTACACAACCTAGAGGTCATGTCCATCCAAGGTTACAGGATAATTTCACTCTTAAAAGTCATTAGATTGCACGGGTGGTTTCGTGGTTAGCGCACTCGCCTTTACAGCAAGAAAACCTGGGTTTGAGCCCCAGTTGGAACAACTTCTAGCCCCAGTTGGAACAAGGACCTTTCTGCAAGGCGTTTGCATGTTCTTCCTGTGTGTGCATGGGTTTTCTCCGGGTTCTCCGGCTTCCTCCCACAGTCCAAAAACATGCAGATTTGGGGATTAGGTGAATTGTTCACTCTGAATTGACCGTAGGTGTGAGAGTGTGAGTGAATGTTTGTTTGTCTCTATATTTGGCCCTGCGATGGACTGGCGAACTGTCCAGGGTGTACCCCGCCTATCGCCCTATGTCAGCTGAGATAGGCACAGTACCCTCCGTGACCCTCTGGTGGAGGATAAAGTGGTAGATGATGGATGGATGGCTCATGAGATTATTAATTGGTAGAGGAAAGGAGAAAAATGTTGTGTGTGTGCATTTATGTGAAGCACTTTTTTGTCCCACCTGTCCTGGCAGTGACTTGCAATGACAGCCAGCTTGTTTGTCCTGCTCATGGCCATGTGTGAGTTGCCCATCACCACAACTGCATCCAAACACCTGGACAAAGTGAACTGGGACAGAGACAAGAGGACGGTGGCTGTTAAAACGACCACTCATTTCTTTGTCTTTCTTTCATTTGTTAACAGCAGCGTTACCTCAGGCTCACGGTGAGCTTGCTGACCCCACCATATGGGATTTACATCCACGACGATGACCAACAGATTGACCTCTTCCTCTGCGGAAAACAGTGACACAATTAAGGGTAAGTTCTGTGCTCAGTGAAGGAGATAAGAGCCACTTTTCATTCACACAACACAACACATGCGTAGAAGGCAGAAAAAAACGTGTTCAAACTATCTGACACTACTTGACGATTTTGAAGCCCTCCTTACAAAATATTTTACGGTAAAAAGCCAGAGAACCAATGAATCGATCGAAAATCTGGTTTTCAAAATAAAACACAGAGCTACTAGCATACTGGAAATTGGACATATTTACTTTGCCAAGAGAACCAAACAGTGTTCTATTCAAAGGCCAAATTTAAGATTTACAAACGTTAATGTGTAAAAAAATTATTCGTTCTCCTAAACCGATACAGGAAGTCATCCCTATGACGTTGGAAGACACAAAACAAGTTACAGGAGTTAAAAAAAAACATGTTCTATATTCCATTTTTATGTAAACGCTCTTTTTTAATTATCTATTCTTTAGACTCACAACACAACACAACACCAAACGCACAAGACAACGACCTCACCTGATGCCATGATCGTAGCAGCAACACAAAGGGACACCGGAAAGCGAAATAAAAGTGGTTTCCCTAGAGTTTTATCTTCTGTTAGCCTCCATACTCGATCTGAAAATGTAGACGTTTGAAAACAAACTCTTATTTTCACAATATCAGTCCTCACTTTAGCTAGAAGACATTAACCAGCCTGCCATCACTGTTACTTCTTCTTCTCCGGCAGCCTGTGTAGGTTGTAGTGCATTACTGCCACCCACTGGTGTTACAGCGTCATTACTACTTTTGCCACCTGTGAACAATATGTTCAATTACACCCTACATAATATAATAAAGTAAATTGCTGTTACTTTTTTGAAGCACTTATTCATTATCATAATACATTCATAGTTTCCTTTAAATCTGATTGAATATTGAATCTGTATTTGGTCTGTATTTTGGTTTATTCTGTCTCATTCATTGTTTTTGTAAAGCCCTTTGGTTGAACTATTGTTTTTAGTAGGATATATATATATATATATATATATATATATATAAATATATATATATATATATATAAACAACATATTTTAGACTTGTGGCAATATTCTGTCATGTTCTAACTCCATAAATGAAAACAGATATGTCAAATTATGACGCATTTAAAAATGTTACACGAGACCTTCTGGGCTATAAATATAATGCACTGGTATCAGTTAAGTATCTGTTGTGCGTACAGTTCCTGAGATTGTTGTATTATTATGTCTTTATATAACTGATTTGCTTTATAGTAGCACTGGCAGCATTTACTATTGTTGCTGGTTGCTGTGGAACTTGGAGAATTACTTTTATAGTTATTATTTAGCAAGGCATCATGTTACAATCTGATCTGTTTTGGTTGTACAATCTTAAATTAGCAGAGTAGTTAGTATCTTAAGTTGGCTGGAGTAATGAATAGAACATTCCACATTGAAATATGATGTCATGGATACATCAAGTTTAAAATGGAAGCACTCGTGTACACTGCCTCATACTGTACTGAGCAGAGTTCTACTCAGTGACTGTGACTAAAATACACGAGTGGTTGCACAGGGCCTTTAAAGGAAAGTAGTTTGGAAAAACCAAAAAAGATTCTATTCAAAATGAAATTCCTGAAAAGCAGGAAAATCCCATATTACCAGGAACCACAATGATGAAATCCAGCAGTTACTGTGCACTGCACTATGTCAACACCCTCATGTTGAGGATAAAGGAGTAGAAAATGAATGACGCTCAAGAAAATACCAAATACTCTGTATAAATAGCAAAGTGACATATTTACTGATGTGATCATTGTGTGCTGTATTGCTATGCTTTATACAAAATGTGAATCAATTCACATCCTGAACATCCTCCTCAACAAAACAAAGCACATTTGATAGTATGATCAATAAATCCACGATTATGTGGCTATTTCCTGGGTTTAGTGGGATTTTGGTCGGACCAGTGAGGCTGTCCTGTGTTTCTCAGTCTGGTAGACGTCTGACTCAATGGCCTTAACAGAGTCATTCAGTGTTACATATACATCGCCGTTAACTTCTGTGACGTAGTGAATCCTCTGTTTGACTCCCTTGGAGCGCCAGTGAGTTCTCAGTGGTTTGGCTGTCGGGTCATCCACAGCTTGATAAAGCCCCTCCCCCTCTGCGAGCGTGATCTTGTACTTGTGCCACGGACACACGATGCACAGTCGCCCGTTAAACTCCTAAAGGTGTCACAGGGACAATTGTGATTATACAGAGATACCTTAATATGAATACAGCTTTATTTGAGGCTTCAAATAACTTTCAATGAACTTTCTGCCTCTCAACGGATTTGTAATTTTAATTTGTTTGTGAATAATACAATAAATAATAACAATAGTGATACATTTGTGCAACTCATTTTAGATAAATTAAATTCACAAAGGATTAAAAAACATTAAAAAGTGATAGATACAGATAAAATACAAAATAGAAAGGCACTAAATACAATAAAAAAGTAAAGTAGTAGCAGCTATTGTATGCAAAATGAGTATTTTACAGCAAGTATGTGTAATTTTGTGCTTGATTTTTATATTATTACAATACTGAGATAAGCAGGAGGATACTGACCTCTATGTCTCCATGCTGCAATGCACCACCTGCATCTGACAATAGAACTAATGTTATTTCACCGATTAGACACTTAACATTTCTATTAACATTCATTTTCCCCATTTCATATTGTGTTATATTAACACATAGGAGGTATGTGCAGCTATTCTTCTTAGGATACGGCATTAAACTAACTCTTAAACTTGTGAGTACCAGCCAAAATGTCCTCACTTCCTATGGTTTATATGTTGTTGGGCCTCACATAGATATACAGCACATACAAGCACACACAGAGCTTACGGTAGCAGCGCATGTCCAGAGCATGAAGCTGTCCCTCGTGGTACAAGACCAGTACATCTCTGCATCCATTCACCAGCTTGGTCACGCGCCCTGCCTTCACTATGTCCTCTTTCCTCCCAATGAAGTGTGAGTCACAAGGAGGTGATGTCTCCTCTTTAGACGACATGTTGGTCACTTCAAACAGCAGGTTTAGAAGTATTATTATGTTTGAGAATGATTAATTCACAGTTAGTCTAATTTTTTTTTTTTTAAGTAATAAAATATATATATGTAGATGATATGTAACCCTGTTGGACTTAAGAAAATAAAAAGACCAAAAGCCTAAAGCAAAGGGCAATCTTGTGACCCTATATGACTGAGTCTCATTTAGTCCACAAGTGCAGCAACTAGTATTTTCATTATCAATTCATCTGTCAATTATCCTTGATTAATGTATTCTTGTATGAAAGTTTTGAAGAAATATAAAGGCTGTGTGTTACATCAAATATTATCCCCAAGGAAACACACACAAAAGAGAGTGCCCGGATACAGTGCCCAAAGTTCCATTTATGTGCTCTTATGGTGTAGAATCTCATAGTACAGCTATAAATAAATGAATAGTCTATCAGTATTATTACGGTACATTTGCAGACGATTTTATTATCTGAGGTGAAAGGGATATGAAGGCTAAGCATAGCATTCTAGCTCTAGTTCTCTCTCTCGTGTCACTATTACATACTTTGTGTTGCTTACTTTATATGTTTTATTTATGTATTTAATTACCCACCTCTTTAGTTGGTGTTTCATGGTTGTATTCGTTCCCAAATAGCCACACGATGTGATACATATTTTTTTGTTGTTTTTCCGTGTCCCTTCTCAGCCGCCGTAGCAAGTCTTCGTTGTTGTGCTGGTGGCGTTGTTGTCAAACCTAATGGCGCGCTACCGCCATCTACTGGACTGGAGTGAGAATAGGCGCTGATATCAACTGATATCAACCTACAATGATATCATAGGAACTGAGTGGATTCCAAAGTATCTGACTCTTTTTACCTTGGTGATTTTCACTCATGTAAAAGGAAAAGAAACCCACCATCATTTAAAGCATTTATGCTCAACTTGACTAATTATTTCATGTCATTACAAATAATGCATGAAAACAATAAGGCCAAAAGACTGTACACATCTCTGTATAATTCTCTGCGTATATATCCTGGCCTTATTTTATTTTATTGTATTTCTGTTACATGTTCGTGTACAAGGATGATCCAACATTATCCCCAGTATACTAAAATATATCTGTAAGTAAATAAATAAATAATAAACAGATGAATATAAATACACAGATACATGCATCCACACATAGGCTTCAGTTTATCTTTTTCCACTGATAACCACAAATATTTTATTACATCTGTCTTGCAACTTCGTGACAACAAGATCGAGCTTTGGTACATAGACAGACATGAAAGGCATCAAAGATTTGGAATCGCTGTAAAGAATTTATGGTGAATAATGAAGGCGTGTGTGTGTGTGTGAAGTGGCTCCACCACCTGGTCAAACAGGCGCTGCCTTCACTGACAGCAGGAAAATACAAACATCCCCTCTCTCTGGGGACATGGAGATAGCAGCACGACTCATGCAGCTCGCAAATATTCATGCATAAATGTCTCTTGAATCACCTCGCTGAGATGAAATGTGGCGTCAACGTTGTCTGGTGTGAATCTGGTAAGTTTTCCGTTTCTTGTTGCCCGTGTTGTTAGAAAAGCGGTTAGAAAAACGTTGACTTTTTTTTCTTTCTTACGCCAAGGGCCATTACGGTAAAAAGATTGCGAACCAATGAATAAAGCGGATTTGTAAGGAAATGGACATCCGGTTTTCGAAATAAAACAACGAAAGCAAATATTTGAATGGGGAAAAATAACGAAAATCCTTAGCTTTGAGCAACTGTATAAAGGTAACTTCTGAACAATAGTCAGTTGTGTTTAGCACATTGATATCGACTAGTGTACTTCATTGATATTGAGCTTTACAGTGCTCTCAGTGTTTTATTTAGAAAACCGGATGTCGGCATCCTTATAAATTAGCTTGATTCCCTGGTTTGTCGAGTTTTTACCGTAAAAGCCTTTGTAAGGAGCACGTTAAAATTCAGATAGTACCACAGTAACCGTTAGCATGTCCATAATTTCAGTACTTTACAGTTCACCATTGAATATATGCACGTGTAGACCATGCACAATTATCCACATTAGTATTATAATTATTATTAGATATAAAACATTGAGAACATTGGCTAAAGCTCAGCTGCACCAACTTTTGAATTTTACTTAAAATTGGATTTAATTTTTTTGTTGGGGTTTCTTGGCTGACACAAATTTGACAACCTCTGACACAGATCAGATGATCTAAAACATGTCATTATTTCATATGTTTGCAGTGAGCAGCCCTCTCACCTAATGTATGCATATAAGGAGGGTTTCATATGGCACGGGCTATTCCAGTTGCCAGCTAATCCACTGTAAAAACTAAAGAGTTGCTTGGCAGTGCCGTCTATATTTATCATATTTGCTATGATACAGAAATGTGTGACATGACTGCACTGTGCTGTCCCGGCTTCTTACTAAAGCAAGTGTCAAATTTCACTATCATACCATATCATGATGACCTGTGCTTTGCCCATTCCTGTCCAACTGTACGGTGGTGTGTTAAGCGGTTGCGACTGCAGTGTGAAGCTGGTGTAGTGTTTTTGTTTTTTTTTGTCATTTTCCATGCACATTTATCCCTCTGTCATAGAATTACAGTTGTAAACATTCACTTTTTGTGACCAGCTACTAAACACACATGTCATTCACAGGTTAAATTGAGTAACGAAAATTACAACAAAGAGGAAGAAGAAGAAGAGGAAAAAAATGAGTCTTTACCTGAATGAGTGTCTGAGTGATTTCAGCCTACAGCATCACTATGCCAGGTAAGATCCCACACTCACTCAAACAGGACATCCAGCACACGCTTCTGTCTCTCTGACTCATCTTCTGTCTGCTGTCTTGTCAGGTTTACGTCAATGGGAATTCGTTGTGTTGCTCACCTTTCTGCACTCACCAAGGAGGACTTTCCCGTCCTCGGAATCCGCACTATGGAGGACAGCAATCGACTCTTCAATCTGATCCAAATGGTCAAAACTCTCGACTCGCTTGAATATGAGGACGAAAGCGGTGGCGATTACGTTGAAAATGCTGGTGCTAAAGAAGATATCGATAATGCCGGGGATGAGAGGGACGGCGTCAGACCATCGTGCCTTCGCAGACGGCCTGATTTCAGCCACAGAAGCCCTGATCGTCATCAGAGGCTGCCTTCTCGCTCTGCTCCTGCCTGCACTGGTCATAATAGAAATGTCACGCCAGTCGTCAAAGGCACAGCCACACCTGGGAGAGACAACCGCACGTCAGAATACCACAGTCATCCATCTAATCGTCTCACAGGAGGAGACGGCAAGGACAAATCTGGCACCAGATCACCAAAGTGCGCATCAGTCCACCAGCAAAAACCCAGGCCTGCAACAGTGGCGTCAAAGAGGCTCAACGGGAAACAACAACAGAACAGCAACTCTAAGAAGGAGAAAGTTCTCACAGAGATAAGCAGTAACGGGGATTCTGGATGCATCACTAATTCACCGCCTGTTTATGAATCAAAGAGAAAGCCTGGCTACAACTACGGACTACCACGGAGCTCCACTCCTGCTCTGAACAAAAAGTGAGTGGCAGTGGGTTGTATTGTTGTGAATGCAGAGTCTGAGCATCTTAATCCTATGTGTGTGTGTGTGTGTGTGCGCGCTTGTATTTGTTAGTGCTTTATGACCTTTTCTGGCATAAACACTGACCTTGTCAGGACCAGTAGTCCTCATGGAGACCATAACCTGCTCCCTAATGAGGCAGAATCTAATTTCTGAGAAATTGGGTTAAGTTAATGGCTAAGATTCAAATAGTGGTTAGGCATTAACTAACTGGTTATGATTAGGGATAACGTGTTAGTTTATGCTGTGTGTGCAAAGGAGGCAAGGAGAGCGGCGGATTTGTGTGTGCGTGAGGAAAAGACCTCTGACGTGTGCGGAGAGCCGGAGGGGCGAGGCAGACGCTGTGACCACTTCAGGCGGAGAGTGTGTTGTCATCAACGAAACCAAAGTCGCTTTGGATCTGACACAGTACATACTGCAGGTAAATGTTATAGTTTGTGTTTTTAAAAAGACATGGCAGTGTCTCACACACACACAGGATGTGAAACTGTAATGATTCTTATCATGAATTGCTGGGTTTTTACTTTGCTCTTACTTTGGTCTCTGCAGCACAGGTTCTTATTTAACCAGGTCTTTGGAGAAGAGAGCTCCAATGAGGAAGTGTATCAGAGAACAGCATATCCTCTGGTGCAGCACATGCTCAGTGGGTAGGTATATCTTGTCTTGTCTAGTCCCATCCTCATGCTTGAGGATTCGGAGCCTATGGTAGCTTATTGCTCATACCCGGGTAAGTGGAAAAAAGTCCTTTGTGTCCTTACTATCCCTTATCTGTCTTCGTGTATGTCCACAGAGGCGAGGCCACCTGCTTTGCATACGGCCAGACAGGTGCGGGGAAGACTCACACCATGTTGGGCTCAGCCACGGGGACGCCCGGATTGTATGAACTCGCAGTCCGGGACATCTTCACACACCTGTCCACCTCTCGTGTGCAAAACCAGGTGTACGTCAGTTTCTTTGAGATTTACTGTGGCCACCTGTACGACCTGTTGGACAACAGGAAAAGGTGCGTTTGTTTAAAGAGAACGTGGAAGTATAGTTTGCTGCTTTTTTACGTTTGTATTATGATAGCCACGATTTTGTTATGCGCATTTGTCTGTAGGTTGTTCGCGAGGGAGGACAGAAAGAAAGCGGTTCAAATTGCCGGACTGCGGACGGTCAGGGTGGAGTCGGCCGACTCGCTGCTGGAGGTTCATCCCTTTCTTTAAAATACATCACAGGCCACACTCCAACTGTCTTACTCACCATGGCAGAGGATAGAACATTAATGATGTTTTAATTGATTATTATAGTGATTCTGCAGAATTAAACTTTACTTGCATTGTTTTATTTCTTCAAGCCACAAGACAGTAACATTACCCCGAGTGCAAACCTGTGATCCTGATTCTATTGTCTCATACACATCCTCACAAATGCACCAGGAAATGTGATATAGTGGCTACTTGACCCTCGATCTCTCTCTCATTCTCCCTCTTCATCATCCTGTAATAAAGGTGATTTCACAGGGCATTAAGGAGCGCAAGCAGGGCACGAATGGCGTAAATGCGCTTTCTTCTCGGTCTCATGCCTTGCTTGAAATTCAGCTTAAAGATGCAAACCTCCAGTCAGCTGGCAGGTGAGTCCGACGTGTGCTTTATTGTTATCTTAACTACTGTATTGGTACGCGTACAACACGATTGACTCGAGACGTGTGTCTGTGTGCCTGCAGAATTTGGTTTGTGGACCTTGCAGGAAGTGAGCGGGCGTCAGACACCAAAGATCCAAACAGACAGAGTCGTATCGAGGGAGCTGAGATCAACCAGAGTTTGTTGGCTGTAAGCTCCACATGCACAAATGCTCATACACTCAGAGATCTCACATATAAATCAAAGGCATAATGTATGTAAGTTTTTGTTGTTGTTGTTGTTGGTGTTTTTCAGCTCAAAGAATGTATCCGGACCCTCGATCAAAAGAAGCAACACATACCTTTCAGACAAAGCAAACTTACACAGGTAGTGAGAAATTTCATGTGTCCATTTGCAGTATTTTTATGTCATATAAGTGTTATTTTCATGGATGGTTTTCATTCTTCTCGTTCCAGGTTTTAAAAGACTCGTTTATTGGCGACTCTCTGACGTGCATGATTGCCAACATTTCACCTCGTCATTTAGCGACCGAACACACGCTTAATACACTGAGATATGCTGATCGGTAAGTGTTTGTGTGTAAGTGTGTGTTGAGTTTGGGGTCACTTAGAAATGTCTTCTTTTTTTTTTGTCACAGTGTGAAAGAGTTGACAAAACAGGAATGCCTGAGAGGAGGAAATGTGGCCAAAATACCCTGCCGTAAGAATAACTCCAGCCCCAGCAACAGCAGCAGTTTTAACGCAGCCAACACCCGAAAGGAAATCCCCCCGAAAAAGCAGAAGTTGGTAACGCAAAGAGAAGATTTTAGTCCTGGCAAGAACAGAAGATGGGGAGAAGAAACGAGTGCAGCGGGCAGAAGAGAGACTGGACTTGGACGTATCACACCAGTTAAAGTCTGGGTGGGAATGGGCGATAAGAATCACAGCAGGGAGAAAACGGGTGAAAGGAAAGGTAGAAGAAGAGATAATGGGAGAGGAACTAACAGTCACTCTGGTAATGACCAGAACACCAGGGCAGGCCTGGAACTGGGACAGATAAGAAATGACCAGCCTCTTCTGTACGATGTACGAAGATATTTACCTCAAAGAGAAACAGAGAGACAGCACGTGGACAGGGTCTCAGGTGTGATGTCAAACGGCCATCAGTTTGAAGACGTGGCGGCAGAGGGCGAGGAAGGGTTGAGTTCCACCGAGGAGGACATGGCTGATGGAGTGTGGAGCACTGAGGGCGAAGGAGACCCGCCTCGTTTTCAGTCAACCCACAAGCAAGCTCCAGCAAAACGACCGCTCTCTCGAGCCTGGGAAATGAGCCCAAACAACCTTTCTCCTGAATCAAAACATACCAGATGCATCTCAAACTCTCTGGGCAAACACTGTTCAAGCTCTCCGTCGACCACACAACGACCTCCCTCTCCTTGCATCACACGGATTCGAGCTAAAAGACCAGCTCAACCTCCGAGGAAATCTTCTGAAAACGCAGCATATTCACAGGCTGTTTTACCTCAAAATGAGACCCGTGCAGATGCTCTGCGTTACAGAGCGGTCCCCCTCAGCATGTCTTTGCACCAATTGGACCAACTCCGTCTGCTTGAGAATGGACGGGCGGAGAACGGCAGAGGGGAGGTGAAAAAAGAGATGGTGGGTAAAGTCTTAGAGGACGAAGACGAAGACATTCCTCGGTCCTTTCTGCAGCTGCTCAAAGCAAAGAGCTGCTGCCCTCACACCTCTGACCCTGTGAGTGCTGTTCAGCGCTCAGACACGCGTTGTTCCACACATGGACAAAGAGGTGAGTGTGAGTTTGCTGAGAGTGTGGAACACATATATGTAGTGTTTACAAATGTGATTGTGTATGTTTTTTGTTGTTTTAGGTTGGCCAAAATCTCTCGTGCCTGATGTAAAGCTGTCTCCCCCGAAAGACATGGATTACGCACAGTAAGCATTCAACACAATTCTGTTTATTTTAAAGATATAGAAGATGTAGTTTTTGGACTGTGGGAGGAAGCCGGAGAACCCAGAGAAAACCCACGCATCACACAAGCATCATGCAGAAAGGCCCTTGTTCTGACCAGGTCACATGAATAATATAATAGTCCATATTTTGATTCAAATATCTCTTTTACAACTAACCCGACTTCAGGTGCCGTGTTGTCCAGGCCCACTGGGAGCAGTTTGAGGAGATGAAAGCTCTATGTCATACAGAGGGGACACTTCTGTCCCAGCAACCTAATATGGTCAGAATAAATCTAAACCCGTCACACATTTCTATGTTCTCCAACTACACTAACACGTTTGTCGACCCTCTGCCTTACAGACATTCGGAGAATATGTCCAAAAGCTGGAGGAGATCATGGAGAGAAAGGCTCGGTGTTTCCACAACATGAGAGCTCAGCTGAAGCCGTATCTGAAGCGCAGTCACTCTGACCAAGCACACAACTACTGAAGATATATCGTGACAATCGGATTATACTTGAATAAACAAAGTTAATAAGCTGGAATTTTAACATGACTTCATACACTGAAGAAATGCTGATTATTCAAGACTATCATGACATTAATAGTTGAATACACGAAGGGCATTGAGGGCCTTGCTTTGTTTTGTATGTTTTTAAATCTTGTTACCTTTGTTCAAGAGACTTTGGAGCTCACTGGACAATAGAAAAATATCACTTGGTATGTGTGTCTATGTGTGTGTGATTATTTTTTTTATCTCATGGTGCAGGATTTTAATATTTCCTCTAACTCTCCCTCTTAATATATATGCATACAGTATATTATGAGATGAATGTGTATTGAATTTAGTTATTTGTCAGACAGTTTGTTGACATGTCACATAACTGCGTATACCTGTATGACTGGTATTTAGAAATTAGGTTTGTTTTATTATACTTTGAATGCATGCATTTAAGCTGAACTTGAGACGAGTCTTGGTCGACTAGATACAGTTTTGTCCCAGAATTATACTTTCGTAGTTCTTGGAAAACAAAAATATTTGCTTATTTTTGTGACATAACCTTGACGCCAAGCTCTATCTGGATCGAGGTCGGTCTTCTAAATCAGCTCCCAGAAATGTAAATCAGTGTAAAACAATCATACAGGTGTATTCATTGTTTGTGATGAATTTGATATTTGTCATTTTTGATAGAGCCCAAACGTTTTTAAACTGAATTAAACTTGACTTCTGATCAGATGTGCCATGTTTTGTGAAGTATCTGCTCTGGTTATTCTTTTTTCCATCATCATCACCATTTACTTTCACTCACTTATTGAGTTTTAGGACAATAAGATGTATATTGTAGGAACTATGTGGTTTTCACATTTTCTTTCCCTCAAGCCAGCCATGGTTGCCACGGTAACCTGCACACAGGTCAAAGGAAGGTGAGGGTGGTGTCTGTCTGGGCATAAAAGCCTGCTGTGTGGCTAGTAGGAACATAATTACTGCTACAGAGAGAATAAACGCTGATCAAAGCTGGAGAATAACAAATCAAATGTTTGTGTTAACCAAGGATGGATTATTGAAGGAGCCTGCCAGGGCCAGGGACCTAAGAGCTCAGGGGCCCTGAAGTCACATAACACTGGTTATCATATATAGGGCCCCTCAATCATATTCCATGGGTTGTGTTATGTATTCTGATATTTTATTGGGGCCCCTAAGCAATTAACACGAAATATTATCTAATCTAATTATTGAAGTATTGATATCATCCTTTCGTAATCTTCTGTTTCATTCAAATTCACCTCACTTCTCCCACTTTCCTTTCATATATATTATTTATATCAATAAGTTCTTATGATACAGCCATGGAGACCACGGCGCAGCGCACGCACGTACGCACTCCTGGACGTGAACGCGGACGTCTTGACGGGACAAGCATGGATGTATTATAATACAACCATGGGGACAAGGCGACGAACCACGTGTCCAGCTGCTGGGTTTTTGGTTGGCGGTGTCAGGCCCTCGACGTTGAACAACGGCGCGGTGAGGTCACGTGACAGCATCTGCTGCTGCTGCTGGCTGAGCGAGTCGTGTTAGCAGGTAAAGAAACGAAACAAAAAAAACCAGAGCGGTATACCTTTAAAGCCATTAGAACAACAAAGGCACACTGACGCACGCCCTTAAAAACGCGTTTAAGAGCAACCAATCGTCGAGTACGCGACCATCGTCGTCTTGTTTGGTTTGAAGCTAACTCACTACCCTGCTAGCTAACGAGTGCCGTATCCGGACTGTGGCGCTGTATTGTACGCGGACTGGTTCTTCACACGCCGGGTCAGTTAGCATTTGTAATCGCGGCGTGGTCGAGCCATGCGATTTTCGACTGTCCTTCGACAGACTCGAGCACATTATAGTCCCGAGTATAAAAATATTCGACGTCGGGTGTTGTAAATGCTAATAAAACGCGCAGTGTTAGTTCTTGTCGCACTAGTCCTCCTAACATGCCAGGCTAATCCTGCCGTGCCTCTCGGTTTACACAAAGGCTACATGTTTCTCAGTCGTCACATTTGTTTATTGTTCGGTCATGTCTCGGTTGGGCTACACCGACATCGGTCACACTAGCAGTTAACTTAACTCTTTTCGAGGGAAGTTTGCTAGTATATACACCTTAGGCGATATACATTGTGTGAGTGTTGGTCTAACACGGAACAAAGACGAGCGGTGAGCCATGCTAAAGCTAAGTTAGCTACGCGACCAAAGGCTAGCATACGTGTTTGCTAATGCGGCTCATGTTTCCATTTGTACCGCTCTCCAGAATAATCTGAATTTAAAATAAACAACCCCACGTTTGATTTAGAAAACATAAGATATGTGGTATTACCATTTTAGCAGTTCCGTGTTTTCTAAGAATTCCTTTGTCAGGCGCTACTAATGCTATCAGTCATTGAGTCTGGGGTTGGATGATTTCGAGAAAATATCTAATAGCGATTTTCCGCACTCATAATAATTTGATTGCAGGCGCCACTTTGAAATCCAGTTTCAGTTGAATATTTAATGCGTAATGTAGCTTAAACGCAATGGAGCATTACCACGATATACAGTCGGGATATTAACTACCACCATGTAATATAATAAGACACGAAGGTAAACATGCGAGTTGTTTACAGTTGGTGTTACGTTCTTCAAATCGACATAAAACATTCAACAATCAAAAAGAAAACTGTTACATTGCGTCCTTTGAAATTTGCTTGATGAATTGTTTCACAATTAAGATTTTGGTTTGATAGGAAGACTCTTTGTGGCTCTCTTTTGTTTCCATGCTGACAAGTTGTTGGTTGTCTGACAACTAGTTAGTTAACATAATAAGCCAGTTGGGTGTATGCTCTTGATTTACATTTACACCATGGAACATTGTCAAAAGCCCAGCCTCATTTATTGTTGTTTGTTACCTTTAAACCAGATGCAACATGTCAGTCATCGACGTCACTGATTGAGAAAAGCGTTATATTTGATATTACCCACATTACAGACACTGGTGCATACTTGTAGTTGTTTTTGTGGGAGTCAGGGGTGGGTTGTAAATTGACACTTGGACAGTCCCCTCTTGGCTGGCTAAATTTAACCAGGGAGGTGGAGGCGACAGATGGGGTTATAGTCTTACATGGTATACTTGACAACAGTGAGTCTTGGTCTGCTTATTTAGTATACTGTACTGGCAATGAACATTTAATCAGTATCGTCTTTTCATAGGAATTAAACTCATTGTAACAATTGCATCTGTGGCTGCCCTTTGACTTTGCCCTTCTCCCCTTTTCTTTCTCTCTAGATTTTTCTATTTTGTACATACATTGTTTTGTATATACTGTATATGATGACTTCACTGGTCAGCAATCAAGCCCGGGGAACTCGGGACAGAACGCTGCCCACCACCTCACAAACAACACAGCCACAAAAACAGATACAGGTGGGTTTTCATTCTTGCACATCCAGAGTTCTATTTACATTTATGTTACACTTTAAAGATAAGTTCGATCTATGTCTATATTTTTTTTAATTGTTTCTTGTTAAACTCTTGTCTTCCAGGCCACAGCAGAACAGATCCGCTTGGCCCAAGTGATCTATGACAAAAATGATGCTGACTTTGAAGAAAAAGTCAAACAGGTCATTTGTTTGACACATTTTATCAAATTCATCATCTATATGCCTACTGTCTCGCTGGGACTGTATAATTGCTTTGTTTGTTGACACTGCGTTTTCCTGCTTTGAATGCTCATAGTTGATTGAGGTAACTGGGAAGACTCAAGATGAGTGCATGGTAGCCCTCCATGACTGCAACGAAGATGTAAACAGAGCCATTAATTTTCTGCTGGAGAGCAACTCTGTCACAGTAAGTTTGTACACAAATGTCCACTTCTCATTCATGTTCAAATGGGTTGCTTGTGTTCATGTGTCATATGTTAATTCAGGGGCTGAGCAGCCATTACTTGCAAAATTGACCCAGCGTAATATCAGCGTATGATGCAAATCAGTGTTTCAAACTTGTATCGTTGTTTACCTCCGGCAGACCTCCTGGGAGACTGTGGGGAAGAAGCGTAATCTTGGGAAAGAAGGAGGTACCTCAGAAATAAAGGAGAGCAAGGAGAAGAAAGGAGGAGAGAGGGAGGCCAGTCGTGGACGTGGAGGATCCAGCAGGAGGGGCAGAGGCATCAGCCGAGGCCGTGAAGGTAAGAACAATAACAAAAATATGCTAATGTTGCCATTTTTTCCCCACATTATTCACAATGACTATTTTCATACTTTGTAAAAACAAATTGTTCATGGGATCATCCTTTAAATGTCCCTTTTTTAAAATTAAAAACGCTCAGCTGTCGTTCTCTCAGTTAAATGTCAATAATATTAGTTTTAATGTGCCTGTGTTTGTGTAATTCCAGGTCGGTTAGAAGAGAATGGATTTGAGGTGGCCCCGGGGGAGAGAGGGGGTGACCGTGGACGCAGGGGCCGGGGTAGAGGTGAGCAATACAGAAAATAAGTTATCTTTGCAGATAAAAATTTGAATTATAGTAAAGAAGCAAGTAATCAATCGATTCATCGAGAAAGTAATAGATCCATTTAACCATGCAAATAATTACCTGCAGTCCTAACAAAAGTGTATATACATTTATCCAAATCTTATGTTGTCTAAAATGTCATTGCATATGTTTGGATGGTGTAGCTGGCAAAATCTATTTTTGTCTTCAGGCGTTTAGAACAATGCTGTACTGAACATATGTGGAATGTGCTTAGTCCCTGCAACTGTGTCTGTGTGTGTGATGGGAGATATCATTAACAAATACCAGGATTTATAGGCTTTGTTTATTACAGTAAAATTATTTAAGAATGGTGAAGTTTGTCAAAGCTGTGATTTGAGTCCAATTGTGCTTTAACTTGGGAGAAATATATGCATGTTGGATATTTGATGGCAAACATTGTGCCTTTTGTGTTTTGAGGTGACATTTGTGTTTTGACAGAGCAGATATGGGCAATACATTTTGGTCAGCAACTTTGACTTTAAGTGATCCACTCGGAGGAAACCACTGAGGAGTTAAGCCTGAATAGTAAAAGTCAGTTGAGGTCATCTGGGTATTTTTTTTCCACCTCAGGCGTAGGCGCAGTCGCAGGCGGTCGTGGTAGAGGAAGAGCAGCTGTTGGAAACAGGTTCTCCTCCCAGGGAATGGGGTAAGCGTGTGTAGTGTATGTTGCATACCTGATGTAGGAAGAGCATACAAGCACTGATCTTAAAAGCAAATGTTTTGAATCTATTCTTAGAAAATGTACAGCTTTGATTTCTCATGTCATATCACAAGCAGCAACAACAAAACAATTTTCTTTCATTTTCTCTTCCTCCATTTGGATCACCACCATGTCTCCACCTTTCCTGCCGTCTTATTTTTCAGCACCTTCAATCCCGCTGACTACACCGCAAACTCTGGAGCTCACCAGGAGTCGTGGGATGGAGAGGGCAACAAGTCTGCTGAGGCACCTGGTAGGGGAAGAAAAAAAACAGAAGACAATGTTTTGAATCATAACTTAAGTTTCAGCATAGTCATAAATGTTCAAATAATTAAAACAAAAATACCAAATGAATCACATGTTTAGCTCTCGAGTGTCATTGCTGATAACATGTGAAGAGCATTTATGAACCGCTGTCTTTTTTTTTTTTAGGACCATGGACAGGCAATGTGGAAGATTGGGCTTCGGAAGACTGGAATGAGGATGTAAGACAGCATTTGTAATGATATGAAAGGAATTGTTGCTGTTACTTTTTTCTTAAAAATGTGCAAAAACTTGTCGAAACCATGTCTACTATTATTGGGTTCGAACTTACCAACTCCAGCCACACTGGATCTGTGAAATGCTTGACAGCTGCTGCTGTGTATTGCACAGCTAAGTTTTTATTTAGCTTATCTGCTGTGGAGCTGCTGCTATGTTTTACATAGGGTTTGCACAATTCAAAATAATTGTAAGAATGTACTAAAATACGTAAATACTTTTCTGCAGTAAATTAAATAGCAGAACTGTTTGGGTATGAAGCTATGCATCTGTATTCCTGCAAATATTTCACAGGAAACCATTGTTGTAAAAATAGGTGGATTAAGGAAACAAATGCTTGAATGCTTTTACTTTCAAACGGGTCCAGGATGTGTTGTGACGCATACAACGGATATTTTGAAACTGAGGTGAATGGATCACAATGATAAATGTAGCTTAAATGAAAAGCAAGGCACTCCAGTGTGGTCCTGTGCCTTAAATATATTCACATCTGCATAAAAAGTCAGTTATTTATGCCGTGTTACAATATTCTATCTAATGCCTCTATTTGATTTTAATGTTTTTTTAACAGTTGTCTGAGACCAAAGTATTCACTGCCTCTGCTGCCCTGGGAAATCGCATCACACCTGGACAAAAGTAAGATACTCTGTCTGAAGAATAAATGCTACAAAACTAGGCATTATTTTGTTTGTGAAAAATCAAAAATGGCTTTATATTGAAACATCATCTTATCCGTTTACTCTGATCCCAAGCGTTTCCTAACTCTTGTTTTCCTGACCACTGCTTCTATCCAGTGTGGACCTGGCTAGCCTACTACCAAAGGCTGGAGGAAATACTATGGACTCTGACTTGGGAGTGATGGTCGATGGCCCCTCAGCTGAGGATTTGGGCCAGAGTCTGGTGTTTACCAATTCCCACCACAATGGGCGCACTGCAACACACAGCTATGCACATGCCACAGCCAACAGCTACGCCCATGCCGCCTCTGCTAGCACCACCTATGCACATGCTGCACTGGTACAGACGCATATGCAAACACTTAACGCTTCATCGTCTAACACACTATGATATTGTATTCAGTTCTTGTTTCTCTTGTCACCCTCTTAGTCCTCAGTCCTGGGATCTGGATTTGGTTCTCTGAATGCACCAAAGCCGACATCTGCCTCTGACATCAGGACATCAGAACAGCTCAACGGGCCTCGGCTTGGTCAGAGAGCTAGTCAAACTTTAGCCAGCACCACCAGCAGCAGTAATGTTTCCAAAGAAGTAGGGCCACCTCCAATGCAAAGTCCTGCTCCTGCCTCTTTTCCGTCTTTAGACATCAAGACCCAAAGAGTCGAAAACGGCCCAGTTACTACCCAACAACGTAAGTTTCTCTTTTTTTGGGTGTGGCAAGTTAATATTGAGTAACTGGCAGCAATGCAAGTGGTTAGTGTGCTGCTGTACCATAGTTGTGAGTATTTGTATTTCTCTCCAGTAGAGATGAAGCTTCAGCCGGAACCATCAGCGGTGCTCAGCCAGCTGGCGCAGAGGCAACAACAGTCCACCAATCTACCCACCACAGAGCCTATGAGCATGTCTCAGTCGCATGCGCCACAGGTCCCCACACCACCAGGTAGGAATATTTAACTGACTCATATTGGTTTGAACATCATCATAGCATACAACATGTTAAAATTAATCTTGATTTGTTATTTGCATGTAATTATTGAGATGTTTGCCACTGCAGAGCTGATTCTTGTTCCTCTGGCTTGTGTCTGGACTGAAAAGATTTGAGGAAATTCATTCATATAGCTAACCCAGAACTGGTGATTTCCTACCTGGAAAGTAGTTAGGGTTATGCCAGAAAGCCACAGCTCGCTAGATTTGTCTCTAGTCGCTTTTTTTAGTAGGTTTGTATAGTTTCTAAATATAGCGACAAAGTCTCCAAGTTGTCCACAGTGTTTAGTTTGCTTTATGATAACTTTTATTGCCTTCGTTTCAGTTTCTTTGTTTAGTTCATTCCGTCATTGCTGCATTTATGTGGAGCGCTGTCTTCTCCTTTTTGGTGTAGCTTTACAGCGCCACTTACAGGCCTGGCATGTGTACTACAGCACTTTGAGTCATTGTGGGGGTCTCCCCTTGGATGGAGACATTTCCTGAAACAATGCTGGGTTTACGGGAAACTTTTTCCTTTTCCATGTGAATAGAGCCTTTTTTTTACAAATTTACAGCTAATAATATAGTTTCAGAAAATTGAACTTTCTTTGCTGAAGAAATTAACTCTGTACGATCGTGGTAATCTCTCCATGTCTTGACATTTATTTTTTTTGGTAATAGTCACATGAATGGGCCTCTCATCCTTTAATGCCCTTTAGGTCATGAGTCCTCCCTCCCACCAGTGAGAGATGGACCTTCTCCTGGAGTGAAGCTGCCAGGCATGGAACCTTGTATGATGGAAGCCCCTCAGCGGCAGCTAAAAACACAGAGACGCAGAGTACCTCCTCTCTCAAAGGTTAGCGTTTTATCTGACAAAACTGTTTAAACTTAATTTCATTTATTTTTTTTGTAATTGCAAGACATGAAATGGAACTAAAATGCTAATTTTAATTGGCCAAATGTAATTTATCCAAACTTCCTACTCAAGTAATAATTGAGCAGTTGAAAGAACTGTTTTTGTCTGACCTCTACGGTAACCTTTAACTGAAAACATTTTACATGAACGGATAAAAAATACAGTGTTAAGATATATTTCCTTGGTTCAACTTAAAATCCCTGTATCTACCTCAGATCCCATCGTCAGCAGTGGAGATGCCGGGCTCGGCAGACATGTCTGGCCTGAATGTTCAGTTTGGAGCTCTTGACTTTGGCTCTGAGGCTGGTAGTGGAACAGTGGACATGGCCCAGGTGGAGTTGCCCAGAGAACAAGCCCCCACTCAAGCCCCAGCTCCAGCACCCATTTCAGTCCCTTCTGTTGTTCCCACACAGCAATCACAAAGCAGCCTGTTCTCAAAGCCAGGATCTGTGAGGTGTGTGCATTTAGTGCTCGAGATTTGTCTGTAAATGTGTGTATCTGTTACAGCTAGAAACTGCTTGTGCCGCATTATCATTGCGTCTTTCCTCATCTTCCCTTCTCTTAGTGAACACATGAGTAGTTTGCCCAGCTTACCCCCAGACTCTGGCTTCCCCTCACCATCTCTGGGTTTGCCCAGCGCTACACCCTCACCCTCTCTGGGTCTTCCCAGTGCAGCTGCTCCTCCGTCCTCTGTGTCCCCTGCCACAGTCAGCCGTGTGGACAACAGTGGTCAAAGGCCCATGCCACCTCATCTTGGATACTCGCAGAGCAAAGATGTCACATCGGTTGCCGGTGGACAGCTCACGGTGAGGATGAATCTCTTTCTGTTTGCCTCAGGCTCCCAGAATAAGAGAAAGATGTTTTTTTTTTCTGTTGACAAAAAGCGGAACAACAAAACTAAATCCTATATATGTTCTATCCTTTGTAGAATGGCTACAGTGGAATGAAGGCACATAACACGCAGGACAGTAAGTACACTCAGCACTGGAGTGGCCAGTGAAACATAATACATTGAATATTGATTATTAAATGCATCTGGTAGGAAGCAGAGATTATCCTCAGTGAGTTGATGAGACTTGATAAAGATCGGGATACAATGCCCGCCTTTGTGTTTTACGTTTGTTTCCATTCTCATGCAGTTTCTTTGTATGAATTAAAAAAAATCTTTGTTTTGTTTTTGAATCAGCCACATCATCGTCGTCTAGAACTGTGAAAACGGAGTCTCCTGTCATGATGAGCGACAGTGGCCCTATTCATCACATCCCTTCCCCTGCGGTCACACCTTCACACACGACCCCCATCCCCACGCTCAGCAGGTAAACAAAAGGGTCACACTCACTGGAGTGTTTTTGCATTCCTCTATTTGTGTTTGAGATGATGATGTTTTCAAGCACATATCCTAATTTTGTTATGTGGACATATCGTTGACTGAATCTCTAAATCTTGCTGCCAATGCCTTATGTGCTGCTTTGGGTGTCATCAGATTTCAGCAGACTGACAGAATCACATTTCTCTGTTTTTTTTAGTCACGTGACCACCGCTCACTCGACTGGATTGGCCCTTGCCACAAGCTCCTCCTTAACGGTAAGTCCGTGGTCACGCAATACAGGCTGCATTATAGTTTTTTAAGTCTGATACAACATATACAGAAAATAGAGTTTAAAACAATGTGACACTATATACAAAATCTACAATATAGTGTTCATTTGGATCTAAAGCTATAATTGTATGATGTTAATGCATTAAAATTAATGGCAGTTAACTGCGTCAACATTAAAACACGTTCATGCCTGATGCATTTCCATGACAACTGACTGAAAAAAGACGCACGTGACATGTTTACAGGACTCCGATTCTTTAAACGAGTCTCTTAAGTCGCGCTTAACTTTCAGTTCGACTGTAGGCGTGCTTACTGGTGTCGCATGCCTCTTTTTCCGGTCAGTCGTCATGGAAACATGTCATGCATTAACGTTGACGCCGTTAACGTAAGTTTTTTTTTTTTAATTTATAGCATGTATTTTCATTGAATTGTGGAGTCTAATTACCGTTTGCTCAAACTTTACCACCATTTTGTTAAATTGCTTTTAGGTCCTTGCTACATGTGTCTGTACATGTTACATTTATCACCGTGTACAGACATGTGCATGTGTTGCATTTTGCACCACGTACATATGTCTATACACTGTTCGAAATAGAGACAGACGCCCCATGTGTCCCACACTCTCTTATTACTCCTCTTGTGCCATCAGATAAATAACGAAGAGTGCAGCGGCAACCTCCATGCTTTTTCATCGTCATCCAATCAAGTCATCAATCCCGGTCCATCTGCCCCACTGGCTGTGAGCAACTCAACCATCAATGGTCATCATCCATCTGGAGCACCAGGACTAACTCCTAATGGCACAAACCTCACACATTCTGCTTCAGGCAGCCGCACAGCACAACTGCTCACCAACACCTCCGGTATGTTCCTAGTCATCACTTTGTTGTTTCCTAAACCTAATAAGGATATTTTGATACACAACTTTGTTAATCTTAATGCATACAAATGACATACTTATCCTACCTTTTATTTCTGCTTTCCACAGGTAAAGCTCCTCCAAATTTGGCTCAAGGAGTTCCACCTCTCCTGGCAAACCAGTACATCATGGGCCCTGGTGGCTTGCTCCCTGCATACCCGGTAATTATACACTTTTCCTAATCATTTAATTTCTCAAAGAAAATTGTCTTAGGAAAAGTGACTAAGCTACACTTAGTGTTTAAGCATCTTCAGCCCTGCATTAATTATGGCAGTGAGTTCACTCTATGGAGGTTTTAATGCCTTGTTATTTTGGGCTGAACAATGTTATCATTTTCAAATAATAATCCTAATGGGTAGGAATTTTGGAGAACCTCAAATGTTACCAAAATAATCACCCAGTTTTTCCTCAATATCCTTCTTTCAACAGCAGATCTATGGATATGAGGACTTGCAAATGCTGCAATCTCGCCTTCCTATGGTGAGTCTTGTATTTATACAGTTCTGCATGTCTCTGCTGCATATGAATTTGGTTCTATGTTCAACATTGACCATAACATATTGACATCCTGAGCAAAGAAAGTAGCTGTCTAATCTATATTTCTTTTCTGAATAGGACTATTATGGTTTAACATTCCCTGGTACTACAGCTGCTATGCCTGGAAGAGACATGGCCAATAATCCATATTCTGGTCAGTCGGATTTCATGTTGAATTTCTGAATATTTTTGATCTTGAATTATTATTGTAATGGCTTTGTTGAAGACATAACAGTCTTTTCTTCCAATATTTCCTGTACAGGTGAGGCAACAAAGTTTGGTCGAAATGACTCCTCACCTCCGGCTCCACAGACGAGCCTGTCTTCAGCTGGGGTGCAGTCACAGCAGCAGCAGGCACCTCAGGCAGGATCACAGGGTCAGGGCGCGGGTCAGAACCAGGGTCAGCAGGCACAGAACCAGGCTTTTCTGAACCCCCCTCTGCCTCCTGGCTATGGATACACTGGTAAAGAATACCCTTTTTCTTTATTTTAATGTTAATATTGATACATATTGTTCTTTGCTCATACGTTTTTCTCTAAATGTTTATCCGACAGGTTTGCCGTACTATGCTGGTATGCCTGGGGTTCCTTCAGCCTTCCAGTATGGCCCCACTGTGTTTGTGCCTCCTGCTTCAGCTAAACAACCTGCGATGGGTCTTGCCAACCCATCCAATCAGTTCCACCAACAGCATCAGCCCAGTTATGGACAGCATGCGTATGGCGCCGGTAAGATTAAGACTAAACAAGAGCGCTGTTTCTTTCACTGCTCTGATTTTTGTTTTCATATGAATTATACTGCATTTTCTACAGATTCAATTATATGTATTTTTTACATTTTAAACATGTAATTTGTTATGTCTACTTCTTTTGAGGTATGGGTTTGAGCCTGTGTTTTGAACTATGACAACATGGGTTTGTCCTAACTGATTGCTTACTAATAATCAGCCTGTGATTGTTGGTTATGTAATGAGGTTTAATGTAGCCGCCCTCCAAGTTACTGTCTGGACTCACAGAATATGTTATTATCCAATAATACTGGTGTTTCATCAATGGTCTGGCCAGCTGGATTTTACAAGTACATGTATTGTGAGAGAGGCAGTCTGTGCATATGAAGGATTGATTTGAAATGAGATGTATAGAGGAAAGATGAGACATCCAACGTCCTATTTTACATGTACATGAAATGCTGCATGTGTTTGGAGACGGGCTTGTGTGTGTATTTTGCTTGTGCTGCATGCATAGCTCAAACCCCCTGCTGAAGTTGGACACGGCTCAATATAGACACAGCTGCCATTTTAGTCAGGTTACCTTACTGCCTCTCTCCTCCTATGCCCCCCCTTCCCTACCATACTCTTTCCTTTTGCTCTTCACCTCATCTGTTCCCCATCCTTTTCTTGCTACCCCCTCCCTCTCTGCTCATTCTGCCTCCTCTTCCTCCTCTGTACTACTTTCTTCCTCCTCCACCTCCTTCAGCCTTTGATGACCTGTCACAAGCCCACGCTGGGGAGTACAGTAAGGGAGGGTACGGAGGCTCTGCCCAGTCACAGGCCAAGTCAGCGGGCAGCGGCCCAGGGAAAGGTACACTCACAACACATGTGTGCACAAAATAAACATGCACAAAGTAGCTGGGGGCGCTTTCCTGTGGGAAAAATGGATGTATTCACAATTGCAGATGATTCTACTGTCGAGAGTGTTCTGGACAGAGGTGTGTATATGCAAGTGTGTGATTGCACTTTGATGTGCAAATTTTACGACTCGTGCCAAAGGGGTGAAAAAAGTGAGAAACATGCCTCAGCACCTCCTCACTTAATATGCTTCTCCCTACTGGCTGCCCCCCCTTTTACTAACCGTGGAAAAAACGACATTCAGTGCCTGATATTTATTCATCAACATATTTTTTTCTTTCCCCCCTAACTCCTTGATTTCCCCACTCTTTATCATTTTCCTTTTTTGTTTTCTCTCCATCCCCCTTAATTCCCACTCTTTGTTCCCCTTCTCCTCCTCCTCACTCTCCCCTCAGCACCAGGACTGTCTGGGTCAGGTACCAGTGGAGTACCTGACATGGGAGGTTCAATCTACAGCAAAACACAGGTGAGAGACATGCTTCTGCTTTTAAGACGTGAACTCAAGCACATCATCTTGAGTTACACAGTGACTTAAGTTACATGTGTTTTAAATCTACCGAATGTTTTATTTTACGTTATTTTTAAACTACAGTACTAGCGTGTTCTCACTTTCATCTTCTTGGTTCTCTGCAGTCATTCGACAAACAAGGCTTCCACACAGGGACACCTCCTCCCTTCAGCCTGCCTTCAGCACTTGGGGGAACAGGGCCCCTGAACCCTGGGGGTGCTCCAGGCTACGCCCCTGCTCCCTTCTTGCACATCCTGCCACCACATCAACAGCCCCACTCCCAGCTGCTGCACCACCACCTGGCACAGGAGGGACAGGTAAACGCAAGTTTATTTTCAAGCATCCTCGCAAAGTAAATTTAGGATTCTGTACTTTTTTTTTTATCAAGAGCCTTGCACATGCTGAGCTCTATATAGGAAAAACGTACTGTAGTGACAAAAATACGATTTGAAAATTTCTATTGTCAATCAGAATTTAGTGACCACACAGCCCTAAAAAGTCAGATCGAGTCATCGAAAGGGGGAAAAAAATCAGTCACTTCAACCTGGTAATCTGAACATTGCCTTTGTACAAGGACTGACTGTGAGTCACTGTAGCATCTGTTGAGCCTTCAATCCATCATGACAGGATCAGTGTGTTAACTTCACACTGTCTAGCAGACATCCATTCACTCTCTCTTTAGACTGCAAGCTATTGATGCTATTGATTTTCCTTGTGTTCCTTAACCTCTGGAGGCTCAGCCTCTTTGTCACTTGTCGTCTGTCTCAGTATGTCCAATGGTCACTCAAATAATGGGACCAGAAAATGCATTTTAAAAAAAAAACTCTTGGAGATATGCTGCCGTACATCTGTTTTTCTTTTGTACATGACTGAAAAAAGTCACTTCTTGCTCTCTGCAGGGTGGTCCTGGACAGCGCAATCAGTCCAGCAGCATGCAGCAGAAACCCCAAGGCAGCAAGTCCAGCTATGGCAGCTCCCCCTACTGGGCCAACTGAGGAATGTTACCCCCCCTCCTCCTCCTAAAGGCTGTGTGTACAACCTAGCGCGCGTGTGTAAAGCTAAAACAAAAAGGCAAATTGAAAGACACACTACCCTCACAATGAGCAACGTTGGGCCCGTTGGCCTCGCTCCCCCCACCTCCACAAGTCCTCTTAAGTCTTTTTGGGTTCTCTCTTTTACGCCCTTTTCAAAATTGGTTGTACATGTAAGATATTTATGTATGTATTTATATATATATATACTGTATATGTAATAGTAGAGCATAAAATGTGGCATTTTATTTTTGAAGGACTTTTTTTGTTTACTTTTTTCAAAACTGCAGGAAAAGATGTTACATTAATACAGAAATGAGATTGTGATGATGGGGTCAGAGAGTGAGCGAAAAAGATAAACGATCAAAAACCTCCTGGAAGAAACCAGAAAAGGGAAAAGGAGAGGGCTATAGCACTGATTGCATATGAGGACATTTGAGGTGGGGGTGGGGTTTATATATTAACTAACTGCATCCTTTTTTCTTTTTTGATACATAACGTCTTGAATGAGCAGCTCATTCCCCAAACTACATTTTGTAGCTTCCCGTCTTTCCTCTCCTGTCTCCCTTGTGGAGGGGCTGCCTACTCTCCTTGAGTCAACTCCCCCCTTCTTAAGAAAAACAAGACTTGTCCATCCAAATTTTATATTTTAATTTAATTTTAATCCTCCTTTCCTGTGAAATAAAAGTTCTGAGCAGTTGGAGCTATGACTTTGAGTGTCTGTGTATTTGTGTGTGTGTGTGTGTGTGTCTGTGTATATGTGTATATATATATATAGAGTTCTTCTCTCTTAAGGCAAAGTTAAAAGTGAACTAATTATAAATTGTTCAGTGTCTCATATGGCAAATATATATGCATTAAAGTCTACATTTTAACTCTAAGTCAACTGTGGTTGCATAGAAAATACAGTTCTAAATTTTACATCAGGAGTTGCAGACCAAACGAATCAAATGATGGTTCAGCTGTATATTATTTGTATCTTACAATTCTGATTTAATAGATAACCCTTGTTATCTTTTGATATAATAGTATTTTCTGAGTATTTTTTACGAGTCTCTTCTATAAATTTTTGGTTTTAATTTCTTTGGTCTGATTTCCCAGAAGAAATCCAGTGAATTGAGCATTTTTTAGTGAAGTGCAGTTTCACTGCGTCTTAAGCCAGTCGGCCATATGGTGGCTCTGCTTGAGTGAGACATGGGTGGCTCACTGATTACAGCCAATCTTTCATACGTACACCTTGTTTTTCCATGGCATGCCTTCTCTGAGATTCTAATAATCATATAGTCAAAGTCACAACATATTTAGTTTTGTTTATGCTGTACATCGGCACAATGACCATGCATTGTTGCATTGTACAGATTTTTTTTAAATTTTAAATGTATGGAAAATTACAGTAGATCAGGAATTAATTTCTTAAGCAGTTGTCAAATTGAGTCAGAAATAGTTTCTTTCTAATCCTTATGTTGATGACATCTGATCAAAATGTCATAACCCTTTATGTTGTCTTATAAGTTACCACCAGATGGCAGTATAGATCTGTATGTAAATATTCTGAGAATAGATGATGTCTTGTAAGAAATACATGTTTTTATTATTTTTTTGTCCTTCCAAAACACAAATACTGATAAAATAAAATACAGTATACTAACAAGTGTGTTCATATTTAATGTATTCATATATTCACTTGATTTATTCAGGGGTGGGGGTGCAGAGGGGAGAGAGGATGGAAAGTTGTTGGTGAGTGGCAGGTGCTATTGTGGCCTAAGTGCAAGGAGCCTACAGCGACAAGGTCGAGGGTCAAAGTGAAGTTGAAAGGTCAACGTTTGCTCCCAGGGAGCCCACCCAGTCTGAGGTGGGAGGAGGTGTGGGGGGGGGGGTCCATGGAGAAAAGGCAAGAGGCCATCGTGGAGTTTAATAGGTGCATCAGAGAAGGCTGTAAAGCAGCGTTGGGACTCGCAGAGGGGTCACTGGATATTTTTGGGGACATTTTTTATTTTTTTTTTCAAACATGGGGATTAGGTTAATTGGACACTAAATTGATCCTAGGTGTGAATTTGTGAGAGTTGGCCCAGGGTGAACCTCGTCTTTCCCCCTGTGTCATGTGGGAGTGGCTCCAGCTCCTCCTGCGACCATTAAGAGGACAAAGTGGTTGTGAATGAATGAATGAACATACAATAAGGCAGTGATTCATTGAGTGACCTTATATCTATCGAAAGGAGCCACTTTATCTATTTAAAATAGCATTAGATGTCGAAATAAATGGCAGTAAACAGTCAGAAACGTTATTCGGAGTCTCGATTTAAATTGAGAATTGAGTTGTGATTGATCCATCTCCACCTAATCATTTTGATAATGTCTTATTCAGGCTATGACCTCCGTACATCTTCAGAAAATGCAATAATTGAAAAAAAAAAAAACCAACATACTTTTTGAGTTACTCACAGACAGAAAAACGTCAACTCTTTGGAGGTAATGACTGCAGTGTCTTGGACGCAGACAGACAAATCAGATGGATCTAGAAAGAAAAGAGAAGCAAATGCGGTAGGCCATCACTGTCGATATACTTAAAGGTTCTAATGTAGATTAAATAATTTTCTGCATTTTTTCGATTTGTTTTAATTGTTGTTTTTCTTCACCCCAGAATGAGCCTTTTCTATGACATCAAGGACAAAAACAATAAGTTCTCCAACACACTTGGAAGGAAAGGTGAAAATGTCACACACTGTACCTTTAAAGACACACACACACTGAGGAGAAGCGATGTTAGATGGGGTGAGTACGTCTGCCAAGGAGGTGATGGTTTTGGCCTCACTTAGTCAAACGTGTCCATCTGTGAGCAACTCAAAAAGTGAAAGACAGATCTGTTGCTTTAATAAAACCTCTGTCTTTGTGGGTCAAAGAGAACCATGTAGGAGGTTCTCCGGTCTTGATATTGAATGAACAAATTAGCAGTGCTCTTGGTTAACAAAGCTCAGTTTTTCTATTTGGGGCTCAACATTCCATTTGTGTTATATCACGGCGGTTATGTGCATTTTTTTTTTCTTCCTCTAATTCGTGTTTGGCCTATACGATGCTCCCGTTCAGTCCCCCGTTGAAGAGCTTCAGGAATGCCCCCTTTAAAGTGTTTGTTGACATTCGCTCTCACACATGTTGACAAAGACGTTTTGTTGGGGTTCACTCGGTTCACTCCGTGGAGAAACTCGGGGAGCTCTGAGGCTGTCATGCAGGATATCGCGACAGCTTAGGCCTGAATGGAAGCTGGGGGCCCCCGCTGCTCCAGGCGACCCCGTGACCTGGATACTTGATGTGGATACTCAAATAAATTTCTGCTGTATTTTCTTCCCGTCTCCCTTTTTTTTCCTCCTCCCCGTAAATTGCAAGCCCTTCTAAAAAAAAAACCCAGTTGAATAGAGAATGATCACTGGGTGTTTATTCCCTTCCTTTCATCTCCATCTGGGGGACCATGAGATGTGCTTGTCCCCCTGCTTGTTGTGAGAAGTGACAGCGGGGTCCATTCAGTGAGAAATTGGCTGCAATTAGTGCAATTATGCTGATTTTCACTTGTGTCCCATGCAGAACAGAGTTTTCGCTGTGCACAGAGACCCCCCCCCCACCACCACCACCGACACCACCCCCCCACCCGGGAAACTGCTGCAAAACAAAAACCCATCAATCAACAAAGGCCTTCAATGAAAGGCTCAACTGCAGATAATACCGGGCGCATTCCACGATGACAGCGTTTAGTCAGCTGTGACCTGTGTTACGATGAGGGAGGGGGGGGGGGCATGACATGTAGAGCTTCGCTGATTGGTTATGGAGGGGGGGGGGGGAATATGGACTAAATGCCAATTTGGAGGGCAGAAGGCTTAATTGGCAGTGGAGGATGCATAATAATCCAGTCGTACAGCGAGGTTATCACTCAGGTTGTTTATAGAATAACATTGGTAAACATACCTGCACTCAGAGATTTAGCGGGGGGGGGGGGTCACGCACTTATTTAAATTTAGCCACTTGCTTGTATTTAAAGCTGTCCACACAATCACTGCATTCACAATAACAGAATTGAGACAGACGTGTGTGTGCTTTTATAAAAATATGTAATGCATTTATTTATTTATGTCTTAGTGCCTGTGGCTGTTTCTCGCTGGTCGATGACTTAAGTGGAGGACACAGTTTACCCAACTTTACATTGGTATGTCTGTGTCAATATTACCCAGGAGACTGACAAGGCTTGCATTCAACAGCAGGATTTCAAGCTGTAGGAAGGGGGGGGGGGCAGTGTCCAAGATGTAATGCATCCACTTATTAACTAGTGGATGGAAAGATCGGGGGGCAAAAAAACACCACTGCCATCCTCGTGCTGCAAAAATATGGAAAATGTACTTTGTATTTTTGTGATTTTTCACAGCAAACTATCCTATAATTTTTTTTACGGCACTTGCATGTGCCTTTGCCAATATTATTTCTGATTACAAGCGCGACTAAAAGAAAATCTGTCTCTTATATTGGTCTGTGATATTATCAATTTCGGTTAAACTGGGTCACAGCATTGCAAGAGTTTCTCTGTAGAAATGCACCACAGATTCACTTGTATTGAAAGGTTTGAGGTAACCAAAAAAATTGTCTGGGGGACCCTGTGTTTTATTCCTTTGGAGAAAGTAATCTCAGAGTTATTTCAGATTACAAAATGAAAATGTATTTCACTTACTCTGAAGCCTTTAGTCCTTTGTCACCTGGGATAATAAGTTATATGAATTCACCCACGGTTGGTGTAGTGGTTAGCACTCTTGCCTTTGCAGCAAGAAGACCTGAGTTCTTGGGTTCAAGCCCCATTTGGAACAACTTCAGAACAAGGGCCTTTCTGCAAGGAGTTTGCATGTTCTCCCTGTGTGTGTGTGTGGGTTTTCTCCGGGTTTTCCGGCTCCCTCCCACAGTCCAAAACCATGCGATATGGTGATTAGGTGAATTGGTCACTCTAAATTGACCGTAGGTGTGAGAGTGTGAGTGAAGGGTTGTTTGTCTCTATATGTGGCCCTGTGATGGACTGGCGAACTGTCCAGGGTGTACCCCGCCAATTGCCCAATGTCAGCTGAGATAGGCACAGCGCATCCATCAATCCATTATCTACCACCAGAGGATCGCAGATAATGGATTGATGGATGGATGTAATTGCATGTCACGTGTTCCTTTTGTGATATCGTAACAATTTCAATGAACAATTTCTTGAGGATAAAGCGGTATAAAAGATGGAGGGGTCATCATCCTCTTCTTCCTAAAATATATGTCATGCACTGGTGTAGTGAAATTATATTACGATGGAGCGAGAGATAAGGTGACTCTAATTATTATTTATAAGAAATTATTATTATTATTATTATTTTTTATATATACACAGTAGAACAGTATCTCTCCCAGTTCCACCAGAGGAAACTTGCGTACCACTAGTTGGTACACGTGCCACAGTTTGAGAACCATGGACTTTTACAGCCGTGTGATTGTGCACAGTAAATATATAAAGTAGAATTATTTTCAGCTTACATTTCTGATAAATTAGAAATAATTAAAACCTTAATTTTACACACTGGACACTTTAATCAGCTGATATGTGTTGCCTTTACTTTGTTTATGACTTCATTTTATTCTACTTTGTTCTTATCATCATTTATCCTTACATCCACTTCTGATAAATTTTCATATTATTATTATTATTATTATTATTATTTGCTCTTCTGTTGGGAAACCTTGCTGTAAGACTAATAAATAAGTTTATTTGTGTATAAAAAAATATTTCGACGACATAAAATGGACAATTCAGTCAATTATTGCTCATTCCTTGTGGAGGAAGCCCATCTTCCTCTCCTCGTGGACCGCCGCTCACAGCAGTGGATCCCGTAGCCGGGTGTCTTTAAGACCCAGCGGAGCTCGGCAGGGAAACCCCGCGGCTTTAGTTGTTTCTACTCTCCCGAGTGTCAGCTAGTTATTTATCGGGAGGCGCTGTTGCCGTTTCGCCACATGAAAGCCCGATGCGCTGAACCACCAACATCCGAGTCGCTTCATGGAGAAGAGAAATCAGCTTTGAGGAGACCCGCGCGCGCACACACACACGCACACACTCGCGCGCGTACAGGAAAACTCGCGCGCGCACACTTCCTCCTCCTCCACCGTGGAAAAAAAGAGAGAGAGGGAACACACAGAGAGGGAGAAAGAGAGAGAGCGCGCACACACACACACACACGAAACGCAAACTTCCAAGTCTCCCATGTGGAGAGCAGAGGTTTGAGGATAACGTCTATTTTTGCCTCTCCTGGGCTCCGTTCCTGCCCCCTCTCCCTCCCTCTCTCCCTCTCCTTCTCTCTCTCTCTCTCAGTGTTTTTGCCCGGAGAGTTGCGTGTCTATGAGAGTGTTGCCTGGTGAGCAGAGAAGTTTGGTTGTTTGCGTGGTCGGCTGAGGAGGAGGAGGAGGAGAAGAAGAAGAGGAAGAGTCGGGTTGTAGAAGAGAGTGTGTGTGTGTGTGTGGGGGGGAAGATGGTCCGCAACGCCGCTTGGAGAAGGAGCTTACTGTGCGTCCTGGCGCTCACCCTCAGCTTTGCGTTGCCGCCGTGCAAAGCTCGGATTTACACCAACCACTGGGCAGTGAGGATAGCCGGGGGACCCGAGGTGGCCGAGCGGATAGCGGAAAAATATGGCTATAGAAACATGGGACAGGTAGGTTCTCAACTTGTCTCTGTTTATTTATTTATTTGACGTGTTACCTTTGGTCGTCATCATTTTTGTTTTACGAGCAGACAAACTGGGTCAAACGTCAAAAAAAAAAGAAAGAAAAAAAAAAAGTCTGCGGTCCGAACCCTGAGCCGTGAACTGTGCCAACTCTTTAACCCCGTGACTCTCAAACATCAGGGAACAAGCTGCATGGAACAAAGGACACCATGGTCCGTGAAGAAAGACCGTGAAGCAGGATGGCACAACAGGTGCCTCCTCGCTTGGGTTTCCACGCGATCGTTTCCATTTTTTGCGGGCTTGTGGAGCCACAGGGAGCTCATTATTATCAGCTTAAAGCCATTGCAGTGTCGTGTGTCTTTTATATATATATATATATATTTAAATACAAGTGAGACATTAGTGGGTGTCCATGGTCAGACGGATCACTCACGTTTGTGCCAAACATGCAAGGATTTCACTGAAAAGCCTCCAAGACCTGCTCATTATTAGATTGACAATAGTAACTTTTTGCTTTTAATGAGCTTTCTTTCTCACAACATCTTCACATCAGTACATTCACAGTCGAATGTGACCATGCTGTGTTTTTCTTCTGGGTTTGTTGAGTAATGACAAAACACCAACACTAGACAAATTGTGAAAACACCCATCAATATTAAGTACATCCATCACTTGTTGTGGGGGTAAATATCTGAAATAAATCCCAAGCACAGCTGTAAAACATATTTGTCCACCGAGAGGAGGAATCACTGCTGCGTTTCCTCTCCTGTTCACCGAGAAACGTGTTTTGACAAAGTTTAAAGTCCTGTTGTGCTCCCTTTGTGGTGGTGGTGGAGGGATACGTCACACAAGCGTGGACCCCACACATGCTCCACTGTCGCCACCAAAATACTTGGGCAGTTCAAGCCTGCACTTGCCAGCCCTTGACGTGAAGACGGCGTGGAACAGAGGGGGCCATTCTGACAGGTTGTTGTGGGGTAGCCTAGTCAACAGCTATTGAACCCCCCCTCCTCTTCCTCCTCCTCGTCCTACCCGCCTTATCCAGCCCGCCCACCCACTATAGCCTACTCCCCAGAGAGCAGGCCTTAATGGCCTCGTTTATCCCCTCTCTTTGACAAGAACTAATGTGTGGAGTCCCCCCCGCCCTCCCTCCCCCCCGCCCTCCCTCCCCCCCTTTCCATAGGAATTCCCCTGTGGAGTTGAGTGTCGCCCCCACCGCTCGCAATCATTTCCATATCAATATAGAACGTTCATTGGACTTTGACACCCCATATACAAGAGTTTTACTTCACTTCCTGGTTTAGAGGTCAGCTGAAAGCTGCTCTCGTGGGAGCAATAACGGCAGACTTGGGTTTCCTAACGTGACCTTTGACACCTCGACAACAGGCCTGTTCTTCTCAAGTTATGTCGATCTACACTTGATGTGTATGTGGAACATGAAATTAAACTCATCAGTGTGACGTTGTTTTGTAGTTTGCACGGAGATGCACCTCAAGTGTTTACCCATTTAAGTGGATGTGCTGGGACTCCTGTGTGTGTGTGTGTGATCCATGATTTTGATGATGTGACGGCTCTTTTTTAAATTGTAAAGGGAAGCAAAGTGTTTACAGGGAGAGAATAGGGGGATGGGTATGGGAAACATGTGACAGAGGGACAATATAGTCTTCTTGACAGGGCCAGAAAGAGGAGAATAGACAAAGATAACCACACACTGCGAGGATGGAAGGAGGAGGGAGTGAAAGAAGGGACGATAGATGGACGGATGGATGAAAAGAGTTGGCACGGAGTAAGAGAGCACCTCGTTGGGGGAATTCTGGGTAATCCTCTTAACCGTGGAGCCCCCTTCCCGGACTAAGACACCAGGCCGAATTGAGTCTAAATCAGCTGACGGGGCCCCAGACGTGGATATCTGTTCACGCTGGTGTTTTGAAGGGACGGGAGAAGATTGAGAGTGGGAAGAGTGCGATGTTCTGAAACCAGATGTGGACACGGAGCTGGCGGAGTTATTTGTACAGGTTGCACTGATGCAACACCAGGTTGTGTGTAGACATTATGCCAAAATGGAGTGTTGTTATTGGATTGTTTGACAGCGAGTTCACCGTCAGGAACATTTATCAAGGTTTCCATGAAAGCCTGTTTTCCTTTTTATTTTTTTGGGGATTTCCGGTTGTGCTTGTTGGAGTACGTGGCGATAAAAGTTGGTGGTAATGTGTGAAACTGCTGAATGTTGTAGCGCAGGGGTGTCAAACTCATTTTCACATCAGCATAATGGTTACCCTCAAAGGGCCAGATTTAACTGTCACACAGAATAAATGTCACACAGAATAAATGTAACCAAATATAATGTAAAATAAAGGTAACTACTCCGTAACATATTGCTAAATAACTTTCTGTATTTATTACTTATTCAAGTTACAAATATGATGCATTAAAGGTGTCACCCGGTCCACGATGTTGATGCCGTCACTTTGCGGGTAACGCAATTGCCTTGCATTGTAGGAAATGTAGTTTATGGTCAACGCACGCCTTAAAGCAACATAGACCTATTTTAACACAGAATTGTAAGACCAATTAATCACTCGTGGGCCACATAAAATAACGTGGCGGGCCACATCTGGCCCCCGGGCCTTGAGTTTGACATGTGTTGTAGAGCAAAATAATCAAACTAATACTGTAGGGCTCTCCACATGAAAACAAGACTATCTAGGTGGGATCCGCCATTATTCTTTATCATTTTAGCACTCACATGTAAACGGTGCACTCCATGTAGACCAGTACACTACTTAGGGAAACCGATGATGTCATTGTCCCACCTCTGTCTTGCTCTGGCACTCACTGTCCCCATCTTCTTCATCATCGATGATGTTTGTTTAGTCCGTTTGCTTTATAATAACTTTTTATTTTAATTCTGTCTCTGTTTCTGTGATTTTATTACGTAAATATAGAATGAAGCATTTAAAAAGAAAAAGAAAATGAGCACATAGCGGGCATGCTCAACATCTTCTTCGCTTGTAGTGCACCAGCGTTACAGCGCCATGTACAGGCCTGGCACATGTACTACAGCATTTAGAGTCGTTTTGGGGCGTTTCGTTTGAATTAAGACATTTCCTTAAACGACAACAAAGCAAAAGACTGTTTCCGTTTTGTTCTGTTTCCGTGTAGATCGGGATCCGAATCTTGACATTTGAGGGATCGTTTGCAAAATGTTATCAGTCAGTACATTAAAAAAATATATTATTTTGGTGTCTGACTAAAAGTAATCTTTAAAAATGCATTTAAACCTGTTTGTCCGACTGAAATTTTACAAAATCGAATATCTCTACACGGATGCAGGACTCGGACACAACCAGGCGTAAGCGCTCTGCGTCTGCTCCACTGTTCCCGCCCTTAAAATAAGTAGGTTGTGCACCGAACAGAAAAGAAGACAAGAGTGGGAAAAACACGGCAAACTCGAACAGAGTTTATACCCCGTCGGCTCAAAAAAGAAAATCGTACTACATACTAACAATCTCCACCTCACGTGGTGGACGCCGGCGCGCTTTAATCAACAAAATGATCCCTCGCTCTTGTTCGTAAACTGGGACAAGGACAGTAGTCCAATTAAAGTGAATTTCCTGTTGCAAGAATGTAGAAAATCTTTGGAATGGCATGCTCCTGCTGCTGGGTTTGTGGGTCTCTCATCTTCTTGCGTCACGTCTGTCTTTGTCCGTGTTTAATGTGGCTCACGGTTCTCCCCGAGTCGCTCGTGTTCAGGCAAAACACAAACCTGTTGTTTGGTAATCGGACCCGATTATGCCACACTCGCAATCATTTAAGTGGAAAAAGTTGTATCATCTTTCGTGACTTGATGCTAAATTCATCCAGTGAAGCAAGACATCATGAATCACTTAAGTGCAAGTTGTTGTCCCCCCCCCCCCCCCCTCTTCTTCTTCTTCTTCTTCTTAAATCTTGTTACGACATAATTCCTTGTAACCACAGGTTATGCCGAAGATGTGATTCACTATATGGGTTGGGTCGCGTCGGAATGAGCGTTCAGTCGTGACTGAAGCAACAACAACTGAGGAGATGCACATTATGTTGACTTAGGTTGAGGACAAGAACCTGAGGAGCTCGAGCCGTGAATGTGAAAAATGTCGGATTGAATTTGGAATAAAAGGTGCATTGGATAGACGGTGGAACACATGATATGTGGACACTGTGAGGAACCTTCACAGTGGCAGCTGCCTGTTTAAAGAAATGCATTATTTTATCAAATTCTCTGCTACATTTTCCTCATTCTTTCTTCAGTCTGTAAGTTGCCCACTGTGTGTGTGTGTGTGTGTGTTTGTTCATGAACGCCAGAGCTGAAAGTTGATCTAACGGGTTCACTCGGCCTTGGATCAGTGATGCACCACATGACCCTTGGCAGCCATGACACTTTGATCATCTGAGCGGATTGTATGGCCTTTATCAATTATTAAAACCAATCACCGTCTTTGTCGGTTGGAGTACGTCTTTACATTTGACCGACATTCACGGTCTCTTTGTCTGGTTTTTGTATAACTTGTGTATTTACTAAGTCTTTTATTTCTCACCGTTAATACATTAATTCAATTTAATCTTATTTAAAGTGTCACCTTGTAACATGTATTGAATGCAGACTGTACCAAATGGAGGACTCATCCACTTACCCATCTCTTTTCATAGCCAGTTAGGGAACTGCACTGACCTTCGCTTCACTGGAAAGAATATAAAAACTCTTTCATTTTGCTTCTTTGTTGGTTTATGAATTGGGCTTGTGCGGGTGGAGCCGTATTTTGTTTTAAAAATACAAAATGCCAGTTTTTTGCTGCTGTAGAAACATGACGGCCTCTGTAAAGCAAGACTCCTGACAATTATTTTAAAGCAATGATACGCATTCAGTTAAAATTCTGACAATAAACCCAGTAAAATGTTGCTCACTGGACCGTTTTTAATGTTGACACTAATGTGTGGTGTGTGTGTGTGTTTTGCAGATTGGAGATCTCAAAGACCACTATCACTTCTTCCACAGTCGAACCATCAAAAGGTCGACTTTGTCCAGTCAAGGACGCCATAGTTTCATCTCCATGGAGCCCAAGGTAAACCTGTCAACCTGTTTTCTTTGTTTTTCTTTTAAAATTCAAGCACTGCACTGTGCTTGTCGTCCATGTAAATGATACCACGTCAACTCGTGCTTGACATATTCAGCTTTTCTTGGATCCAGAAAAGTCGTTTTATTCATTTGACTCAAGTAGGAAACGAGTGTTAATTCCCAGTTTACTTTGCCACAAAGTCTATTATAAAGGAATATACAGTGTGTTGTTTTGATAGTTTATCATTATAGTGCTAATGAGTTCTCAGACACCAAATTATGTTTCCTCTTCAAAACATTGTGCCACCTTTTAACAATCCGATCATATAAGTATACAACCCCGCACACTCCTGGGCATTGTAAGTTGCTGCAGACAAATGTGCTTTCGGAGAGACGCAGCGTTGATGAGAACTGGAACTATTCCACTGCAAGAAAACCCCAGTGTTCGTCTCGCCTCACGCTGTTCTGATCACAGACTTGACAGATCATGCAGAAGATAAATGAGGCCTCCGCTGCTCCTTTTCTATTTCACACACCCAGCAACTTTAGGGGTGATGGATAGGTTTTGATGTGGAAGATCAGACATTTTACATGTAATATAATTGTTAATATAAAAAAAAAAGGCAAATGCCCTGCCAGCAGCTTTTTTTTATACGAAAGATCCATTACACCTCTCAAGCAGAAAGAAACGCACAAAACAAAATACTGTTGAATTTGCTGAATCTTCTGTCTGCTCACTTTTTTAAAGGGGACTCCCATTTTCATTGCAATTGAACGGATTTTCTAAAGGAATTAGAATTTGTGGCTAAAGTAAAGTTCTGATCCAGAAATCCAAGTTTATACAAACTTTTGAACTCTGAACTTGGGTTGAGACTGTACGATATTTAGGGCGTGTGTCCACCAAGTGGAACAATTTGGTGCGCTACATATTTTTTTATCTTTTCCATTAGGAACAGTACCAAAACTAGAAAAGCACTTGGAGAGCACAGACCTCCGCCAAGGCAGTTCAGTGCCTACAAAATCACCCTGCTGGCGTGCCTGGGTCAGACAGTGAGTGTTGTAACCAGTGATGGTAGCTACGGATCACGCCCACGCAATCACTTGTTCCTGGTCCCATTGCGGACATTTCCAGAAAATTTCATCCAAATCCGTACATGACTTTTCGAGTTATGTTGCTAACAGACAGACGGACAAACAAACAAACAAACTCCGGCGAAAACACATACTTCCTTGGCGGTGGTCAATAACTGGCACCCTTCCCTTTGGGTTCCAGTGTTATGGTACGGTACGGGTGGAGTTAGGCGTCAGCTGATTGGGCGACAGAAAAGCGTCCCTCTTGTGTTTCTTCAATGTCTGCGATGTCTATTCTCATACAACGCTTGATGTCTTTTTGAGACAAACGACCCCAAACCGAGCAGAAAAAAATGAGCTCAAAGTTGTTGACTGTTATGTTGCGTTCGTTGTTGGTGGTGCACCATTCCAACGCCACCCTACGTATCTGGATAACACGGCAATCTGGCGCAGCGCACACCCGCTTACCAAGTAAAGATGCTGTTCTCAGTTGAAACTTAACCCTTACTGTGGGCTTTGCCGTTCCGAACTGTACCAGTGATGGAAATACGCCATTAGTATCGGTATCTGTCCGATACTGGTCAAAATCACTGGATCGGATATCATAAAAAGATGCATAAAATAGAGTCGTGCGCCACCAATGTCTTGTAAACAGAGTTAGGAATGCACATTGCAGTGATCAGGTTAGACTTTACAGATAAAAGACGAGTATAATTTAAGTACATTTTTGCATCAGACTGACTGTGGCTGAGGCTGTGATGGCTGTATCAAACTGTATCTCAAGCTGTCCTGACTCTGCACTCTGTGTGTGTTTGTTTGGGGGTGAAGCAGCACTTTAAACACAAGCGTGACCTAAGGTAAACCCTTCCTCAGGTCCCTGCACCAGATCATCAAACGCTCTCTGTGTTATTAATGAAACTTGAATCACGCCAGGAACTTTTGTCCACATACACGAGGACATGTTGGTAAATGAAAGTTGAACGTGACGCTGCCGTTCGGCACAGATGCGGCACACGTTGCGGCACCATTGCAACCATTTTCACCCGACTTTCCTGTCCCGATCGTGTTCTATTTATGTGTGTGTGCTAAAGTGGACGGCTTCAGGTTGGGTTTTAAGTACAAGAAGGCTTGTGAAAAATGTGTTCCTGTATTTTTGCCAGATCAATTACAGTAAAAGATTTGTCAGTTTTGAGAAAAATACACGGTTATTCATTTGTAGACAGTGGACTTTTATTTTTGCTTGTCCTGTTTGCTGTCTTTTCTTTGTCCACCGACTGTCCTTACCTGTCATCCCTCTCATTTTCCTCTCTTGGACGCCTTCCCCTCCCTCCTTTTCTGGCTGTTGCTTTCAGCATGCTCATCTCCCTCCCTCTGTTGGTGGTTCCCTTGCTCTCTCAGGCCTGACACTGTGCCATGGTGGTGGATGGTTTGCGTTTGAGTGCCAGCTGGCAGTGAGACTGGGATTTTAGGCGAGGAGATCAGAGGAGTGAGGTTAAATGAGAGAAAGAGGAAAATGAGCTATTACAACACAGGAAGAGATGGAAGAGAGAGGGGAAGAGGGAAAGGATGGATTAGAGAAACCAAGAAAAGGAAAAGTGGCGTGGAGAGGAACAGAGCTTTCGGTCTTTTTGTCCTTTCAGGATGATCTGTGGACCTGTCTCCAGGTCTGGGATGAACATGACAGCCAGTTTGGCACCTGTCCAGTCAAGTTTACTGCTGATGATGTTTTGCAATCAGGTTCTATAATAATGATGGCCGTTTGTGAGTGAGTCAGATGGGTGTAGCGGAGCCATGAAAGGCGCACCCTGCCACCGGCAGGGCTCATTGGCACATGTGTTGCCATGGCAATGCAGCACAGCACAGATTACTGCTTTATGGCATCCAGTCACTTGCCTCTTAGGTCAAAGACCTAACGTTACGTTTCCAGGGCTGATGCACGGCGGTAAAGACCTTTGGCCCTGGAGAGAGAGAGTGGGATATCTGCTAGTCTCATACTGTTCTTAAAAGACATTCTTTCAATCATTATTTATTTAATCAATTTAATGAGACTTGTTGGGCTGTTTTCACAAAACAAACGTGTTTCATCAGGAAGACCACAGGTGTTGTTGAAGTGTCCATAGAAATATAATGTCTAATGTGATAAAATGGGCACGATGTGACGAAACAAACATGTAATTGAAACACTGGCTTCACTGCCAACAGCCTCTGTTTTGGTTTGTTGTGTCACTCACCAACCACCTAATAACGCAGCTAGTAGCACTTGGACACCCAGGTTGTCAGCAGACACATCCAGACACAGATACGAGGAGCTGTGGCTATAGATATGGATTAGAAATGCCAAATGCTACCAAATCTAAACTAGCAAAGCCCAGACCTCCGCCAAGGCTGCTCAGTGCCTACAAAATACACCCTGCCAGCGCGCCTGGGACGGATGGCGAGTTTAGTAACCAGTGATAACATTATGGTCAGGCAGCGAGTGTAACCAGTGATAGCATCAACGGATCGTGCCCAAAATTGACTCACTTGTTCCTGTTCCCATTGCGGACATTTCCAGAAAATGTCATCCAAATCCGTCCGTGACTTTTCGAGTTATGTTGCTAACTAGCAGACAAACAAACTCTGGCCAAAACATAACCTCCTTGGCAGAGGTAAAAAGCCTCGGCACTCCTCTCATAATGGTCTTGACCACAGGAGCAAGGCAAAATGAGGGTCTGGCGTGAAGATGTGTTAAGATATAGATGACTGAAAGACAGATATACCAGTGTGGATACTTGTTTCTCTCTCTCTCATTACCGTTGTTTTCGGTGTACTGAATAATTAGAATCAGTTAATATTAGGCTCGCGATCGCTGGCGTTAGGCAGTCGCTAAATAGACCAGACAAATTTCCTTGGTAAATGTTGGAGATTAACCCACGTTTTCGTGATTTTTAAGTCTTTTTTTATCCGATCTACGGTTTGGCACTGTTCGGTTTGATTCTTGTGTTGGACTTCGCGCTCATGACTCTTCCAGTGACGACACTCTCTGACCAATCGGTGACCGGCGGTCTGTTGACGTCACATGTAGTATCGACTCGGCTCGCTTGGAACCTCGGCAGAGCAGGTACTTAAAAAAGTACCAGGTAGGAATAGAGTCGAGCCGTGTCGTGCCGACCTGTGCTACAACTGCATAGTGGAAAAACTCAAATTAGAGTTGAGAATGCTGCACCCGCTGAGAATTTTTTACACTTCTCAGCAAACATACAGTCATTTATTTAGAGCAACTTTAAAAACACTTTGCTCAACCTGGCTCTCTTATTATTTTTTCTACCTGTCACCTGTGCCAAGACGCACAAAAACATGTTGACATCAGACACATCTGTACAGCCAGACTCATTAAAAACATCTGAAGGCTCTCTTTGCGTTCAGCCTGCTAATGGAAGACGCAATGGCAGCTCCTCACACGAGGTGTGTGTTAACGTGTCGCACTTAATGCTCTCACATTTGTCATTGTCACTCCGGTTAGGTATTAATACCTCTTATGAACCGGGAACTGTGCGTCGAGATGTCAGACACGGAAAAAGGTGCATAATGAAAATAACAGAACTCGAAGCATCTTAATTCACATGGATTGAAGCTTGTGTTTACTCTCCCGATCCCTGTACGTCAGCTTAAGAAAGATGGTCCTGAATGGTCCTGTCGCACAAAGTGACACCATATACAAAGCAGGTCGTGAGAAGGGGAGATTGTCTCCTCGTGTCTTAAGCAGCTTGCACCTTGCACAGCTATGCTGACACGCAGCGATGACTCATTCATACTGGAGCTTCCAAGAGAAGAGAGCTGCTTCAATAGCCACAGACTTTTTTAGTTGTAGCTCTGCTGCTGCTCTGTCATTAGTTTTTTTTTTTTGATGTGACATAAGTTCAAGTAGTCAGGCTGCTTTGTTTGAAATCTGTTTCTAGCCATTGCGAGCTTACTGTAAACAACAATTACTGCACTGCAGTGGTGGTTTCTTCTTCTTTTTAGAATGTCCTTTTGAAGTCTGTGCACAGATTAGCGCGGATCGTACAGCCGCTCCACGGCTGTCTGTCTCTCTCTCTCTCTCTGCGACGCTCAGTCCGCTGGAACGAGGTGTTTCCACTCGGTTTCACTTAGCGAGACTCTTGTTTACTCGAAGTCATTTATTCGCCGCACATGTGCGGGGGAAAACTGTGAGCCAGGTGTGGTTTGCAGCTGAATCCTCATAGGGATTCTCTGAAATGCTAAAGAGCTATGACGACAGAGGAAAAAAAAAGAAGTTTTTGTGATATTTATGAGCCTCTAAATAAGCAAGCCACATAAAGAGCACATTTTACCGCACGGTAAAACTACTGGAGTGAGCTTGGATGAGCTCACAACCACCTATTAAACAATTAAAACTCTTGGGTCTGTTCAGTGTTTGCCCGCTATAGGAGAGTTTAGAGCTCACCGCATCCACAAACGTGTGCCAAACGCACACACACTCACTCCAAACATTGAGGAGATGACAGATGGAGTTTGTGTCACATTGATTTTGTCTCCATTTATTCCTGGCTACAGATTTCCATAAAGTGCTTGGTGCTTTTTTTGCCTTAAATTATGTTCGCCAGATGAACCATTAAGAGTTGACGCACTGAGACAAGCACCTACAGCTGGGCCAGCATAGCACCGCCGCCTTCAAAACATCTGTGAAAAGATGCTCACGTGTGTGTGTGTGTGTGTGTGTGTGTGTTTGCGCTGCGGTTCGGTCGCGTCATTTCCTTTTGCACTAAAGAGATCAGAAGAACTGAGCTTCTTGTGTGTCCGGGCCGGGCCGTACGAGCCATGTGAGCCGCTTAATCTTTAATTATCTGTTCATACTGTGTCAGTCTAGCATTCTACATACTTGATCTCACACTCTTGTTTCTCACCTCTTTTCAAGTTTCCTTGTCTTCTTTGAGCGCTGTACATGTGTTGGTTGGCACAGTCACTGCTCACGGTCCCCATGGATTCAAACTGGAAATGTGTTCATGTTTGTGTTTGTGTAGTGTCTGGGTGGATGCCGTGGATCCTTTGACCTTTTTCAAAGCTCCCATAGACCCCGAAGTTCTAATTAACGCTATTTTTGGTGTGTATCTGCGCCATTACCTCGAAAGTTTGCAAACAAACAGTTCAGCCACTGCTGAGAACGCTGGGTTTTATTGTATTCTCAGGCTCTACAAGCGCTCTGAAAAACGCCTGGAATCGTGACGCAAGGATCCCGTCTCCTGAACAGCAGATCCTCCTGCTCTGGGCACTAGTTCGGGCACATCCGGTTGCGTACATTGAACCGCAGAAGAAGAAGAACAACGTCCGTTGTGGAGGTGTTTGACTTGCGGCAGTGTCTTCTGACTCTGGGTCAATGAGGGACTACGGTGGTTTTAATAATGAGTAGCAGTGCATCCACCGTTCCAGAGGGGGAGCTGCGCTTCTGAGCGCTGACGTGCTAATTACGTCACTTCCAGCTATTGGCCAATCACAAGACAGTTGGGAAAGCTCTCGTTGGCTGGCCAATCACAACACAGTCTGTCTTCTGGGGATGAGATTTCGGTCCGAAACAGCGCGGCTCACGAGAGCTTCAGTGAGGAGAGATTTCGATCGGCTGGTTTGCAGAAACTAGGAGGTTTTTGACCATAAAAACAAGTTAATGTATGCAAGTAGACCTCCATAACTAACATATATGTGCGATAGGACCACTCTGTGAGCTTTAAAACAAAACAAAGACCCACCCTGCTGTCTGTCCTTTTGCCTGCAGCTCAAATGAAGTTTCAAAAAACAGCAGTGAAAACCGATCAGTTTGTTCCCAATGAAGTGAACTCTTCCCCAGTTTTCTCTCTGGTTAGTGACCCAGCCAGCAACAGCACCTGCAAACCCTTTCCACACAGAGCGAACGAGAGGGGGAGAGAAGAGGAGGGAGGACAGTGTTTAGAGTGGGACTTGGAAACAGAGAGAGAGAGAGAGACAGAGGGACAGTCGGTCTCTGAGAGAAATGGGCATCTGTGAAGACCTGAAATGCAGATGAGGAAAGTAGGAAGGAGTGTGAGAAAAGGGGGAAAAAAAAGAGAAAAGCATGACGACAGAGAGGTACAGGTGCTAGCAGATTCCTCACATGGAGCAGATCCAGACATCATGCCTTGGAGCGTGCCAGTGAACTGGCACTGAGACAAAGGCAGTGATACATGGGCAAGTTTTATAGGCAATAATAGAACGCTAGATTGTCTTTGTTTGGACAGGGATTGGCAAACGTTCGCGTTGGTTGATACGGATAACTGCAGGCTGTTATCATTGAGTGAGGGAAAAAAATGAATATTATTTATCTGCCTCAGGTTATCCTGCAAATAGAGGGCACATGTTTAATTTTTTCAAAATGATATCCACGCGTTCAGGAATGCAAAGCCACCTGTGCAAGTGTTATGAAGCAGTGTGAAGATAAAAAAAACAAAATGAAACCAGCTTTGAGGCAAATGGAAATGAATTTATTTTGGCTCCTAAAGTCAGAAATTAAACATTTAATGTTGCAGCTTTAAATGAAACACTAAAACCCAAGGATACAGCCATGCAGTGTTTCCTTCATTATTGTTAAAATGCTGTACAGATATTGTAAAATTAATGCCAACACATTCTCTGCAACCTGTGACTTCATTGGGACATCGTCTTTTGCTGATAAACCTTTCTTTTGGCGTCAGCAGTAATTTCTCTCCTTTAACTCGTTTCACTTGAAACAGAATTAGGGCTGCAACTTATGATTGTTATTCATAATCCATTCATATTTCATTATTTTTCCTTTTCCCGCTTATTTTAAACTGTAGTTGCAGATGTGTACGTGTGCTTGTACTTTGAGACACAAACATAGGATTTAAAGATGCATTACGTGATACACCAGTGAAATCTCTTCACACAACTCCTCGTCAGGAAGGTCAGAGATATCACACAGACACAAGACAGACACAAAGACATTTCAGCAGGATGGGCACTCCCCAGTAATGTTACTCCAGCGGATTTGCATATTCCACATCCCTGATGACGGCGTTTTACGGCTAATGACGGGCGTAAAGGGTCGCTTTGAAGTTGACCGTCCTGACAAAACCTGGAAGTTAAATGAGGTGAAACCTCGACTCCAATTTCACTTCCCTTTTTTTCTTTTTCCCCATGTGTTGCTCTCTCCAACCTCAGGATATTTCTGTTTCAGATTAAAAAAGTGACAGCCCTGCAACTGTCCTGCAACGTGGGCTTGACACCGACTGTTGCGTCTCGCCATTAAAGACTCATTTGATCACAAAAAACATCATGTAAAAAAAAAAAGTGACATTCACCGAGAATGAAACCGGGTTTAATTTAGCTCGTTTTCATGTGTGCTCTCTGTGATCTGTCACATTTTTTGATGTTTTATTTCCCCCCGTTTTCCTCCTCTTCTTGAACTGCGAATGTGTTTGAGTTCCAGCCACCGTCTCCCTAACCTGATCTCTGATTGGCTGGGATGAATTAAGTCATTGCAGTACTTGTACAGTACTTGTGCCGGCGAGTGGATTATCGGAGTGAAAATCTTGGGGAGGGGAGGTTCACACACTTCTACGATAAATCGCTACACCTGCAGACTTTTTGTCCTGTCGCTCCTTCACGATCTATAAGCAGCAAGCTACATACTTGAGTGATTAAATCAGTACTTTTTTTTTTAGAAAATCAATTATCCTCTTTTCACTTGCTGTCTTTCAGTCTCTCTTGCTATTTATTTTCACTTGCCTCGTCTTCCAGCTCAGCCTTTTTTTTTAATGACTCTTCTGGGACTCGTTCTCCTCAGCTCTTCATTGCCTCTCCTTCTTCTCGTCTTATCTTGTCTCGTTGCCTCACTCTGCGTCTCTCTGGAGAACCCTGGCAGATTGTTTCAGTGCATGAGACCAGATAATCACTCTGCAGTCATTATGTCAGCTTTTCTGTTCTCCCCCCCCCCCCTCGTCTCTCTCTCTCTCTGTTTCTCTGACTGCTGGAGCTGTATTGATGTGAAGAAATGCTTGGGTCTTTTGCAGTTGGACGTCGTTCACTAAAGCCTCAGATTTTGTGGCAAACGGAGCAGTGAAGTTAAAATCTTTCTTTTGATCATCTTGAGTCTTTCTGTACATGTTGCGACACCTTTTATATTCTCAGGAGTCGGTGCAACGACAATGTCAGACAGAGAAGAGCCTAATCTGCACATAACATATATATTTTGCATGCCATTAACACATGCTCCCTCTGTGTGCCGTGCCTGCCGTTTCATTAGTTATAACGTCATTGCCGGTGCACATAAACTTCTCTTGGAGTCTTTTTATACAGATGTAGTCTGCAGGACTTGGGCTAGACTAAACACAAGAGTTCAGGGTTTTTACAATGTGCGTGACCGGGGCCAAGCGTGTGGGTCCAACAGAAAATTCCTGCCAAGGAGCATCTTCTGCCCTGAAGCCAGCCCATAACATTTAAGAGACCTGTGTTACGACAGACATTTGTCTTCTGTATTAACTTATGTTCAGTTAACATGTAAAGATTATGGTGAGGTATCTGAAGCTTACAGTTCACCTTACATGACTGGTTTTTGAAAATTTCTGTATAGCATTTGTCGAAATTCTCTTTATGGATAGCCATCATCGAGTGCGTTTTACATGCAAGTTATCTGGTTATTCAAATGCTCATGTAAACGGAATAAACTGATATCATTATTGGTTTATTGCCGTTATCAGTTTTTGAAAAAACTGTTTAACACACCTAGGTTTCTGTCAATAATCTGCTTTTTTCGAGCGGTTTATTCCAGTTTATTGCTAATAATCTGTTTTTTAGTGTGCATGTAAACGTACTTTATATCTCATATCTCATATCCACATGAAAATGGACTGAAACATAAAAAATCTTGTAGTTTGAGGTTTTGAAATTTGTTTTCATTCACAGAAACACCCCCCAAAAAATGTCTCAAAATGCTGTAGTACATATGCCAGGCCTGGACGGTATGTGCTGCCGCCAGGCTAAGAATATATTCATTGATTACTAAATTGATCCAAAGCTATTGTGGTAATTGACAAAAATGGTTTCTCCAAGTTCTCTGATCCCAGGTTCTTAAATGTGAATACGTTTTCTTTGCTCTTCTATGACATGAAAATGAATATCTTCATTATGTATATCCAATATGAGCCAAACAAAACGGCCCAACTGAGTATGAAGGTATCTGGAGATGAAATTTTCTCGTCTCCCTCGACACAAAACAATAAAAATGAGCATGAATGATAGGATTTACAATAAAAATGAGTCTAAAAGTTAAAGTGCAGGAGAATAAACATGCTCATAGAGTAGATATAGACCTAACTAAAGCAAGTATGATTACTTTATGTCATAAATCTACACACAAAGATCAAGTAGAGAAAATACAGTCTGTGTTTTACATTTATGATTCCATGGTTTTCTCCCTCAATGTTTGTTGCCTTGAACGCATCATTCCTTACGGCCAATCGGACGGCTGATTGACCTCTGACCCACGTGTTGTTATTCGATGCCTGGCTCGGCTCATAATGCATCCTCCTGCTTGTGTTTCAGGTGGAGTGGATACAGCAGCAGGTGGTGAAGAGGAGGATCAAGAGGGATTACAAACAAACCCCGCCCCTTTCTTTGTCGAGCCCCGCCTACAGCAGCCAGGCCCAGACCAATATTTTCTATAATGACGCCAAGTGGAGCAGCATGTGGTACATCGTGAGTACACTGCTTTTTCTAGTGTGCACCAAAAACATGAATATTACAATAGCTGGGACAAATAGAACCCAGCACTACTACTACTGCTACTGTCTCAGCTGTGTGCTGCGTGCTGATCCTTACCCGCTTTTATCCAGTTTGTAGGTCATAGGTCAGCGGAGGTTATGCCGTCGCCCTGATAACTTCAGGGTCGGTGCAGCCGAGTGTGTGTGTGTGTGTGTTTATTGAAGGAAAGAGTGGAAGTTTGTGCCATTATGTGAGATTGTGCGCACACACACATTCATGTACCGCACTCGCAGTGAGGACACGCATACACGTAATGCATTCCCTCGCGCCCTCCCTAACCCTAACCCTAACCCTTTGACTTAACTGTAACCAAAACCCAATCCCAATCCTAACCCTAAACATAAAACCAAGTCTTAACCCTCAGAAAGCCCTTTAAAGTTGGGAGGACCAGTTTCCAGTTTATATGTCCTCACAAAGATCGGTTTAAACCAAAATGTGTCCACAATGTCTAATAAACACACACACACACACACCCACACACACACACTGTAGAGATTTGAACGCTTATCAAGGGTTTGTGTTTGCACACGTGTGTGTATGTGTCAGCTCTGTCACTTATTAACGAGATAAATCCTAAAACTTTGACCAGATGTTATAAACATATTTTTCTTTCGGAACTCTCTGAACTTGCTGTGTGTGTGTGTGTGTGTGTGTGTGTGTGTGCATGTGCATGTTTTAACTGATAAAAAAAAAGATTCTTCTGGTTCAAACAAAGCTACCTGTGTTTTAGTGCTTTATAATTAATGTACATATTTTCTCCGCAGCACTGTAACGACGACGTCCATAACTGCCAGTCGGACATGAACATCATGGGGGCCTGGAAAAGGGGCTACACGGGGAAGGACGTGGTCGTGACCATACTTGACGACGGCATCGAAAGGAACCATCCAGACCTCTTTCAGAACTACGTGAGTGTGTATGTATGCGCTTGGAGGGTGGCTTTGAGTGTGTGTGTGTGTGTGTTATTTGGTTAATTGACGAATCGATGCAACTCTCTGTGACATCTGGGAAAGTGATGTTTGCCGACCAAACATTAGCTCGCTGGTTGTTTTTTATGAATATATTTTCAAACAGGAAGTGAATAATGAATAAACATCAAGTCCTGTTTGTTGTCTGTGAAGGTTCTTAGCTCCACGTCGTAGTCATCTTCAGCAGCTGGACTTGCTTGAGTCGAGTTTCAGACGTTTCACCTCTCGTCCAAGCTGCTTCTTCAGTTTTGGAGCTGGCTTCTGTGGTGCATTCTCAGTTTCTACAGCACCTTGAATAATTTATTCCCGAGCACATGGCTGTTCCTGGACCTGGGCCCCCTGCCAGTTATGTATTTCTTCAAATTTGCTCTCCCGTTTCTGAAGAATGATCAGGGGCCCAGGGTGATGATGGTTGTGTTTTCAATCACATAACCATTCAACATGAATTACATCTTACAGGGACGCTCCCTCAGACCTGTAGCTGTGTATTGTTTATTTCCGTGCTGATGAGAGAACATTTACCTCAGACCAAGGCCAGATAGTTGGATGCAAATACAGCCATTAATCAACACCGCAGATAAAAAAATTCACACCCTGTTGCCTCGAGCTGCTTTTATTAGTGAGTCTTAATGTCGGGATTTGTTTATGCCCAAGGGCGAGCTGTGTGGCAGATTGAGTTATCGCTGATTGCATAGGATTTTCTAAACGGTTGTGTTGTGTGACGTTAATTTGAACCGTTTGATTTGGTTAGCGAAGCTCCCTGGTGTCGTACAAGTCTATTATACACACACACACACACACACACACACACACACACACACACACACACACACGCATGTGCTTTTCTAACCAGATAACACAACGTTTACTTTTCTCTGCTAATTGTTATCAATGAATCTAATGTTTCCTCCAGGACCCTCAAGCGAGCTTCGATGTGAATGGCAACGACATGGATCCCATGCCTCGATATGACGCAACCAACGAGAACAAGTAAGAAATAACATCTACTTACTCGAAATAGTTATTGGAATTGCAATATAGCCTACTGCAATTTTAATCAATATTTCTTAGGGCCAAAATGTGTGCCATATTATCATTTTAGATTAAATATTGTCCTGACCTATGCTCATCATATTCTACATGAGTAAAAATATGTTGTATGTAAAAATGACCATTCCATCTCATATCGCGCAATTGCAATTTCAGCCAAAATAATCGCAATTTCAGCCAAAATAATAGCAATTTCAGTCAAAATAATCGCAATTTCAGCCAAAATAATAGCAATTTCAGTCAAAATAATAGCAATTTCAGTCAAAATAATCGCAATTCAGCCAAAATAATCGCAATTTCAGTCAAAATAATTGCAATAATGGCCAAAATAATTGCAATTTCAGCCAAAATAATTGCAATTTCAGTCAAAATAATCGCAATTTAAGTCAAAATAATAGCAATTACAGCTAAAATAATCACAATTACATTTTTTATTCTAAATTTTTCAGGCCTTTGCCAGAGATAATTAGAGAAATGTTTAATTTTAATGTTTTACAGTGAAGTTTAGGTAAGAAATCATGAGGCTTCAGGCGTTGAGCCACATGTTATGTATTTTTGCAGACTCCAGATCTTGTTGTAGATGTGATGAGCTACATTAGTTTATTTGATTGTGATTTGTTGGTGGGTTGTGGTGTGTGTGTGTGTGTGAGTGTGAGAGTGTGTGAGATGAAGAAGAAGAAGAGAGAGACTGTGTGCGTGTGTGTGTGTGTGTGTGTGTGTGTGTGTGTGTGTGTGTGTGTGTGTGTGTGTGTATAAGGGTGAACAAAAAAAAAAGGGAGACTCTTGTCCAAGTCCACGTCTTGTGCCAGTTTGGCTTGGTGAGTGATTTTTTTTGGTGTGCGTTTGGCAGTGGCCTCGTCTCTCCTGGTGATGCAATGTCTTAAAGAGAGACACACGGCTTCCAGATGCAACTCAGTGAGCTGGTTCCTCTCAGGCTGAAGTCATAGTTTTGACGATTATGTCACATTATGTGTGCGTGTGCGTGTGTGTGTGTGTGTGTTTTGACTTTTTATATTCCCATTCTTTTCACAACAAATTTACGAAAAAGCTCACATTAAGAGTTTAACGACTAAAGCTGCGGTCATGTCTGTCATGGCTGCTGAACTGTTCATCATCATTATTCCTTAAAGGTGGGAGGGTTTAAGAGTCCTCAGATTCCTGAAGGATAATATCAACTTGAGAAAAAAACCATCTGGTAAAGTGAGGATTGTTGTCTAAACTATTTTTTTTTTTTAACAACAATGCTATGATGCTGGTTGGTTTTAATCTTTTTCTGCCGATTAGTGCAAGCAGATCTAACAAGTCTTTTGTGGATGTCCTTGGGAATGAGGAAAAAACACTTTTTTAAAGTTAATTTTGCTTGCTAATAATTAATCCACCCTTCCGCAGATTTTAAAGACTCAATTGACGAGTGAAATTGGAGGTTTTGTCTTCCATGTGATATTGAAACACTTATTCCCTCACAAAAATAAGTTTAAAGAATTTAAAAGGGGAATTTAATATGAAAATACACTAAGGCTATTTCAGTAAGAATCAATAAATATAAGAATTTTATCACCTGAACTCGAGTTAAATGTGAAAGTTTTGTGAAGTTAAAAAGTGTTTGTGGTTGCGTTTGAATGATTATTGTGTGTGTGACTATTGTCAGGATCTGGTTTTTGTCAGATCTCCTGAGTGACTGTGACGCAGATGTGTAAAAAATAAAAAATTGGAAAATGCAGGCAAACGAAGCAAAAAGACGACGTCCAGACAGATGATTTTATGGGGTTAGTGAAGTGAACGGAGCGAAGGCTGTGGAAGCATTTTTTAAAAAGAGGCAAGTCAGTAGTTTGGCTCATTAACTGTGATAAAGGGGCCTATCACATATTTGCAGCCATGAGATATATTCTACTTCAAGACACTTTCATTTGTCTAAGTTCCAACTCTACAGAGGATAAATGAATGTACCATACCACATCAAATCTAAAGTAAATGTGATATTCACTGTTATTTGTATGGTTGAAGATATAATGTGAAATGTGTGAAGGAAATTAATGAAACGTTTTGGGAAATACAGTTATTCTCAGAGTAAATTTGATAATATCGCTCTAGAAATCTCTGTTATTTGTGTGTAGAATATTAAGCTAATGACAGCAGCTAGAGCGATTTACTGAGCCATATAGAATACAGAGAAATGTTGTTATTTTAACACATTTTCCTGCACTGTAACAAATCAATGACTCGATCATGTTGATTACAAGAGTTTTGACCTGGAATCGTCTGGTTACTGTGAAGCGGATATTTTTTCCCCTGGACTTGGAAAACTTCCCTGTGTTTCCTCGGGGTTGCGTTCACTAGAAGCTGGGTTTCCATGGCAGCGGTCATCAGAGCTGTTTCCGGGGGGGGGGGGGGGGGGGTGTTGTGATGCAGATGTTCTCTGCAGGAGGCGTTAGCATGTGCGAGTGTGTGAGTGTTTGCTCCAGAATCCAGAAAGTGGTGTTTTTGAGGAGGAGGACGATGCAAACATCGCTTGTGTTTGTTTACGCTGGTCACTGACCCAGGCCCGATTGTCACCGCTGCAGTTACTGGTGGAATGTTACCCTGGTGTGTGTGTGTGTGTGTGCTGTTAGAGCAGTGCGAGAAAGTCTTATTTACTAATTGCGCTGCCCATTTCCTAGATTATTGTTTTTGTGTGTTTATGCTCTCTTTTCTTGTGTTTATGTGCATTTGCGTGAGTTGTACCTTTTGTGGACATGAGACATAAATTAACTCTAAACATATTAGAACATTAATCTTGCTTCTTCCGTTCCGTGAGGTCCTTCTTTTAGGGAGACAAAGCTGTGGTAGTATCTGTAACACGATCATTTGTAATGCTTACTTAAACAGTCCTGTTTGGGATTACCACAGCAGGAATGTACACATGCGTGTTTACGTGTCCCAGCTCTTTACTTCAAAAGCTGCGTATTTATCATCATGCGCCTTATGTATACATGTGCATGTTTTTTTTTTACCTTGTCCGTGACATGCTCTCACCCAGCACATACTCTCTCTCTCTCTCTCTCTCTCTCTCTGTGTGTGTGTGTTTTTAAATCTGTGTGTGTACAATAAGCTGTTTATCATCACTCTTTCCCTCAGACACGGGACACGGTGTGCAGGCGAAGTCGCTGCAGCTGCAAACAACTCTCACTGTATCGTGGGCATCGCCTACAATGCCAGAATAGGAGGTGAGTTGTTGATTCAGCAGTGCTGTGGGTTATTGTGTGATGTATATAGACTCCATGTGTTCCATAGTTGTAAATTAACTCCTTTATTACTAAGTACTTAGGTTGGGGAAGCCGTTTTACCACTACTGGGCATTATATGACACACATTTATATTAAATAATTCAATTTCTACCAGTTATGTTATTGGTGTTTATTTCCCCTTGGGAATAGGGTTGGGTCGATCAGTTTTTATTAATTAATTATTATTTTATTTTATTTTTATTTTAGATTAAATATTGTCCTGACCTATGCACATCATATTCTACAGGAGTAAAAATATGTTGTATTGCAATTTCAGCCAAAATAATCCCAATTTCAGTCAAAATAATCCCAATTTCAGTCAAAATAATCCCAATTTCAGCCAACATAATTGCAATTTCAGCCAAAAATAATCCTGCAAATATTTCAGAATAAAAGCCTCGTCTGTATCCTGCTCCCTGATCCATTCTTTCACAATTTGAGCTTGATGAAATCCTGGCATGGACATCTTAGAAAATGTCCCAAAAAAAGCCTCTTATTGTTCAGTAGATTTAGGAAATCATCCGACATACTTAGTGCCACATAAACGACACCTGACGAACTGAAGCAACACAGATCTAGTCTGAGTATGCTGCTTTTTTGGCCGGGCAGTGTCTAATTTGTGGTTTGTTCCTGTCGTTACTCTAATTTGAATCCTCATTAACGTATGGGAAATGGCTTGAATCAAAGTAGAAACTAGAAGAAAAGAGACCAAACCTCCACCAGTTTCCCACAGCGTCCATTCACTTCTTTATCTCATAAGGATAAAGCAACTGAATCTAAATCTGGATAACCACCAGAATCAATTTCTTCTACTTATCTTTACCCCCCCCCCCGCCCAAAAAAAAATATCATCCAAATCCAAATTACTTTCTGAGTTATGCTGCACACATACAGACAAATGGAATGAAAGAGCGATGAACTCTGATGGCGATGCATGATTGCCTCTGTTTCATGAGTGACAACTTAAAAAAAAAAAATAACGGTGCAATAGAAGCTTCACTAATGCAAACCTCTAACTCCAGCACATTTTTAAATGTATAACCTGTATTAATATTAATGTGGTGTGTGATGGGTGCACTGAGTAGGAAATACTCACTAACTAAGCTGTTAATCACTGACTTGATTAGTCCGTTTCTGAATTATTACGGTAATTATGACGCACCATTGAGCTGATCCAGTGGCTGATTTTCCCCCCCTCATAGTTATTTAGAAATATAAACTTGGAGACAGTTTTTTGTTGATGCATCATTTCGTGTGTGGTCGTGAACCAGGTGTGCGAATGCTGGACGGTGACGTGACCGACATGGTGGAGGCCAAGTCTCTGAGCCTGCAGCCGCAGCACATCGACATCTACAGCGCCAGCTGGGGGCCCGACGACGACGGGAAGACGGTGGACGGGCCGGCGTCTTTGGCCAGGACCGCCTTCGAGAACGGCATCCGCATGGTGAGCACTCGCGCGCAGTGAAACGAGTGACATGTACAAACCAGTGATCGACTGACTGCCTTTAGGACTTCAGATCTGTCGAGCATAACAACTTTAAAAGTTTGTTGTATGAGTTCACACAACGCTGATAAAGCGTATCAGCTCCTCACTCAGTCTTTGAGTTTCTCATTATAGCAGAATGTACATATTATTTATATATATTTTGAGTTAGTTTTAATGCGACCATTTATTTGAGTCCTACCCTCCCCTAACATTTTTGTCTAGTTTTTAATCCATTGATGAAACTGTTAGTAGATTTCGTCATAGTTTTTGTCACATCATCTTTACTTTTATTTACTTAACCCTTCTGTTGCCGTCCTGTCATCGTCGACAGCATTTGGCATGCGCACTTCTCATTACCGTAACACCAAGACCATTTGTGATATCTAGAACATTCAAAAACTACAGACTGGCGATCTGTCCACGGTCCTATGTCAGCTGAGACTGGCACATCAGCCCCCACGACCCTCTTGTGGAGGATAAATTTGTAGAAGATGGATGCATGGACAATGGAAAACAGAGAAATAAAGCGTTGCGCCCATATAATTGTCATTACGGTAGCCCTCAGGACTTCCGCTGAACGACCGTCCAATCACAGACGAGATTCACCAGCGCATCAGCTTCTCAGTACCGTAATTCCTAAACTGCCAAATATCAAAAGTGAAAGTTATCTTGGAGCAGAACTCACACACTCGTTGAACTTTTTTGACAATTCTGCAGCCAAAAAAATAAGAAAATAAATCCAGACGGCCTCATTATCATGATGGTCACAACAGGGTTAAAGTCTTGTTTTCGTCTGTGAAAAAGTCCAGTCATAGTTTTGGTGATGAAAGAAATTAACACTGCTGTGCTGCACACAGGAAGTGACCTATTTTTTTTGTCAAGACAGACTGAACCAATGGCAACATTGAGGTTTGTAAAGTGACCGATAACAGGTTGGAGTATGACTGATAACTGACAAAAAAAAAGGGGCTGCAAAAAGTTTCAGAAATCAAGTCTTGCTGCTCGAAAAACCCGGTTGTTGAGCGGTTTGACGGGATAAACACTTTTGATAGTACTTCTTGACAAAGCCTCTGATTTCAGATGGATGCAGCAGACAAACCTTTCTGTTTATGAAGCCCAAACTGAGGCAGAATAACAACAACAAAAATTCTGCACTGCTCTTTTAACATTGGTATTCACACAGTGAGACGAGAGCAGATGTGTCTCCTTTGACTATCTGTACCTGTGAAGCTCCTCCACATATTATGAGACCACCCCCATTTTATTAGTATACACAAATTAACATATTCATAGCTTATTTTGCATAACGACAAGCTGAGGCTCTGTTTGTTTGTTTTTTGGTCGTGTGGAAATGCTGCTGAAATGGAGGTTAAATGGGGTGAAGTAATTTTCTGGTCACGACTGGCACACAAACGCATACATGTGTGCGCGCACACATCTACACTTCGACAAAGTTGTCTGCCACTGGCTTTTTCATTAAAGTGACGCAGACATTGGAGGAGGTGAAATAGACGGGAGAGAGACAGTCGGCGGGGGGGGGAGTTGGTGTCGGACGATGTATAGATCTAATTATGATACTTTGACTGGGAGGCTGAGGCTGAGCACGTGGCCTGTTACAGAAAGCAGAAATGCAAGAGAAGGAGAGGGGAAGAAAAAAGCGAGTGACAGATCGATCGTGTGAGCAGAAGCGAGTCCCTGTTGTTTCTGACAGGCTGCTCTTTTAACATGACAGAGGCGAGGGAGATATCTGTCCAACCGCTGCCAGACGAGCACGTGTGCGTTTGTGTTTCCGTGTGTGTGTGTGTGTGTGTGTGTGTGTGTGTGTGTGTGTGTGTGTGTGTGTGTGTGTGTGTGTGTGTGTGTGTGTGTGTGTGTGTGTGTGTGTGTGTGTGTGTGTGTGTGTGAAGCTTGTGAAGTCAACATGTACCTGCCTATGTATGTGACAGTCTTATCACAGTTTATCACAAATAGCCGAGGTGTTAATGACACGACTGACGGCTGTGGAGAGAGTTTGCTCAGATAGTTGTTTGCTGATGTGCGACATGTTTTTTTTTGTGTGTTTGTGTTTGTTGGCTATATTTAAAAAGTTTGTTTTTAACTTGAGCTGCAACCATTTATTGATTTATCAGTTGCGCAATAAATCGTCAGTAGTTTTTTTTTTTTAAACAAATTATGTTATTGCAGCTTTGGATTATTATACCATTAAGTTATTTTTTTTAATATATGTATATGTGTGTGTGTGTGTATGTATGTGTGTATGTGTGTGTGTATATATATATATGTATGTATATGTGTATATATTTGGATGTATATATATATACATACATGTATATGTACACGTATATATGTACATGTATATGTACATACAGTTACGTATAGATACATAATTGATTAATCAAGTAATTATTTTCAACTGGAAATCTTTAGTTTTCCATTATACTGTGTGTGTGTGTGTCTTTTTTTTTTTTGTTGAAAATCTCAAAACACCACCCTTGCGTTTTCGTGTATATAACCAGACGAGCGCTACTTTGGGGGAAACGATGACGTCATAGTCCCGTCTCTCTCTTGCTATGGTATTCGCTTTCTCTATCTTTGTTGTCCTTGTCATCATCCTCTTTGTGTGTTTGGAGATTATTCGCTTTATCCTAAACTTTATTTCCCTTCCTTAGTCGCTGTGGCTTGGTTCATTCTCTCTCTCTGTTTCTGTGATTGTGTACTTTGAATAAAGCTTTATTTTTTAGTCTTTTCTGCTGACTCCTGGTTGAACTCGTCTCCACTGAGTGACTCCTTTCACTGGCGTGTCCACCAGGACAGGGACCATAGATCATAATCCACTACAAAGTCGTTCTATTTTGAGTTGAGTCTTGTGAGAAATAATTGGACATGGAATAAGCGTAATTTATTTGACAACAGCACAAGTAATTACAAGTCTGTGCTTACCCAGTGCAGACATACAATTAAATTGTCAGAAAACGAAATCACAATGAAGCTGAGATGTATTTTCCAGTGTGGTTTTCTCCAAGAGTAAGATTGGTTCAAATTATGTTAAATCATAAAATATTTGTACGGACAAAACTTATGATTGATATGATTTTGATTGTTTTTAATTTAAAGTGGTAAAATGGCTTCTTTTTTTTCTTTTTTTTACAGAGAAAATAGTTATTTGGTTAAGTAACCAATTTTTGACATTCTGCATGTGCCGTCCTGTCGCTGTCTTATTACTCATTTATTTACCTGCACTCCTTGTGTTCCAGTAATAGATAAAGTCTGATGTCATGTTAGATCTTTACCTCCAATGATGGGGAAGGGCATAAATATATAAGAGATTATATAATATGAATATTAGACCATTCCTGAGTATAATAAAAAGATACTTAACCAAGAGACTGATGATTCCATCTCTTTATCCTCCTCGGCACAGGGTTTCATTTACTACAGTAAATTGTTAGACAAAACAATGAATATCTCCTCTCTGCATCTTCTTTGAACAGGGCAGGAAAGGCCGTGGCTCCATCTTTGTCTGGGCTTCAGGCAACGGCGGCCGCAGCAGAGACCACTGCTCATGCGACGGCTACACCAACTCCATCTACACCATCTCCATCTCCAGCACGGCGGAGAGCGGACGGAAGCCCTGGTACCTGGAGGAGTGCTCGTCCACGCTGACCACCACCTACAGCAGCGGGGAGAACTATGACCGAAAGATTGTGAGGAGGATTGATTTGTGTTGACGTGTGTGTGTTTAATGCTTCAGACCTGTGTCCATTTAGGCCTCCTTCAGGCCTCCTTCTCCATGTGCATTTGTGTGTATGTGTGCTGTGTCCTGGTTCCTGTTGAGATAGATGAGCAGTGTGAAGTGTAAGAGATTTTTCACATGGCACACAAGAAAGTTGTGCAGCTACACACAAAACACACAAAAACGGGTTGTTTTTTGTGTGTGTTCATACCATAAACATTTTCTGTCACGTCTCATCTTCACCTTGCTGCAGACGAGGCAAGAGCAGAACAATTGTCCATGAAACTGATATTACACTTGACAGCCGCTTCTTCTTTTTCTTTTTAATAACAGCGCGTTCAATTTGAAAGTGGCCTTTTTCCTTTTTCTTCTTTTTATCGACGGTAATGTTAAATATCAGGCCAAAAACATGTAATGTCTGCTTATGTTTTGGTAACGTGTCGTGTTCTTTGAGGGCTTGTCTATTTCATAGGGAACTAGAAAAGCACTCGGAGAGTGCAGACCTCCGCCAAGGCAGCTCAGCCCCCCACAAAATTGCGATAAAAATAGTGATAGTGATTAATTTTGCACATAGTACAGTACAGTATGATACAACACTAACATTAAGTGGGCCTTTTAACTGAGTTTGAGTGGCAGTAGGGCTGGGTATCACACTTCTGTTCTTATGTGCATCACCTCAGGGTGAGGTCAAAATATGGATTTTCCTTCCCCGTGCCATACGATAATCGATACGTCAAGGCAAATATCGATATTTTAACAAACTAAGGCGCTCTAAAGTTAACGTTTCTGGTCAGACTCACTCGCCGGGCGCTATAGAGGTCGTTCTCAGTGACTCAGATCTAACGGTGCTTGTGATTAGCTGTCGCAAAGACGTGCAGAAGCTGTGACCAGAGACAACACATTCATATTACCTCTAACTCGCCATCCCGCGTTGCTCCTTACGTTTATTTCTACGAGAAATTGTTATGTTCCTAGGTGTATGTGTCTGTTGCCTCTCGTGAGGCAGTGTATCACAGCTGGAATGTGAGTTTCAGGTGTGTCTAAACCCTCCTAATCCTCATGACTTCATTCTCTCTTTGGCAGTCTTTCTTCTCTTCCATCACTGTCGCATTTTCTTCTTCTACAGTTTTCCTTTCTTCACCTTTTCATCAATTTTTTTTTTTTGACGGTGAAATCTTTCCCTCCCGTTTCTTCCCTTGCTTCCTCCTCACCTCTCTTTCACCCCCCCTCCTCTGACTGTTTCCCCTTCTCGTCTTATCTGCAGATCACAACAGACCTGAGACATCGGTGCACAGACAGTCACACGGGGACGTCGGCCTCGGCTCCCATGGCTGCTGCGATTGTCGCTCTGGCCCTGGAGGCAAAGTAAGATCCATTTAACCTCATCCTTTCATCTCTTTGACCCATGCTTACCTTTTAATGCTCCACTCTTTCCCAGACCCGTCCTTATTGGTCTAGAAGGCCAAGAAATGGCAAAGCATTTTATCAAAAATCCCTCTCAGAAAATATGTGCCTGTGCAATGACGCAATCTGGTTTCCAGAGATACGTCAGAGTTTGGACACTTCCACTGGACTTACAATACACCAACTTCTCCATTTCAGTCGGGAATAAATACTATAAATTATAAAAATACATTATACACCTGCCTCCACTCAGTTTCAGCACTTACTTGTAGTTTATCCCATTCCTAACTATGTTGCAATTGTTTCATTTGCCTTTTTTAATATATCTAAATATCCATGGAGTTCCTCCAAAGCAGCTGTTTTTCTTTTTTCTTTATTTATTTATTTAGTTCTCCACACCAGTATGACTTAAGTGTAGTGACTTAAATGTTTAATGTATGATCTGGCGAACGTTTTCTCTGCAAAACGAAAAACTCGAATGACTGAAGAGAACAACACAATAGAGGATTAATATTAAATATGGCAACATGAGATTATTCTATAGGTGGGCGACATTCTACACCGTTCACGACCTTGTTCGAACAAAGCATGGGGTTTCTGCTAGTGGTTTGCATGTTCTCTCCCACCGTGTGTCTATGAGTTTTCTCTGAGTACTTCCAGTTTCCTCCCATATTCCCAAAAAAAGTAACTGGGTGACCCGTCCAGGGTTTAACCAGTCTTTAGCCCAATGTCAGCTGAGATTGGCACCAGCGACCCCGTGACCCTGAATGTATGGCTATAGATTGTCATCACCTTCCTTCAATTATAACTTAATTTTAAGAGTTTTAAGACCTTCTGTCTGAACACACAATCTGAATGATCATATTTGTATGTATGATGTAGTCCACATAGATCCACCTCAGCTCTTCCCAGAGCAGTTGATATAGAAAATTAATAATGAGTGCATTTTCAGTGCGTGTCTCTTCATCAACAAGATTATTACAACTGCTTCTTGCCTGTCTGCTTAAGTCTTTTCTGCGGCTCTCACTTACTCTCTGTCGTGTTTCCTCTGCTTCCTCCGCTGCCACGATAGAAAACGATAGATGTGCATGCATGCACATGCAGGCAACGGGGCGACGTGATCAAAGAGCAGGAGGGAAACAGTTTACACAAACTTTGCAACGCCGATCGTATCTGCTCTTATCTGCTGAATGAAAGCAAGTAAACGTTGTGTGATAAACATGTCAAGACGCCATCATGCCAGACTTGAGGTCTTTCCCCCCCCGATGCCAGAAATCTGTCCCATATCTCTGTTCTCTGTAAATGTTGCCAAGGTTAAGATGCTAGAAGTCAGCATATGGTTTATCTCTCTGTGATCTAGAGTCCATAACCAGTTCTTTCCTCTTTTCCTCATGTCCGTGGAAGTGACGGAATGGAAAAGTGAGTGTTACATGAAAGACGGGAGACTTCGGGGGAGGGAATTTGAAGGGATGAGAAGGATAACTCGGCGTATGAAGCTCGTATATTGAAGGATTTTTATGAGATCAAAGCAGGGACAGATGGGAAAAAAAAATGTGTTGTATTCATTACTTTACGCTACTTTAAACTACATGCAGTCTTGCTTAAAACAAACATTCCCAGAAAATGCATCATGACTCCAAAAATAACAACATAACGTGGGAAATACACAGCCAGATGCCGTAAACAACGTTGATTTACTATAAAATCCGCCGTTCCTGGTGTTGTACATACATGTTATCACAAGATTTGATATCATTAGACGCTTCGTAGCCTTAGAATTCACCTCAAATTCTAACCCCCATTCGGTCACTCATCTGTGTTGTCCTCATACTCCATTTTTTCTCGGCTAAAACCCTGCGTCTGGTTTAAAATTCACTGCAGTTTGGCAGATTATAGAATGTAAATGCACCAAGGTGAGATCAGGATTTGCCTCTTCACTTCCTTCTTTGCTTTTCCTCACTCAAGATCACCTTTGTCTGTGTGTTTTTTAGTCCATAATAAGCCGAGAGCCGCACAGAGGAACATACATTAGTCTGATTCACTGCTGGTTTCCCCCCCTCAGTATTTTAGCTACTCCATTAATTAGTATTGGCTTGTTTATGGGTAGCCTGACTGTCCTGGCCTAGATAATGATGCCAAAGTCACTGTTAATTAATGACCATGAAACATTTATGGGACCATAATTACACAGTGACAGCAAAGCCTATTAATATTGATCTAAGCATTCATTATTCTGACTTTTCACGGCTCCTATCCGTGCTTCTTTTTACTTGATTTGTTTCAGCTCGTCGAGAGGATTTGAGCGTAAACTCAGAAAGGAGGTGTTGGTACAGTTTTTGCCAGGCAGTCACTTAATTATAGGAATCTGACCCCATTTAAAGATCAAATTTTATCCATGTAAACATTCCCACTTTTTGTTAAATCCGGATCACTGGTCATTGTTTTATACCTCTCGTAACTAAAAAAAAAAGTTTCTGATTATTTCCTTTAAAAGCCCAGCGAGGATGGAAGGTAATTGTCCCTGAACACAGTTATGTCATATGTTTCATTATGTTTTATGATTTTACCATGATGACCGTGAACATTGCACCATTGCAGTCAACCAAGGCAATCAAGTCTCATTGTGAGCACGAATTTAGGAATCAAAACGTTGAATTTTCGTCAAAGATATTAACCTATAAATACTAATCTGCCAGAAGGTTTTCAGAATAAAGGTCACGTGTTTGTTTGAAAGTCGGTGAACAGCTCCCAGATTTTCGAGGTTTAAAATGTCAAAAGGTAAATAAATAAATCAATCAATCATGTATTAGCTTATCCACTTAGCCCATTCTGTCGTGAGAGCACTTCAAAGGATAGGGATGCTCTATTTTATAAAAAAAAAAATCCCAACTGTTTTGAAGCTTTGAGAATACCTTAATTTTGGGATGCCGTCTCTGAGAACTTCCCTTAAAACTGGGTTAATGTGAAAGGGGAATTTGTTATAAATGCTGCATTTTGTTTCTTGAATTTGTGGCCATATCTTATAAGTGTGTTTTTAATCCTTTAAGGTACACACCAAGAAAAAAGCAAAGGAAATATTATTTCATTTTGCTTACTTATGATAACAATAACGAAAATCAATATTATTATTATTTTTTTAATTTTTTTTAATTAGACCCTACAATATTTCAGATACAGGCCTCTACCAAACGGTTGAGACGTCTGTTCATAATAAAACTTTTTGCATAATTCATAAAGTACAACATTCAGAAAATGTCACATTAAGTGTTAGTGAGTTCAGCTTGATGCATTTTTCAATGAGATATAGTGACTTAAAGTGTGGTCGACCAAATGGTTGAGTAGTACCTTAAAGGGTTGAGGAGATTTGCATATGGAATTGATCCTCCTTTCAACTCATGGAGGAAACCGCATTCAGTTTGTTGCCACACAGACAGTTGGACAGACTTTGCTCTCCGTAGCCTCAGTGCCCTGATTTGTGTATATATTCAAAATGGGGACTTTGAATCCACTTTTTTTTATATACATATATATAAGGATTTTGGAGTGCTGTCATTTTGATCCCAGGTGGTTTATTTCTCCAGGGTTTAAATGTCTTCTAGAGCTTTGTGGGTAAAAAAAAAAAAGGACCTGTCACGGTGCCCACACTGAAATACGTGTGCGTAGCCTCGATGTGCAAAGGTTGGACTGATTTTGTCTCCCTCTTCATTAATTGATTTTTAATAATTAAAACGTGCTCTGTGATTTTTCAGCTTCTTAAATGTGAATAGTGTCTGGTTTCTGTGTTCTGTGAAATCTTTCAAACTGAATCATTAAGGTTTGTGGACTAAACCAGAAGACATTTTTGAGTAATGGGAAACATAGATGAACATTTTCTAGACCAAGCAACTCGTCGATTAATCACAGCAAGGATTGACGGATTAGTCCGTAATGAAGAAAAACGTTGGTTAGCTGCAGCTCTAATTCGATTTAAACGTCGCACACTTTACATTTGGTTGACTGATTGAGAATAGCACCAGATCCTGGTGGTCTCAGCTGTCGAGGGAGGAACGGGAGGGGAGAGAGCGGAGCATCTGGACAGCATGTGAGATGGAAGGGAATCCCATGAAACTTAGTGACCCACTTCTTCCTGGTTTTTCCCTTTTTTTTCTCCTCATTTAAAAAAAAAAAATGTAGAGTGTGGACATCAAAGGAGTTGAGACACATGTCTGCCATCTTGAAATGGATCTCCCGTGAGATTTGAGAAACAAACGGGTCAACGGGAATTCATGCCACTCTGTAATTTTCTCTCAGTAATTTAGCTTATTTGACTTAAGTTTTTATTTATTTATTTATTTATTTATTTATTCAAAATGGTAAAAAACATATAAGCACGTTAAAATATAGGCACGTTTTACATGACTTTTCACATTTTGTCCTAAATCGTGATCCCTTGTGCTTGTGTTCTCCTTTTATCTGATAATTACACAAAGATATGTATGAATGTCCATTTTCCTTCTTGTATTTCACTCTCAGATTCTTGTTTTTTCTCACACAAATAATCATTTAAATGGACGAACACAATTTTATACGGTAGAAGAGCATCTTCTCTGCTCTGCTAAAGCTGCCATCGTTCCGTTCCATGAGAGGAGTTCTACAGTCTACAGTCTTACCTTTAGTTGTTACAAATTCTTACACACTGTACCTTTTTAAATAAATTATGTTTTTTATTTTAATCTGTTTGTGTCTGTGTCTTTTCCTAGTCCTCTTCTCACATGGAGAGATGTACAGCACATCATCGTAAAGACATCTAGAGCTGGACATCTCAGTGCCCCTGACTGGAAGACCAATGCTGCTGGTTACAATGGTATATACACACACACACACACACACATGCACACAAACTTATTTTATATCTTAGTGAGGACATAATGCATTCTCTTGCCCCTTACTCTAACTTTAACCATCACAACTAATGGTGCTTTTGTGGTAATGAGATGTAACTAATGGTGGCTCGACTCTACTCGATTTATTTTGCTTTTCCATGAGTGATAGTATCTAGAACCTGGTACTCTTTTTTTCCCCTCCTGTCATGCAGGAAGCACTAAACTAATTCTAATGAAGCACTTTTCTCATCACAAGTTTGTGTCGCGTATAAAACAACGTCACGGCATTCTAGTGCCGCCGTGCTTTGATGACTATGCCCACGTTGAGGAGGTACCATAGTAACGGAAAACGAACCGATCCGTGCAGAGTCGAGCTGTGCTGCAGCTGTATAGTGGAAAAGCACAGTATGTGCCTAATCTAAGTCCAATTCTAACCCCCAAACTAGGTCTCAACCCTGGAAAAGCCCTTGTGAGATCTGGAACAATGTCCCCACAAAGATTGTACATACACACACACACAGGTTTGCGAGTGTATACAAGAGTAAGAGTACAATTAAAAGTTAAATTTCATTTCCATGAATTAAACAAGTGTGTTTCATTTGGACCGTTTGAATCACTGCTAAATGAATCTACATCTCTTCATTATACCAGAAAACGGGAGAAAAACAGGACACAGACTGGAATCTAATTAGGCTTCATAATGAAGCTCCCAAAAATACCTTGGCTCTGACACTGCTGAAGCGAATACTCACACCGTCACAAACACCGTCTACGAAAAAAGGCTGAATCTTTGTTTTGACAGCTTCAGGTTTATTTGAATTCAGCGCCACGTCGCAGGCGATGCCGCACGTTCACGGCACCGTCGTCGTTCGAGCTCCGGTTGTTTTTGCCATTCAGGGCGGGATGTTTTGTGTTATGTACAGAGTAACAGTCGCAGAGACATCAGTATGCATTACTGTGATTCCTGCGTCTCGTTTTCCTCCAGCCTGCCTGAAGATGGGAGCTCAGGAGTTTCCAAAAATAAAAATAAAGTATTTTACTTTCTGTAGTTAACGGACTGTGTTGCCAGCTGCTGTCTGTCAGGATCCATGTGTTGGTTGCGGTTTTGTAATTTTGTGAGCGCTTGTTCAAAGTGTGTTCGCATACCTGTGTTGTGTGTGTCTGTGTGTGTGTGTGTGTGTGAGGGAGAGAGTGAGAACTAAGGGTCAGCCAGGCTGCAGGCCCAGTGTGCCTGGAGATTATCCAAGTGACTGTTTTTTCAAAGAGGAACTAAAGAGAAACAGAACTAGGGAGAAGGGTGAGGAGGGGGTGTCTGTGTGTGAAGTATGGAAGGAATTCATATTAGATTAAGCTGCTTTTACTCAACCACGATATACTTTATAGTAAACATCAAAGACTCGAAAGTAGACTTGTTCACTGATTCTTCATTTGACTCGTCTTCTCTTAAACTTATCCTGGAGCTTGAGGTATTGATAAAGCATTAACGGCAACGTAAGACAGCGTAGAATCACTTATGGACTCTCTTGATCAGCTTAACTTTACCGTTTCCCCCACAGTCAGCCACTTGTATGGATTTGGCCTGATGGATGCTGAGGCCATGGTGAAGGAGGCAGAGCGATGGAGGCAAGTCCCTCCTCAGCATGTCTGTGTGGAGAGCGCAGACCGACAGATCAGGTACAACACACACACTCATGAAAGCTCACTGCCTTTAACCTGTGAAAACTTAAGCCTCAAAATGTTCTTATGGAATTTTAACCACAAAAGAGCCAGAAAATTCCAAAATAACTTTCAATATCTGGCAGTTATTTAGAATTTACTGCATGTTTAAGTAGTGTATTGACAATTTAAAATTGTCAATACACAAAAGAAAAACTTTTTTGAGAAAAAAACACTGTTGTGTGTTGAATTTGACATTTGAACAGTTATTTAAAACATTTGTTTGAGTTTTTGTCTCAATTAACAAAAACTAGAAAAGCACTCAGAGAGCGCAGACCTCCGCCAAGGCAGCTCAGTCCACGCCTTAGACAGACAAACAAACTCCGGTGAAAACGTACCTCAAAAATGGAAACTATGTACAGGCTATTTTCGGACTCTGTCCTGCAACAGCGTGAGTGAAATGACCCTAACAACCATACGTTGGCGTTGAAGTGTAACTTCTCAGCGTTCAGAAACCGTTGCAATTTCTGCAATAGCACAAATCGGCGCATTGTTTGTTTCTTTGTTTATTGTTTGCACTTTAATAGAACATTACAACAAGGAGCATATCACATAAAAGAAACAAAAATATACATAACAATAGATAATATATGATAAAGTACAATGAGTCAGTGCTGGAGAAGTTAGAAACCCTGGAAGGGCTTATCGAGAACCTCACCATTAAATAAATAAGTCGTTATTTTGATAAAACTTGTCATCTTATCAAAATAAGATGACAAATGAATTGCATTATTACGGCAATGCAAAGTTTGCTTGCGCAAACGTGTCGTCTGCGATCCGTCTGCGTTAAAGGGTTAAGCTCTTCCTTTACAGGGTGTCTGCATGTCCTTAAAGTCTTCTATAAAAAGTCTTAATTGTCCTTTTAAAAAGGACAATTAATCCAGCGCTCAAAGGTCTTAAAAATGCCTCAGACACAATAAACTAAATTGCCACATTTTCTTTTAGTGTTTTGCGTTGTTGCGTAACTGAGGTCAGGACGAGGGAAACGAAGTCGTCATGTAGCCGTCGGGGACAGGAAGTGAGAGTGTGAAACACGGAAAGTTAATAAAGCTGTTACGAGTGCTGTGATGTCTCACTTTTCACTTTAGTTGAAGTGTTTGCATCTTCAGAAATTCTCCTCATTCTCCATCATTTTTAATGGCGAGCAGATAATGGACTGACTAGACGGAGTCGTCTTGTGTATCGATCGTTTTTGCTACTAAGAACCTGCTAAATGGGCAAATATTCTGTGATTTTAAGGATCTTTTGTATAGTGCAGATAACAGACTTCTTTGTTTAGCCAAGTCTAAATGGAAACCGTCTTATTCTCTAACGCTGTGAACATGCAGACATTACAGCCACATGCTGTATGTTTGCTGTCGTAACAGCCTCCAGACCACTTTCTAGAACAGTTTCCAGTCTCGGCTGCAGGGTGGTCAGCCACTGTTATCTTAAAGGTGTTTGACAGGGCAGAGTTCAGGCAGTGAAGTACTTCAACCTTATCTGGGAAACACAGCTTGATCAGGGGGGGGAAACGACCTCCAACCAACTGTCAGTGAGACAGTAATTATGTTGAATTGAAGATGATCAAAGACTTGAGTTTTGCCCTTGAGTAAAAGTTAAAGAAACCAGTGCATTATCCAAAAAAGTCAAACGTTGCTTTGGTCAAAGAACCAGCAAAACTGTTTTCAGCTGTGCTAACATCATTGCACAAGGGTTTTCTAATCATCCAATAACCTTCTCACATGATTAGCAAACACAATGTACCATTAGAACACTGGAAATGGGCCTCTATACACCTATGTACATATTCCATTAAAAAACCAGACGTTTGCAGCTAGAATAGTCGTTTAACACATTAACAATGTTTAGAGTGTATTTCTGATTCATTTAATGTTATATTCATTGAAAAAACGGTGCTTTTCCTTCAAAAATGAGGGCATTTCTAAGTGAACCTAAACTTTTTCAATGGTAGTGTATGGACTGAACAAGTGAGTGAACTCTAAAACCAAGAAATGTGACAAAATATGACTGCGCTGCATTATGAAAACAGATCGGACACGTTGGGGTTCTTTTGTGGATTTGTCTCACTGACACAACCCCTACCCCCTCTGTCTGTCTCAGTCTCCTCAGTCTGTCTTTTCTTTCTTTCTCTCCCTGGTGTTTTATGCACCGGCATGTGTTTGAGAGTGCGGTTGTGCAAGCTCTACCTTGATAGGGGCCAAGCATTAGTTCTGGCAGGGTGGTTCTCACATAAGACCCTTACTACATGCACACACACACACGCACACAGAGCCAAGACTTCACAGCTTGTTATTCTCGATGCAGCTGGAAGTCTGGAGCGCTGTTCTCTGTTAGGCTGCCTGCTTGAACTTGAGCCCTGGCCTGAACTGCTTTGCTTTCAGTCAGCGGCTCCGTGTCCAGTGTTTGTGTCTTTTTTTTTTTTTTTATCAGTGTTATTCTGTGTCTGTTCTGCTCCAGTACTCGACTCTGGAGTCTGTTGTGCGTGACGCTTATGTAAAGCCCAGCTCGTGTCAGAGGCAGTTATGCTCAGTCCTCCATAATGTTATGTGTGTGCGTCATTAGGGCGACATTCCCAACGTTGTTGGGTGAATGAAATAAAAAGAACGACCCCCTTCTCTCACATTCGCCTCCTTTTTCCCGTCCGTTTTTCGGTAAAATGTAAGTTACTTCCACTGTAACTTTTCTACGTAAGTGCAGCCGTCACCTCATGCTGTGTTTCCACACACACACACACACACACACACACACACACACACACACACACACACACACACACACACACACACACACACACACACACACACACACACACACACACACACACCCTCTGGCTGGCCCCTCAGACTGCGTTTGGTAATGTCTGTCTGCAGTCACTCGCTTCACTCCACTTGGAGCGTACACACACACACACACACACACACACACACCAGGAAAATTGCCTGATCTGTGTGCAGTCAGGCTGGTGGTAATCAGCTGTGCATCTGCTCGGCTCTGTCCCGCGCGTACGGTTCACTTATCTGCATTGTGTCATTGGGAAACCAGAGCTGTGATATCAGCCCCAGACTCCCCTCAGCCATTCCTGCTGTCCACGTTCCAAACAGTCATGGGCTACTTAGGAAAAGGAACATTCAGTGTGAGCGGTGTTGTTTGTGTGTGTTCAGTTGGTTTTAAGGCAAACTGTCGACGTAGACAAATAGAGGTTCTTTCCTTTACATGAACGATCTCAAAAAACTGAGTAAGTGGCAGTAATTCCTCGCTTGTTTCTTCTTCTCCTTCTTTTTATTGATTTATTGATCTAACTGCACAAGTGTCGCTACTTTAAAACTGCATTTCTAAATGGAAATGTGTGTTATGACATGTTTGCTCAAAAACAACCTGGTTATTAATATTTGTATCACTATAAGACTGCAGTTGCAAAAGAAAAGGTTACTCCTTGATTCAAACCAAGTGTGAGGAATAGTTTCCTATTCAAAAAAAGCTTATTTTTTCCTGTAAAAAAAAAAAAAAAAAGCAGATAATAATAATAAACTTCTGTGTTGTATCACTCATTCCCTAAAAATCTCAATTGTAACCCTGGCCACGGGGGGAATCTAATGAAGCAGTTTCCAATACACAATCAAACAAGCCTTCAAGCCTTCAAGAGGAATATCTTTAACAATTGATGAAAAAGAAGAATTATTGTGAGCCATTAATCTGCGATCTTTTGCCAGCGAGTATAATTTACCAGCTCTGTGTTCGTTTCCACTGAATGAACTCTGTAATCCGGTGCTGCAGGGACTAGATTTGTTGCGTTGGCTCAGCTGCTCCGTGCAGCAGGAACACACGACTCTCTGAAACCACAGTCTGTGCAAGAGTTTATTCAGTGTCGTCGGCTGCACTGGACCTGTCTGTGTTTTTACTCTTTTTTTTGGGGGGGGTGGGGTGTTTTTAGATCATACCACACATGTTCTTCAAGGGGGGTCATTACATGTTTGTGTTGGCTGCTTAGCCGTTATATGGCAGACTGCTACGATAATGTTCCCTGTTATCACTCTTGGATGCTTTGAACACTTGAGAAATACGAAAAAAAAAAACCTTAATATGGTCTTGGGGAGTGTTCAGACCTGTACTTGGTGCCATTTGCATCTGTAATAATCAGAAGTTTAATCCTGCTGCCAAAATGGTGGCCAGTTTTAGTTCACTTAAAGGAGACATATTATGCAAAATAAACCTTTTAATCATTTTAATCCTTATATTTGGGACTCTGGAGGCCTTATGAGAAGGCAAAGTGTGAAAAAAGTTGACTCAGTCATGTTTTTGTGGTCCACTTCCGCACTCCTCCTGGAATTGTTGTCTCACGGAGCTCCGCTTTGTCCCTAAAAAACGTGAGAGTGCAGGCGAGGGCAATAGTATCTGGAAGAGCGGAAGTCGCGAAGTGTTCTATTCTCGGCTGCACAGTGCAGCACAGAGTTCTACACAAACTTCCAGCTTCAGAGGATTTACATTTTATATATGACGGCAATGTGCCGGCTTGGGTCGACAAATGATGGCTTTTCCAAATGCTAACGCCTCAGTGACGCTGACATAATTTCCTGTGTCTCATTTGCATTTAAAGAGACCGGCACTCAAAAGCGAGCGTTCTGAACAGGGCTGTTTTGGCAGGGTGATTGAACCGCTGTGGTGCTTCATCCTCAAGGCATTTTGACCAAAGCATGTCACAGACATGTTCATTAGGACACCAGGGAATTAGTTTAACTTGGGTATTATAATAATAAGGTATAATATGTCTACTTTAAACTGTTTCATGCCGTCTTCCTAGAACAATCCGCCCTGACCACGTGGTCCGGTCCGTGTACAAGGCGACAGGATGCACCGACAACCCCAACCACCATGTGATCTACTTGGAGCACGTGGTCGTGCGGATAACGATCACACACCCTCGCCGCGGAGACCTGTCCATCAACCTGACGTCGCCCTCGGGGACCAAGTCGCAGCTGCTCGCCAACAGGTAACGTTGTGATTTAGTTAACGTTTGTGCGCGCGTTGGTTTGACGTCTTTAACCCATGTTTGCTTTGATAGATTTTTGGAAATCTAGTCTAGCGAAATGTCATGAAAGTAGGATTCCATTTTTCATGATATTTAAATAAACCAGCGTTATTAAAACGGGAATCCCCTCAAAGCCCCTTTACAAACAGAATGCTGGATGTCGTGTAATCCCTGTATGTACACAGGCCATGTTCACCTCAAATAAACCGCACTCCTCCACAGTGTTTGTCTATAGCTCATTAGAGGATGTGATTGCACTTGGTGGAGAGGTTTAAACAGTTTGTTCTGGCATTTGCGACACTTGAGTGGTTTCCTCATCTGATATCACTCTGTGTGTGTGTGTGTGTGTGTGATTTGTGTGTGTGTTTACTCCTGATATGCAGGTTGTTTGATCACTCTATGGAGGGTTTTAAGAACTGGGAGTTCATGACCACCCACTGCTGGGGAGAGAAGGCAGCGGGCGACTGGGTCCTAGAGATCTATGACTCACCTTCTCAGCTCCGCAGCCAGAAAGTACCTGGTATGACATGATGGCTTTTCAATTATTTTAAGTTGAGGTTCATTTGAGTGGTTATTATCAGCAGTTTTGTCCTGGACTGAACTGCTGAACACGACCCGCTCTTTAAACAACATCATTAAGTCTTTAATGGAGAGTTGCTCTTTTTAAAAAGCTCTTATGTTGATCACTATTACCCCAAGTAACTTTTGCCTATTTTTTCTCATGGGTATCATCAGAATGTTAAAGTAATAATGTGATCTACACATGGTATTGATTAATTATAATCGGTATGGTTGCAGGCCAAGTTACAGCAGCCGCAACTAGAAAACTGTGATGATTATGATCTTGAACTGTTTTAATGGTAAAGAATTATCATCTACTACAGAGTTGTATTCTGTGGTCAATAAAAAGTGCCTTAATGTAACTACTTAATATGTAATTGTTCATATTTGTAATGACGCAGCAGGTTTAGAGGGTTCAACTTGGTGTGAAGAGTGAGTCTCATCAGCTCGTCATTGTGTTTCTGCGTCTACATTTACGTTCCCTCTGTGTCCTTTAGGCAAACTCAAAGAGTGGTCGCTGGTGCTCTACGGCACCTCCGTGCACCCGTACTCGTCTCTGCGCAACGACAAACCTCGCTCCACGGAGACGCTGACGCCCACCGATGAGGAGTTCACAGAGGAATACAGTGGTAAGTGATAAATGCAGAACGGCACAAGGACGCAGTTAGTTTCCCCTGCTTTCTTTCTATGGATAATTAGTTGTATGTGGTTTAAGGACACGATCAAAGAGTGTAATGCATTAAAATAACCCTGCCCATCCAGTGTTATGATATGGTGCAACGTTGTTGGACTGTAAAATCTCCTCCTCTCTCTTTTGATCAGCAAAGTTTTAAAATCCTGTCCATGTCTCCAGGCCCCTGTGACTCTGAATGCAATGAGAACGGCTGTGAAGGTCCTGGGCCTCATCACTGCATCAACTGCCTCCACTACTTCCTCAAGTTCAAGAACAACACCAGGTCAGACTAAAAACATCATCACAGAAAGTTTGGAATTAAACATTTTTAGGAACCTGTTCCCTCAATAACATCAACTTTGGAATCTCTATTTTATCAGTCATTGTCACTCAGTCACAGTCACTCTTGTTACTACATAACCTGATTAATTTCAGCCAGGTCCGCCTGAGAACTCATTCTGTTTCCTTTTGGCCGCAGAATGTGGAGTCCGTTGTTTCCCCCCCTGTTAATTTGTGTGTGTGTTGTGTGTGTGTGTGTGTCTGCGCACGTCAGTGTGTGTGCCCTTAGGAACCCATTAGGATCAAAGTCTGTTGTAATTGCCTTTGTGTCAGCGGGTCTCGGCGCTAATAAAAGGCGAAGCAACGCAGGTGCATGAGAATGTGCAAGCTTAGGTGTGCTGCCTTATCATTAGTCCACTTCAGACGTGCGCTGGCCTTTTCTGCCACCACAGGGAGCAATTGATGAGTGAAGATTGGAGGGGTGGGTGGGGGGGCTGCAGGGGAAGAGGAGTGGCAGTGGTAGTGTTTAATGTTTAGATAATTACATCCTTTAAGTGTGTGTTTGCTCGTCGAGGAAGGAAGTGATTTGGTTTATGTCAGAAAACGGGTTAAAGCATGATTGAGAACGCAAAGAGTTAAGCAACGTAAATGTTAATCCAAGTCTGAGGACGGTGTGTGTCGGCGCTGCACATGTCTGATTAAGTGTTTTACACGTGCCATATGTGTTTCTTGGCAGAAGTGCGCCGCAGTGTGTGTGTGTGAATAAAGCTTAAGGAAGTGTGTGTTTTGTGCTCTTTAGGATTTTTTCGGAGATCCTTTTCACCTTAGGAAAAGGGAGCCTCCGGGTGAATTGTCGGTGTGACGAAGGGCCTTTGTGAAGTTATCCAGCAGATGTTACACCTGTTTGCCATATAGCCGCTGCACGCACACACGCACACTACGTTGCTGCACTTCTGTAGCTTTTTCCCAACTCATTAAGTTGATGAGATGCATGGGAAATAAGTTAACACGGGTGATTATGAAAGAGAATATCTGGTTCGGTTCTATAAAACTCAATTTTATTGGAGCTTTTTTTTTAATTGCACACAGTGTATCATATGTATACCATTTGAACATTAGCTCATTAAAGCATGTGTTGTTAACCCATTTAATCTCATCGGAACATAGAGGTTGTTTTGTTTGTTGTGTTGTTAATCTGGACACACACGATCCATTTTTTCTGTGTTCCACTTTTGCCTTAATTCTCTCTCTCTCGCTCTCGATCTGCAGGATGTGCGTGTCAGAATGCCCCAGCGGCTTTTTCCGCGACGACCGCAAACGCTGCAAGAAGTGCTCCTCGTTGTGCGAGACCTGCGTCGGCAGCCGCAGCGACCAGTGCACCACGTGCCGGAGCGGTTACCACCTCAACGAGGGCTCCAACACGTGCGTCGCCAGCTGTGCCGACGGCTTCTACCTCGACCGTGGTACGTTTTCACTCTGCGAGATTTGCGTACGACAAAAAATCCTCACTGAACGAGGGCCCAGCCCAGAATTAGTTTCCGTATTCTTTATTTTCTACCATTGTTAACGCAGCTTGAGGTTCTTATACGCTTCTTTTGACTTCAGTAGCAATCTGCTTCATGCATGCATCCAAAAATGAGTTCAATCGTCTTCTCTGTCTATTGACCAGTCCCTTAGATATTAAAATATTGAGAGTGAGGAAGTTAATCTATTAAAAATGGACTCTGGACATTTAGAAAAATCCACAGCTGGATTTTAGTCGAATACCTCTGAATGATGCAGTTGCTTTGGTGATGTAACGTCTGCACATTTTTTTTTTTTTTTAATGCACTCTCTAAACACAAAACAGATTGAATCATCTGCATCTTTTGCAATCATCTTTTTTTGTTTTTTTTATAGCGAGCAGCACACAGTGGTGTTTTCATACAGACATGCTGACTGTTTTTGTTTTATTTATGCCAGCCTGGATGAAAGAACAGCAGGATTATGAGAGACTGCTGGGACTATGTATGTCTTTATAATTATATCTATATATGGCGGTTTTGCAGCCAATACAGTGAGAGTCCTGGCAGTGGCGAGAGTGTTTGGCAGCAGATCTGATGTAAACTGATCCAAGTTCAATCATAACATTTCCACAGGCCAAGATGTAGTGGATACATTTTTTTACTTTGAAATTATGGCACTGCGGAGAATTGTGGACACGCAACGTCCATTTTCTGGTCAAGGAAACGCAAAGGATGCTATTTTAAGTACCACAGAGTCACGTAAGGTACGGGACATTTGAGATGCTTAATTAAAGGTAGAGTGTGTAAGATTTAGCAACATTTATTGGTTAAGTCGCATGTTCCCACTGAATATTGCAAGTATGTTGGTTGTAGCCTTCAGTTAGGGTCCAAATTCAAAAGATCTAACTTTTGCAAAAACACGACGGTCCAAAATGGCGCCCTTTGTAGAGCTGACTCTGCTCCTCATATGAATATTAAAGGCTCACTCTGAAGTAAGGAGAACCTCAATTCATGAAGTATAATGATTTAATCCTTGGTTTCTGCCAAACAAAAAATAATTGCACCTACATTTTGCCCGCTGGACATTTTAGTGCTCGCGCTGCACAGATCTGTGCCACAGAAATTGGTAAATTGCTGTGTCCTTATATGGAGATCCTGGGGGTTCGGAGTCAAAGTTATGATTATTCCTATATCGCATATTTAGGTAGTTGTGATACTTGTGCAAAAGTATCACAACTTTTGCATATATATATATATATATATTGTCAGCTGTGTCCATTTGCCAAGTGTCAAAGCGTCTCATGGCCTCCTCCTCTCTACAATCTTCTTTCTCCGCAGCTTCAGCCTGCTGACATTTCCACTCTTTCCTCCTCGCCCTTGTGTCCCGCTTTTGAGTTCATCAGCCCCTTCTTCTGCCCACCCCCGTCGTCCTTCACCTTTCACACTTCACTTCAGTCACGTAACACCTTCTCCTTGTAACCCCCCCCCCCCCCCCTGTGTTTTTCCAGATTCCAACATTTGCAGAAGATGTCCAGAGAACTGTAAGAAGTGCAACACCTCCAATATCTGCACAGAATGTAAACCTGGGATGAGGTAAACTGAAATAACACTTTCTCACCACACGTTCACCATTAGTTTAAAGGTCCAGTATGTAAGAGTGAGTTACAATCTGGTGAGATTGCAAGTTGTACATACCTGAGAGGCTGTCGTCTTCCCTTGTGTCCTTAAAGCAGAACTTTAAAGCAAGTACATATAAGAGTCTTGTTCTAATCATCCAAAAAAAACGCTGATTTAAGGGTATCTATTCTAGTTCTGTCAATAAACCCTCCCAAATGTTACACACTGGACCCCTTCACACCTTGTGCTGATTTTGGAATAACTACACTAACAGATTTTTTACTGTTTTAAAGAGCTGCTTAGACATCGAAATCAGCTGCATCTCCTCTTCGCTGCTGCAGAAACAGTTTTGAGGATTTGCCTCAGCACTGTTTTGCGTGAAAAGTTGAAATGGCGGCGGCATTTTGTTCTGTAAAGGGATTTGTTTTAAAAGGAAGAGCTGGTGTTAGAAATGGGGAGTTGCTATTATTTTTGCCCTAACATAAATAATTGCGAGAACAGCTTCCTTAACGTATGTTGCTATATGTAGCGTAAAGTGCTTTTATAGCAATGTATATTGTTTTTGCTGCCGACTAGTGGTCAGAGGCTGAAATACAAACAGACTGTCAAGAATATTTTCATAATAAATATAATGTGTGATATTTAATGTATTGTTATTTCAAGAGCAAATTAGTGAAATGGTTTTATTGTCACTTTTTGACTGTAAAAATTTTATATAACAAAGAATTCACTTGCAAACGTCTGGCCTCTCGTTTATGTGGCTGTGCCGTTCCATGTTTAATATATTTCAGAGCGTGCTGCGATCAGATCACTGACTGTTGGTTTACCGTCACAGTCTGTCATTCAAGGACAAACGGCTCCGGTTTTTGTTTCGGTTTTTCATGAATGTCACTGTTGTGGTTTGAGGTATAAAGAGCATGTTTAACCCTGCAGGGAAACGGTGTCGCTAACAAACACATTATGTTACACAAACCAGTGAATACGGGGCCTTTTTTCCCTTTTCCTGAAACCTCAAATTGAGTTTCACCCCATGACCCCGGGCTTATTAAAGCCTTCATATACTCGTGTCATGTGGAGAGCCACAAGAAAGAGAGTAGCTTTTGCCCATTTTTAGGAATCTCTGATCTAAAGCATGGATTAGTTATCCATGCAGACAATGTTCCAGTTCACTTTCTGGCCACTTCCAAAACAGCCTCCAACTACACTTGACCTGGCAGAGGATAGGGTGTTGCAAAGTGCTGGAATTCCTCGTAGGTCATGAAAGAAACACTTGAGAAGCGTGTAAAACATATTATGGTCTTGAACTCGCCTTTAAGTGTTCATTGTAGCCAGAGGTGGAGGTAGGGACACTTGCAAGCTATAATTTCCTCAGACCACAGTGAGGCACATGCACACACACACACACTCCCATTCATTTCCACATTCATGGTCGTTGAGGAGTCAAAGAGGAACAGTTTGTTTCTGGGAAACATTAGCTAACAGACACCAGCTGTTTTTCAGCTCAGTGCAGCGAGCTCACCCACCCGTCCTCACTGTGCATTTTGCAGAACTGACGATATCACCTCTAAACCTACTTCCTCACTGACCTCTGATCCCCCCCCCCCCCACATACACATCTGGAACTTCTGAAGTCACTTGTGTAATTCCCACAGAACAATAAATTCACCTTAATTGTACTTGAATCTATAGAGGGTGATGGTTTCGGTCAGAAGGTTAAGTGAAGGTCACAGAGTGAGTGTAATGCTGTTAAAGACACAATATGTAACAATTCTTGATTTAAAATGTCAGAAAATAATGAGACTAATGTATCATTTTGTAGTGCTGTAGTGTTAACCCACGATGTGTTTCCATGACGACAGACGAGACAAAAAAGACGAGCGTGACGTCATGAGGCACCCATGCAATACACGGGTACGCTGGTTATTTGTACGCTAGCACGCTAACGATGCTAATGGCGCTAACTGGTAAACGGTGGCACATAATGACGTCACGCGCATCTATTTCCGGGCAGTCTTCATGGACACGCGCCGTGCGCTAACCTGCACTAACATGTCATCATGTCTTTAACATGTCCTACATATTGACATTTACTCTCCCCGTAAACGCACAGAGGAACAACAGCAACTCCCATCTTATTGTTTTTCCTACATTGTTGTGTGTCATTGTGTTGCTCATTAGCAGTTAACCATTTGCGCTAAGCTTTTATGCAGTGAAATTCTTCCTTTGCGTGTGGACGGCAAAGAAAGAATTTCATTCCAAAGACTTGATGTTGCTAATAAAAATTATATTTTTTTAACGGCAGTAAATATGAATAATTAGTACTCACTGGCCCCCTTAATGAGAACACCTAAGGAGTGTTTGAGTTGCTGTGCATTCAGAGACAGTTTCCTACATGCCTTTAGTTGTTTGGAGTGGTTATTTGGTGGTTACTGTTGCTCTATCTATCATTCCACACCAACCTGGCCATTCTCCCGGGACGTCTGGCATCAACACGGCGGCAGTAGATCAGCATTTTTCTGAAATACTCAGTCCAGCACCGCGTTCACAGTCTTCTCATATCACCTTTTTCTCCCAGCTCCGTTTGAACGTCCACATGATTAGATATTTGTGTTTAACAGGCAGCTGTACATCATAATTATATACACTCACCTGCCACTTTTTTTTTTTATCTCCCCCTCCCTCCAGTCTTCAAGTAAACAAGTGTCAGATGACCTGTGATCCAGGGACGTATTATAACGGCCACAGAAGAACGTGTGAGCCCTGCCATCGGGCCTGTGCAACTTGTGCTGGTAGGAAGTCACAAAACGTCCTGAAATCGATGCATTTAACGCTTTAAAATGGTTGTTTTTGAACAGCATTTCTAAAACGTGTGTTCATATGTGTCTCAGGCACAGGTATAGAGGCGTGCACCAAGTGTGCAGAGGGCTACTTTCTGGAGGACTGGCGGTGCGTGTTAACGTGCAGCACCGGCTACCACCTGTCAGAGCAGACGTCCGACAACGGGCAGGTGCAGCGGTCGTGTAAGAAGTGAGTCAGCACCTCTAGACTTTGGTTTTAAATCCTTTACATGTACAGTCTGAAGCAGGGGTCTCATCAAGTGGAAAAATTCCAGCGGTATCTGAAAGCTGTTGCACGTCAAAGGCAACATGTGGTTATTACGGTAATTTCACTCGTGCTGTTGCCAGAAGCCGCCGAACAAGCGTTTTGCTGCCAGAAAGGTAAAAAGTGGGAAAAACTTCTATGTTTTTGGACATTGAGATAAAAACAAATTTTTATTTTCCATTTTAAAATGTTCTGTACTGTTCAAATATCAAATTTAACACACAAAATCTGGCGCTCATGTACAACTACAGTGTTTTTCTTCATTTTAAATTGTCAATGCACTATTTTAACATGCAGTAAATTGTAAATAACTTCCAGATATTGAAGTTATTCTGGGAAAATGGGCAAAAACACCTAGTCGGAGGGCATTTTCTGGCCCTTTTACGGTTAAAATAAGCAACAATAAAACAACATTTTGAGGCTGAGGTGGCAGACTGCATGACCTCTGCTCTAAAGAGTTTTCAGGAGGAAATCTCAAGTACAAATTGCCGTTGTTTTTCTCACTTTTAAGCTGAGCGCAGCCGTTTCCACCTCCACTTGTTTTTTTTCTCCGATCCTTCGCTTCCCCGATTTTCACTTCCTCATTTTTGCGTTCTGAGTAAGTTGATGAATCAGACGTTGACATCACAAAAGTAAATGTTATTCCTGTAGTTACACATGTAGTAGTTCTATGATGCAATTGTGCTTAAGGTCAAACCATCTCGACCATCGGTCCAGTAAACACGCACCGGTGGACTTTGCCAGTTAAAGCTGACTGTAAAAAAAAGAAAGAAAAAAAGATGCAGACAAAGCCTCTCCCTTCTGCTCTATCCTGAAGCTTTATTTGCAATTTTTCTGCACACAAACTTCATTCCTTACTAACATGCGTCTGGCCGAGTAGAAAGAGGCTGGAAAGAACTCACTCACTAAATGCCAACATGCTCTTAATCCTTTTTTTAAAGTTTGATGACGGTTTGATGTCGACTTTGCCTCCTATCGCAGACTCCTCCACAGAGTCAGACTTCTTGGCTGCCGTTCTTATCTGTCCAGACAGTGGACTTTCCTTGGTGCTCTCCCCACTTTTGAATTATTTATTGCTCACGTGACCCTTTTGCCTCGCTTGTTTCGTGCGTTCTCCGTCAGCTCCCCTCGTTCTCCACAAACTGACGTCATCAGTTCGTTTCCAAATTCCCGTCTCACTGCTGCGATATGTGGCCACGGGGGGCTAGCGTCTAATTCTTCATACGACCACCGACAGGTGTGACCATAGCTGCTACGAGTGCCTGGGGCCCGGTGACAGAAACTGCAGCAGCTGTGTCAGTGGCTACAATCTGGAGGGAGGCGCCTGTGTGGTCAGCACCATCTGCAAAGATGGTGAGTTGTCAGCTCTCTTATCTACAAAATGGTCTTGATGTGTTTATTTTGTTGTTGTGCAGACGAGCGTCAGTGTCAGGGAAGAACGACGCACGTGCAGCGGTGCAACGTCGTGAGTTTTCAGCACAGACTTAATTGGATAAAGACGCAGCAAAAAAAAAAGTTATAATTAACTTAGTTTAAGTTTTTGCAGACGGTATCCGACCAAATAAACAATTCAAGTCAATCCAGGCAGCTCAGCCTTCAGAGGAGTTGATTTACATTTCAACCCTCTGTGTCTCTGAGGCTATTTTGCAAACTCTGCTTAAATTAAATTGTGTTACATGGCCACAGGGTATTCAGTGAATGCAAAAAGGTATTTCACGAGATAAAAGCCGAGGTTACAACCGTGGCCTTCTTTATATTCTTCTAGAGCTTTGTACTAACTCCAACTAAAATATGCTCCGCTGCGGCTTTAAAGCAGAACGGTGGCCTGTTCTTCTTGCTTTCTCTCCTGCATTTACTAACATAAAGTGCATTACTAATATGAAATCTGTCCAGGATTACACACTCACCCATTCCTATTATAGTTGGGTTTTTTTGACATATGAATTCAGCACTTTTCTGGTTTGTACACTTCATAGAATAACATTTGAAGCATCTACTTCCTCCTCATCCCCTCTTCTTATCACATTTTCCTCTAAAGTAACACTGATTTCTCCTGTCTCTGTGCCTGCTGTACTTTATTCTTAGACTTTTCCACTTAATGCATGCATGTTTGCCTTTTAATAACCATCTGAGGTGAAGGTCTGCGTCTGATTTTCCGTTTTAAAATGAAACCTGTGGCCGATAACGTGCCAAACTCGCGACGAGGCTAAGATCTGAGGAGAATCTTTATATTGTGTGACCTTTCTGCTTAAAGTGCACACCCAGTCTGTTTCCAGTGTACATAACGTGCAGAATTGGCTCAGTGTTTGCAGACGGTGTCTACTTTAAGTTTTCTACGATACAAAATGTTGTGAATTTGAAAAAAAAAAAAAATCTCCAATTTGCTAATTGTGTGATGTTTCTTCTCTCTCTCTGTTTTTTTGTTTTTTGTTTTTTTTTTCTCCCAAAATCTGTTTCCCCTTCTCTCCTGACATGGATTCAATCACTCCACTGGACTGCGATCATTTTCCACCTTGATGAACATCACCTGTGATTGGATCAAAAAAAAAAAAACCTCTTCCTGTTTCCTGAAAACCTCTCCTGACCAATCACACGGCTCTGCCTGCATTCAACCATTTCTAATGGTTCCATCCTGTGTGGTTCGTGTGTGTGTGTGTGTGTGTGTGTGTTTTCCCCTCTCCCCCTCCTCCTTCCAATCTCCCTCCGTATCTCTCCTTCCTGGTCTGTGGAAAGCAAATAAAGAATCTTGGGCGGAGGGCAGTTTCTGCGTGCTTGTTAAAAAGAACAATCTTTGCCAGAGGAAAGTGCTGCAGCAACTGTGCTGCAGAACATGCTCGCAAAAGGGCTGACGGGACGACACACACACTCGCTGGGCGTTAACGGGAGCGCACCGGGGAGGGGAGGGGGATTGTGGGGCGGAGTGGGTGTTTTTGCACCCCTCCATCTCTAAGCCGCCCTGCCCACCCATTCACAGTCACATAATTTATAAGAGAATCTGTGCCTCTTAAAGGGACTGCATCGGAGGTGCGATGACAGGACTACAACAAACCTACCTTTTTTTCTGTACTGGGACAAACACGTCTTCAGGGTGTAAAAAAAAAAAAAAAAATGACTGGGACTTATTTCAAGAAAACAAAACAAAAGAATAAAACGTGTCGGTATTTTGTGACCAAAGCATCGATGCCAAAATAATTGAACCTTCTTTTTTTGTTGTTGCCAGTGTAGGAAGCATAGCTTAAAAAAAACCAGGAGCCGCACAGCCTGTGAAACTCTGAATTACATATGTGTGCTTTTTTTTTTTTTTTTCATTATTTTGGCTCCTCTTCCTCCTCTCTTTCCAGTGTCAATGATAAACAGATGGAAAGTCAACATACAGTAGGAAAGAAGGCCCTGATTTTCTGCCTGTAAATATATGTCAGAGGGAGCTGGGGAGGGAGGAGAAAAGGAAAAAAAAAAAAAGAGATCACTGTAATGTGAAAATAATGTCTGTCTGGGCTGACTTTGGCTGTTAAAGCGGAGGAAACTCACACATGCATGTACGCTATATACTCCACACACACACACACACACATGAACTCAGACACATAAATCACTTGAAGTTACAGTTCCTATACCACAGTGACACCACGTGCCAACACTGACACATGTAAATGACCACAATCACCTCATCCTGTTTATTCAAACACATCTTATATGATGTGTGTGTGTGTGTGCAGATGAATGCTATTAATTCTTGATGTGAGCCCAGACAGCATTGATTCATTCCAGAGGTGTACTACAGGACGAGTCGATAGTCGTTCCTGCCGGACTTTTCTGCAGGGAGAAGGGAAGGGGAAATGCTGCAGTGAGGTAGAGAGAAAGTTGTGATCGCAGGGATGCACCAAAGTCCACACGGATGGAGATCCTAAAAACGTTTGCCCCAAAAACCGACTCCATCTCTTACTGTGAGCGTCTATGTGACCCCCGTTAAAAGGTAAAGATGTCATATCATCTGTGTCGGTGCATCCCTACACGTCACAGCTCTCTCTCTGTTGTCTCTGTTGTGTTCACAACACGATCTTTAAGCTGTGGAAGTGTCCTACACACGATTGGCTCATAAAGTTTCCTGCTGTTGTGATTGTTGTTTCAAACGCGTAGAAAAACACAAGAAGGGAAAACCAACTCCGTCAGTTTACATCACGTTAGTGAGAGAGAGAGAGAGTGAAGCGACAACATGGCGGCAGAACTGTGGGCCGTGTCAGAGGTCAAAGGTTATTCCGTTTGGTGGTGATTTCTAATTGAAGAACAGCAGGCGATTCTGATGAGCTGGAGCGTTTCAAGTGTTAGCTGATTTGTTGTACTGTCGACTGGTTATGATATGGTTCTTGATGATTTGTAATAAAGCTTGATGAATCCCATGTTTTGGTTAACAAAAACTTATTCTTGGTCATTGTTTAAGATGACTTGAATTGACTTTAGATGGTGCGGTATTACACACACACACACACATGCACACACCCCTCGTATAAAGCTGTTTTTATTGTGTACCTGTGACATATCTGTGACGATGCATTATTAATGTTACTCAAAGTCCTAGTTTTGAAAATCTTTTTTTTTTTACTTAAGTGTTCTTATTAAAATGTTTAATCTATTCATGTTATTGTTTTCTTTACACTTCTTCCTTCATGTTGACCGTTTCTTATGTTATTTTTTCTTTCTAAAAGCATTTGTCGAATTCGTATTCACGTCGTTCCTTTCTGAAACTTTGAAGTTTAATCCGAGTATTCACATGAAAGCTCCTCACGCCTTTTCACTGAGTCTGTCTGTCTGTATGAGCTTATTTTCTTTTTATTCTTTTGGCATTTGTTGCACCAGTTTCTCGACACCTATCGGCCAAGTTTCAGGCCTACGAACGAATGTCGAAGAGTCGCTATTAAATGTCCTTAATTTCATTTATTGCGTTTAAATTTAAATACATAGAATGACAACAAGTAGTCAAGTTTAATATCCAAGGGATCTTTGCTGTAAGTAGATGTCGTATAAACCCTCAATAGTCATCCCAGTCTGGTGTGGGATTGCTGTCATGATCTATTTTAAATATAAATTTAATAGACAGAGCCTTCTGTCCCAAATCTACCTTCATTTGATTCGTATTCCTTGGATGTTACATGCATTGAATTAACACTTTCTTTATTTATTTAAATGACTGAAGTGACCAATAAGTTTTGCAAAATGTTGAAAAACACACAAAAAATGTCTTGGTGATCACCTGTGGCACAGGTGCACCCATGGTAAATTGCTGAGGGAATAATACACAACTCCTTACATGGACATCTTGTGGGGGGGGGGGGGTGTTTATAGGTCACATATCCAGGCTTTAAAAAACATGTTTTTTTTGTCTTCGTATGTGTTGTTGAGTCAAAGTAAGGATTGCGTCTTTAGTAGTGATTTAAAGTGGCAACAATTGTGCAGAAGTCACAAAATTAGACAGTTTTTCCTTGTATTTTTGTTCCTAAAGTGAACTTTGCGTCGTGTATTTCCAAATTTCACAAATTCGATCCCATTGTAAACATTTTTAGTACTTTTTACTCTTACTTTTTACTTATTAATTTCATCAGATTGCCTATAGGTTGTGCTGAAAAAAGGATATAATACATCGCTCTATATTGCACATTTTTATAGCCTCTGTATTATACTGTAGGTTTAAACACAGTAATGATAAATAAATAAAAAAAAACTGCCCAAATGCTCTGTGTTCTAAGGGTTAAAAAGGAAACAAATTGTTGCAAAATGTTGTCATTTTTCAGAACAATGTCACTAATGCTGCTGCTGCAAAAAAAAACAGTTTGATGTTGAAATGTCACAAAAAAAACGTTGCTAAGGACAAACCGTTTAAGGTTGGAAAAAAAAGAATTTTATGAGATCATAGCGAGTAACGAGCTCTCTCTCTCTCTCTCTCTCTCTCTCTCTCTCTCTCTCTCTCTCTCTCTCTCTCTCTCTTTGTTGTGGCACTAAAGAATAAATCACAAACATAAATAATGGAAATTCACCACAACAAAGTGCTTTTTATTGTGATGTGTGATAATATGCTCTATGTTGTCCCATATAGGGCTCGACTGTTATTCAATAATAATACATGGAGATATAATTGTATCCAATAGCAACATATGTATATACAGTATGTATGTATGTATATGTGTATACGTGTGTGTGTGTATATGTGTATATATATATGTATATATACATGTACATGTGTATATGTATATGTATGTATATATACGTGTATATGTATGTATATATACGCATATATACATGTGTATATATACATACATGTGTATATATACTATATATATATATATGTATGTGTGTATATGTGTGTATATATATATATACATAGATATATGTATATGTGTATATATATATATTTACATATATATACAGGTATACATGTATGTATGTATGTATATATGTATATATGCATGTATATATATGTATATATAAATACGTATATATATATGTGTGTATGTATATATGTACATATATATTTACATATATATACATATATGTACACATACTGTTTTGGATGTTCCTCAGGTATGTGAAATGTGACTTTGACAGTTACGTCTTTCAACTCTCTCACACACACACACACACACACACACACACACACACACACACACACACAGAAAATTGCATATAGCTAATAAATCCCGAGATTGTCCTTGAACAATGTGTTCTCATATTAAACAGTCATTAGCGATTAAGTCATGTATATATACACTTAAACTTACCCTGTGGTAATAAACACACATTATTAGATACTTAATGATGTCTAGGTCACACCAGAACTAGCTTTCGTCAACACCTTTTTTTCCCCTCGTTCCTTTAAGAGGACGAACTACTGTATGTGGAGGCTCCAGCTGGTGCTGGAGAAGACGGGGAATTGTAATTCAGGACCAGGTGTGGTTGGATGTCGGTGTGATATCTGCCAACAAAGCTCTCTCCCTCTCCTTCTCGCTGTCTCTCCTGACAGAAAAGATTATCAGTGTCTCACAAGGTCAGCTGAGTCCATAACAGTGGAAAAAAAGAAGAAGAAGAAGTTTCACTCCCCTGTGAGTGACAGGCTCTTTTTCCTCTCTGCTCCATTCTTCTCCCATCTGGCAGTGGGAGTCCAAGAAGTGTCTGCTTTTGCTGAGTGCGGTTGTGCAGCGTTAGGTCCCCTGAGAACATGTTTCTCCCTGTTTGTTTGTGTATGCACATGCATGAGTATGTGTGTATATGTATATTTCTTTTAGGACATAAACACAGCCCTTGTCAGGACCAGTAGTCCTCATGGAGACCATAACTTGGTCGTAATGGCAGCAGAAGCTAATGAATGAGGAACTGGTCAGGTTTAGGGCTAAGTTTTGCAGTTATGAAGTTATTGCAGTTATGATTAAGGTTAGCGTTAATGCTTTGTTTTGGCATTAAATAGTTATGGTGACCATTAGGGATGCATATCCTTGAAAGGATAGCTGTGCAAACTTGTCTTTTTGAGGACATGTTGACCTCGTGAGGACACATTGGCTTGTCCACACCACTTTAACAGGCTTTGTGCTGGTTTTAGGGTTAAGGTTAGGGCAAGAGGCTATAGGGACTGCATTATGTCTATGAGTGTCCACACAAAGCATGCAAAACCAGCGTGTGTGTGTGTGTGATGGCGTTTATTAGGGAGCCGTTTGAATGGATTCAGCAGAATGAGAAGCCACCGCCTGTTGTGTTTGTACACAAAGACGCTCTTTTGTCGCGGAAGGAACAATCGAGCTTTTCACAGCAAAGCAGCGAGAACACAAGACACAACCTCGCTGCTGCCTTCAGGGATGTTCACACACACACACACACACACACACACACACACACACACACACACACACACACACACACACACACACACACACAGCTCCATCCTCTATTACCTTTGTCTCCTCCAAAGTTAGGATACGAGTCCATGTTTATTCCTCTTTTGTTGTAACTGACTTTAGTGTTTTGCTGAAGGTTGACAGAACTTTTATTTATGGTCGTAACACCAGTGTGATTATGACCGCTGAAAAGGACGTTATATGGCGCTCATATACCATACCTGTGGTCTTGTTTTCATCAATACCAGAAACTCACTCAAAAAACAATCACTTTGCCAGGTGTTGAGGTTTCTGGCGCCCAACACATCATTTCCAGATGGTTATTTTCTTTGTTTGGCAACACAGATTTTTCCGGCTTCCTAAAACCCACGCACATTTCCGACATATTCAGAAGTGTAGGATGCGACCGTTGGACATTTTTCTTTATTTCATCTCACTTTAGTTCTTGTTGATGTCGATGAACCACTGAGCTGCTTTTTCCTCTGATCATTCACAAAAGCAGTCTTGTATAAAGTACTTAAAAGGGAGGATACTTGAGTATAAGTATCTTTGGTCGAAGTATACTTAAAGTATATGACATTTAATGTACTTAAGTGTCATTTTCCTGATATAAAAGGTACTTAAGTCTTAAAAGTAAAAGTTCAATTCCTCTAGACTAGACTAATAAAACTCTATATACAGTAAATACAGACCATTACCAACTCTTCTTCTTCTTCTGATTTTACTTGGTAGTAGAGTAACAAAGACAGTTGTAGTGGAGTAAAAGAACTCAATTTATTTAGGAAATCTAGTGTAGTAAAAGTACAGATGCATGAATTGTGTGCTTATATTTGTACTTTGTTACATTAGAACACTGAATGCAAGCCGTTGAAGGTCATTTCTGATGAAATCTTTCACATCCGAATGTATTTTTTAAGTGTTTGTTTTTTAAAAACCTGGAGACCGCAGACAAACTCAACACAACAAAACAAAGCATTTTAATGGGTTTGAAAAATTGCTTTGCGATACATTTCCACTCTCCTGATAAATCCGACTTTGTTCAGGTGAAAAGTGTTTGTAGATTCCTCTCATCTCTCTCTCTCTCTCTCTCTCTCTCTCTCTCTCAAGGACCCGTCTATTTACTGTTTTTCAAAAGGACCCAGCAATTAGCGAGTCAGACAGTAACACTTTCAAAGAGGTTTGTTTTTTTCCAAACCTGTGAAATGTATTTGCACATTATATACGGAAGGAAGCAAGAAAGAAAGAAAGAAAGAAAGGAAAACAACGTAGAGGAGGGAAAACAATGTCAGAAGTATAATGAGCTGAATCTTCAGCGAAACGACAGCAGAAACTTAACGACTGTGGATTATAATTAGTGCGAGTATGACACGACTGGGACATCACAGCATCAAGTAAGTGAGCACGCTTGCTAATACGTAGAACTTGGTTCTAGGAATAAGTGCTGTTGTGGGGACACAGGTGTGAGAAGATGCTGCCGTTTATTCCTTTTTGCTCTTTTGCTACAGGAGAATACTTGAGCTATGAAAAGTGCCACCTGTGTGACGTGACCTGTCTGCGGTGCAGTGGTCCAGAGCAGGAGGCCTGCACCAGCTGCCCTGAAACAAGGTGAGAGGCGATGAAACACACTATCATTCAGATACAACAATATCACAACCTTACACACACAGTCAAGACATGAAGGCCTGGAATCTGAAAGCTGTAAGGACTAATATTATTAGTCTTATATTAGCTTCTTATTTTAAAGCTGCAGTGTGTAACTTTGGGGGATTTATTTTGTTGTTGTTGATGTTTTTATTTTGCCTCTTTATGAGCAGAAACCATGTAGTGTTATTTGAATTCTTTATCCTTTTATGTGAAAACAGGCTCTGTCCAATACTATCAGACCTGACTGAGGGAGCGTTTGTGTGTATACAGCAGCAGTGCAGGGCCACGTGGGGCGGGGCAAGAGGCATTTATGCCACAGAACTGCAGAAAAATGTTTTCTGAGCTGTAGATTTTACATCTTAATAGGGCTGCAACAAACAGGTATTTTCATAAGGGATTAATCTGTCGATTAATTTCTTGACTTGGTCCTTAAAATGTTCAAAAATGTTCCAAAATGTTGATCTGTGTTTACCAAACCTGGAAATAATGATTTTCTTGAATGTCTTATTCAGTTTTAATGATTTATTTCTTATTTGGTGCAAAGAAACCGGAAAATATTCACTTTAAAGAAGCCGAAAAATCAGAAAACCCGTATTAATTATTGAAAAAAGATTCAAAAGATTAATGGATTATCAAAATAGTTCATCTCATCTAATCTAGTAATCGAGTATTAATCGAATAAAACCTTTCCTGTGCACTCCATTTTGTTTTCAGTTATCCTCCGACCTGTTTGCATCCGCTTTAATTTACAAGCGCCAAGTTGCTGTTGCCTCCCTCTGTTTTGACACAACATTAATCACTTCCTGTGTGCAGCGTGGGAATGTCGCTGGGGAGATTTAAACCCGACTATACTGACAAACTCACGTGGAGTTGATAGGCTTAATCTGGATTGTTTGAACTCATTTGACAATGGTATGAATAATGTGATGTGATGCACATGTGATACAGTGTCCACATTGTGAACCCCTCTTGACTCGCAGGTTGTTCGATGACGGCCGCTGCAGCATTCGCTGTCAGACTGGACGTTACGCTCAGGGCAGACAGTGTGACCGCTGTCACCACTCCTGCCACGAGTGTGTGGACGAGGGACCCAACAACTGCACCAGCTGTGACAGAGGTACACACACACACACACACACACACAAAAACATTGCGATATTAACATTTATAGCTATTTTTATACACAAGGTTCAACTGACAGTTCTTTACATCAAAGCAAAAGTACATTTTTGGAAAACATTAAAAATGTGCAATTTGAACAAAACTCAATTACAAAGCAAATAAAACAGAGAGCAGAGTCACAAAAAGAACCATCAAATTGGGACATAAAATATGTTAGTGCAGCATAAAACATAAAAATCCAAAAAACATAAAGTGCAGAAGATTAAAATGTAAAAACAAATGCTTTAAAAGAGTTCAAGCATGAGAACATTTTAAAAAAGCAGCATGGATTTTAAGATATTTGGTCCTGGATTCAGTAGATCTCAGAGCACCATGACGTGTATATATTCTCTAAATATGTCATGAATGTATCTGGACCTAAACCTTTTATTGATTTGTAGACGAGCAGCTTATACTCTGCACGTGCCTGGATGCCAGTGTGAAGACTTTAAAACTGGTTTAAACTCCAGCTGCAGCGTTTTGAATGAGTTGCAGGCTGTTTCGTGCTCGTTTGGAGAGCATAAGTGGGAGATGAAAGCATGAAATAGCTTCTCATGCTCTGTTAGGGACATAAAACCTTTGGATCTATTATTTATTGGTTATTGATTTGATATGACTGCTCATGAGGGTCAGATCTGAGTCTATCAGCAGAACACGGTTATTTACTTAGTGACTCAAGGTATTTACTGACAGCAAACGACCTATTGACGGCCTTTAAGGTCCAGTTTGGGTGAATTATCACTAATTACTAACAAATGACGGGATCTGCTGCTCCTCTGCTCAGCCCCTCCTTCTTCCAAGTGCACCAGTGAACTACAGTGGCCTTTCAAAACAGTTAAATAAGTATTCTTGCAAGTACTTGAACTGTGAGTTACAGTTGCCATGTTCTTATTTACTCAATTTTAGATTTATTTCTCTGTTTTTGACATGAAGTTAAGTTTAAATATACGTCATTCAACATCAAAACACACACTTTTCTCCAGCCCAGTTTAGCCAGATTAGACGCTCATTGACCTCAGGGTCATTTGAGTTTGTCACCCTTGCTTTAAGCCTTGGAATAAGCTTTTTTTTCCACTGCAAAAAGTCAGTGTTGACAATACATTATATAGAAAGAATTGCATCTCTGACGATGTAAAGTCTGCCTGATCTGAGACACGGGCAGACGTTTGCAGAGGTGCACCGGTGTTCACTAAAAAAAAAACCTGGACTGTGGAGCTGTGACTGGAATGTGAGTGAAATCGTGCTCCCTCATAACATCACATGGATCAAGCTAAGGCTCATTTGTGCCAGACTGCACCAATCAATCCTCTTAAACATAAGTGAATCTAATTAAAGCAGCCATTCAGAGGTAGGGCCTGTGCTGGTAGATGTGTTTAAAAAAGGTGAACATTTGCTTCTTGTTGTTAATTTTGTTTTTTTGGGGGTTGGAGGATAAAACTTTAATTAGTTGTAGTTGTATAATCTGAGGATCAGCTATTTCCCCAAAGTCCATTAGAGAGAGAGAAAAAAAATCGGCGTGATAAATCGCGTCATCGCAGCTGACGAAAAATCAACATAAAGGTGGCGCTAATTACTGTGTTCATCATGGTGTCACAGACAGTGTTATGGCTGTCACAACCCATGTATTTACACCGGGGAGATTCTTTTGCACACACACACACACACACACACACACACACACACACACACACACACACACACACACACACACACACACACACTGGTTTCCATGACTTCAGAGGACATTTTACTGGAGACACTTACTCTGACCTTCACCATAATTACGACTGACCTAATCCTAACCTAACACCTTCACCTTAACATGTAGTAAATTATATTATGGGGGACTTTTTTTTCGCCACAAGGAAGACGGTGCGATCAGATTTAGGTCCCCACAACATGAGGAATACCAGGTTACACACACACACACATTCTCACACACACACACACACACTCAATTAAGCAGCGAGTTTGTCAGACTGTGTTTGCAAATGTGGTTCCATTTAATTGCAGGTCTGTCTGAGGCTCAATGAGACATAACAAAAATACGACGAGGAGACCCTCCATCTGTCTCCGCGAGTGCCATTACTCTCCCAAAACAACTGCTCTTATCTCACACACACACACACACACACACACACACACACACACACACACACACACACACACACACACACACACACACACACACACATTAATGCCGGTACATGCTGAGCATATAATCCTTGATAGTGACCTGTGAGCACGGCTGAGGTTTTACACTCCCTGCTGTCTCTGTCTCTGGAGGAAGGAAAGAAGGGGGGGGGAAAGTGAAAGATCTGCAGAAATGATCTCTCGGCACTGAACACACGTAAAAAAAACATTATTTATCATATTTTACATGTTTAATTGTGTATTTGGTAACAGTTTAGAATAGGGAACACATATTTACCATTAACTAGGTGCTTAAGTAGCCCTTTATTAGTAACCATTAAGCACGTATTATTCTACATAACCTTATTCTACCTCTATTACAACATGAATTAAGGTGTTAATACGTGCTTAATATTTACTAATAAAGGGCTAGTATGCAACTTATATGCGTGTCAGTAAGCACTTGGTTAATGGTGAATATGTGCTCCCTAATCTACGGTATTACCGTATATATTTTAAAGATGTGAAAAGTAGTTTGTAGGCTTCACCAATCAGGATTCAGATTATCTGATTATGAACGAACAAAGGAACAAAAGAATCTAATAAATATTAAAGAATAGCAGTCATGTGATGGAAACTGTGGACTAAGTCTTTTGTCAAATGTTCTTTTTCCTGAACACAGTTTTCTAAAAACTAAAAAAATATGTTCTGCATGTCTGTGAATGTGTTCCTGTTTAGTGTTCATGTAAAAAGAACCACAGACAAACCAACAAAAGCTGTTTCTGAGTTTTTTGTCCCTCAGACTGTTTCCTTAACTGATTCCTTTCTTCTTCTTTCTTTCTTTCTTTCTTTCTTTCTTTCTTTCTTTCTTTCTTGCACCGTCCAGATAAGTTCGGTGAAGCCAGGTACTTTTTTCAAGGTCAGTGCCGGGATGTTTGTCCCGAAGGCTTCTTCCACTCTGCGAGGAGTCGCTGTGAGCCGTGTGCTGCAGAATGCATCATCTGCACAGCAGAGAACCAGTGTGTCCACTGCAGCCCGGGACACAGACCTAGAAATGGACATTGTGTCCCACTGGAGTGCAGTGAAGGTGAGGTAGATGCTCCATTTCACCACATCAGACTGTGATACACGGTCATTTAATCACGTCACTGTTACTTATTGGAACGGTATTTGCACTCTCTGTCGCTCCAGACTTTTTTTTTTTTTTTAAACTTTCTGTTGGAAACAAGATTGCATTACAGCGTATTTTGCCAATATTGGATTGTGCTGATGTTGTGTATCGGGCCGAGTCTAAAACAAATCTTATTCCACTCAATGTGGTCTGCAATAGATTATGCAGATTTGTTCTTGGACGCGCTGTCATTTCACAGTGCCGTATCGTGTATGAAAGACTGCAGCATGGTCCATGGTTTCACTTCAATCACCCACTTTATTTAAAACATAAATTCTACCATGACGTATTAGTAGTCGGGCCACACATGGAGGAAAACAGATATTTCGCGATGATTAATCTAGAGAATTAAGTTGGAATATCTTGTCATCATGAGAGCGACTGCTCCACAGAAATTCAGAAATCGCAGAAATTTCAAGTTTAATCTCGTCATGGCAACAAAAAATGTAAATGTTTTTTTCTCCATGTGTGGCCCTAATTCTCTGTCTGATAAATAGAATAGAATTGCAAGTCAAGAAACATGTATCTTTGTTCCTGCAAAAGGAAAGTGTAGTGTAGTTCAGGACTTTTATGACTGTGATTCTCGGTGACATACGGGGAACTGTGCCTCAAGATGGATGGAGGCGACGGCGACAGTGCGCGAGTAAAGCGACAGTTCGGAGTACGACTGTGAAGAACACAAAATAAGCAACTGCAGAAAGATTCAGAAGCGAATTCAGCTCCACGACGTCTTTCTGTAGAATCTTCTTTACAACACCTCAGAATAATAGTTTGTTATTAATACTGTTATAATTATGTCCAAGTTGGTGGAGGATGGAGGCGACGTCGACAGTGCGCGAGTAAAGCGAGACTCCTTTGGAGTTCGGAGACGGTACGACTGAGAATAACACAAAATAAGCTACCGCAGAAAGTTTCAGAAGCGAATTCAGCTGCTCAAAAAAAAAACCCTCCAGTCATTCAGTCAGTCTTCTTCAACAACAAAAGTTACGCACTGTGGCTTTAACGCTCCACCAGATTTGAATAATCCACCTGCAAACAGCCGCTCCACGACATCTTTCTGCAGAATCTTCTTTACAACACATCAGAATAATAGTTTATTATTAATACTGTTATAATTATGTCCGAGTTATGAATATATTCATAATTTATGAACAGTACAGAGCTTAATTTCTCTGCGTCCTTAAGTTTTCACTTTGCCTAACTCCTCTCTCTGTTATAGGTGTTGCATTTAAATTGTATTGGTTGTTTAGGACAGGCACCCTTTAACTTAAAAATACAACGTGTTGTTAAATTCCAAATATAGGGGGAGTCGTGTTGAATTACAGAAGTGTTTGAGGAGGATTTTATGATGGCTGTTATACTTTTGCTCAGCAGCAGCAGCAGTAACAGCAGTCACACATTCGTCCTGGATTTGGTGAACCTCAGGGAGCACGCATGTAGCACACTGACCTCATTTTAAAACATGTATTCCAATCCAAGCCTGAGCTGAACAGTAAAAAAAAAACAAAAACAAAAAAACCTCACTAATCAAAGAATCTGAAGCAGTTCTTTGGACCGACTTCACTGAACTGGAGGTCACTGGAGAAAATGTTCAACTTCTGAAGATGCGTCTCATAAATTTGGGTCACTTTTTTTTTCTTTCTTTTTTTAAAGTGCTTTTAATATTCATGTCTTCTTTAGTAATGAAGCAATCTGCGGACGATCGGCAAATAAAAACAGACGTTTGCCCGAGTGAATCACACAGAGGAAAATGAATGAGATCAAAACGGTGACGGCAGCTCGAGCAGAGGACTGAGAGAGAGGGGGACAGCAGAATGGTTCTGAGTGATATGTTTGTTGAGATATTTGAGATAAGAAGGAGGAGGAGGAGGTAAAGGGTAATGATGAGCTGTGTGTGTGTGTGCGTGAGGATATAAATCGTATGAGAGGAAATTCTTATCATATGTGGTGAGCAGGTTTCAACATGAACTACAAGAGCAGGAAAAAGTGATGCATGCGTCTCTCGTCCTCATTTGACCACTTATTGATGTCATCGCATTTTTATTTGTTGTTGTTGTTGGTTGTTGTTGTTGTTGAGCAAAGTATTTAGTAACAATGTTTCATTACAGTACAGTAACTATATGATGACAGAAGTAGTTAAGTTTAGTATATTATATTATTATATTATGGTAATTATCAATTTTGATTCATTTGAAGCCAAAACAGTGATGTAGCCTATAGTCATTTTCATAATGAAGATATTAGCTTAGAAATAGCCTAATGTTACTATAATATTACATTATTATTACCAAGATGGTTGGAAACAATGGCATAATGTAACTCTAAGTCATAAATGTAACTCTTTAATTCACTCATTTCCTTTGTCTTCATCAGGTGAAGTGGCAGAGGACGAGGAATGTGTCCACTGTGACGAGGGCTGCAAGCGATGCGAACGCAGTGAGTCGGACTTTGTCTTTGTCTCGCGCCTCGTTTATTTTTGTCCTTCCTTCCTCGTCGATCAGACTGCAGGAATAAAACTGTTTGTTATTGACTGCTACGATTTCAGCCTCAGCAGCAATTGACACGTGTGCCGAAACGTAGCGTCATTATCGGACTTAAATGTGCCTCAGCAACTGAGTAAAGTCATTAAAAAGTAAGGGGTGACACAGTTCATGAGCATGTTGTTTATCCATTTGGGAAGTCATTTTGACAACCACAGACCTTCTGCTAGACCTCCATTTTAATGCAGTTATCACACACATTAGGAGATGCCACTCACTCGCTCATCTTCTATCACTTTATCCTCCTAATCCTAATCCCCAAATCTGCACGTTTTTTGGACTGTGGGAGGACAAAGATGCCACAAAAAGCAGGAGAATCTGATGATTGTTTTTCACAGTGATGTTGAGACACTTCCTGATTGATTTCCCAGTCCTTGGTTAATGCTGTAACTACTCAAACATCTCAATAATGGTAACGTTGAGAAGGATTTGTTTTTTTTTCTCCCCTCTGTGAGTGACTGGAACTTTAAGTACACCGCTTAACGTCCCTCCCTGAATGCGACTCCTTGTGCTCTTCCACGTCATTCGCCCTGTCAGTGCAAGTCGCGGAGACAATTTCCTTCTCCCAGAGACAATTATTGACATACCTTAGAGAGCTGTTATTGTGCGTAACTCGTCTGAGGTGCAGAGATGGGGGCCATTATTATTTCATGAAGCATTTAAGGTGGAATATCTCGCTGATGTCCCCCCCCCCCCACACACCTCCTCCTCCTCTCTGAGGAATCACAAATTCTGCGAGTCAGACGGCAAATTAGAGTTGTGAGATGATTGGCCCCTTTGACGCGACGCTAGAGGGGCAAAGAGTGAGGATGAGACAGAACGTTGTGGTGTCTAAGCCTGCGATCTGATATGTGTGAGAGCGTGCTTACGCTATGTGTCATCGCCGCTCTTCTCACACTGTGAAAGGTGGGCTAAGACATCGACAGTAATGTGAGAATGTTTTTGGAATGCAAGGTTGTTTTGCCTCTTCGTTTTATGGCGCTATCAAAATTACGATTATAGGGTTTAAGACGGCTGACGTATTATTATTATTCAAAGAACAGGTCCTCGAAAAAATCGTCTTTAAGGTGGGTGAGAGCACCCAAATTTGGCCTGTGTGAGAGTGTTTTGATGAGAAATGAAGACATAACCCCTTTTAAATAACACCAGTGCTTCTTCTTAACTCATCAGCAGTTTTATATACTTTAAACCTTTCCTTGTACTAAACTCAGTCATCTTCAAATATGAAGATATTATTATATTATATATAAAAAGCACTGCCAACCCAAGCTTTAATGCAACAATATCAACTGCATTAATTATATGTACATATACAGTATATATATAGATATATCTATATATCTATATATATATAGATATATAGATGTTATTTACACCAAACCAGTTCCCTTTTGTTTGTTTTTTATTTTAACCTTAGAGGGCATTAAAAATCCAAAAAAGTGGCCTGTGTGGTGACGCTTGAATTAAACAAGTAAAACAACACCAAAATAAAACAAAAATACTAAAGAAATCGAGATTTAGTTCATATTTTAAAATGTTGTTGTTTTCCACACACTACTGGGGGGCCCCAGGTGATCGGGGGGCCCCAAGAAGCCACTTAACCTTGGGTTGGCGCTGATTAAAAAAAAGGGATTAGTGCCGTTTCAAATCGGTCTTGGCTGATAAAATCACTTTTCAGAAGTTGAAAACGACCAAACAATGGTTTGAAAGTGAATGTGACCATTGTCAAATGCGTTCACACACTGCTGATTTCCACATGAAGAACAACAGCACAGCACACAAATGTTGTGCATGTTGCATCATTTCGAAGACCAAACTTAAAAAAAAAAAAAAAATCACCAAAAGTTACAGACTGCAGCGTTAAAACAACCCTTTGCCCCCTTTTCCTTACACAGCTCCAGTCCACGGCCTCCTGCTCATACAGTTACAGGACTTTGCTGCTGGCACAGAATCTCACATCTCTCTTGATTCTTGTTCTCTGTGAAGTGAACATGGTCAGAGCTGTTCTTAAGTTCTGCAGGGCTGATGAGGCTCCTTCTGCTCACAGACTGTTCTCAGATCAGCTCACCTTCTGATGCTCTGTTCGCTTCATTATGTCCACACACGGTCCAATGATCGTTCGGTCATTTCTGGTGATTAAATCTCTCTGATAGGACACTTTTTACAACCTGTAGACATCAGAGGACCCTGATTCCAAATGGAGCTCATAGTTTGCACCACCCTCCACTGCTCATGTGGAGAAGCAGATCACTGCTCTCTATGGAGGCTCTACAGCCCACTGGCTAGTTTCACTCTGAACATGTTTATTTTTTTCCTAATTTAAAGGACACATAGGGTATAATAGTAATAGAGTGTACATAATTGTCCTCAGTTGATAAGTAACACAAACAAAGACTCCGTGGATCAAAAATGACATGAAAGATCATTATTTGATAATTAAACCTTGTTCAGTTTTATATCTTTTTAGTATAACAATGAATTTTTGATTGCTTTGCTTGGGAACTGGAGTTATCAACATTTGACTTGTTCGAAAAGGGACAGGTAGAAACCTAGGCTTGTCGTCCTACCCCCATTCTTCACCATTAATGCAAACGGACAATACAAAAAAAGAGTTATTAAAGACGTATCTTTTGCACATTATTAAAAATACTTTATTTAATCATTTTGTCAAGAAGACCATTCCACAAAATTGGAACAGACATTCTTTCAGCCTTTAACAATCCACTGACCAATCATAGTCTATCATTCTCAAACATCTCCTCTCTCTGGGACGAGGTGTTGAATGACATTGATTTGATTGCATGTGTCTGCATGTATATGTGCTATTTTCGTATATATATATATGTAGCTTGTGAGTGCATGTAGAGGGTGAATGTGTGCGTGCACATTCCACAAGTGCACGCTCGTGTATATGCCAATTTAAATTCAGCTGAAATCCCCACCTTGTACAGTTAATATTTATGCGGGCGCGATTTTCTCTCTCTCTCTCTCTCTCTCTCTTCACTTCAGACACCGCCTGGAGGCACGATTTCCGGCTCCTCGCTCCCGCTCCCTTGTTCTGTACCTCCGCTCCTCCCACCTCTCCTTTCTCCCAGTATCACTCTGTATGAGTAATTGCTTTCACAGGTAGTGGCTTGTTGACTGCATTGAAGTGCAAACCCAGCGCAGTGTTAAGTTGTGGGTGCTGGAAGGAGAAAGAGAGGAATGGGGTGTGGGGGTCGACGGAGGCTTTTCTGGAGAGAATGAAAGTCCCTGGGGAAAGTCTGCAGAAGGGCTTTAAAAAAAAGAAGTTATTTCTCTCCTTTACCTTCATCCCCCCCTCCTCCTCCTCCTCCTCCTCCTCCTCACTCCTTCTGCTTCCTGTCTGATCCTTACTTTCCCACCACACTCTGTCTGTCCTGTTTTGACATTGTTGGACAAAGGGATGATGACAGAGTGTCTTCTTCCTCGGTTACCGATTGGATTGACAGCAGGAAATAATGAGTTTAAAATGAGGAAAAAAAATGCCCACACACATGCACACACACGTGTCCCCCTGGAATTGTGAGGACATTCTTGGATATATTGCGTTCTCTAGCCCAGAGGTCTCAAACTCGTGGCCCCTGATCGATCCTGTGATAAAGAAAACGTGGCACGGACTCTTTTGTAAAATAGAATTTAAGTTTTTGCAACATCCTGTTTACCGTGAATTTTTCTCTTGATCGGCAGGGGTGTCAAACTCATTTTCACTGAGGGTCACATCAGCATAATGGTTACCCTCAAAGGGCCAGATGTAACTGTCATACAGAATAAATGTAAACAAATATAATGTAACATATTGATGTAACATATTGATAAATAACTTTCTGTATTTATTACTTATTTCGCTTGTCACATGATGCATATACAATGATACACTGCGATCTTGTGGCGGTGCCGTCACTTTGGCGGTAACGCAATCGCCATGCATTGTGGGAGATTTTAGTCAACGCACGCCTTAAAGCAGCATAGACCTATTTTAACACAGATTTTTAAGACCTAAGATTAATCACTCGCGGGCCACATAAAATAATGTGGCGGGCCACATCTGGCCCCCGGGCCTTGAGTTTGTGCCTTAACCTAACCTGAACCATCTCAACTACATAACTAACCCTAACCCTTACTTAAACCTAACACTAAAACCAAGTCTTAACCCTCAAAAAGCCCTTTAAAGGCTAAAATGGCCCTTAGAGTAAACATACACCTGCAGGACATGTGCACACATAGTCTGTAGATCAGTGGTCAGCCATTAGTGGCCCCTGGGGGCCAAAACTGGCCCCTGGTAAATATGAACAGTACGAGCATGTATCTCACACACATTTGTCTCTGTAACAAGTTCACAATATTGTTATCTTAAGGCAGCAAAGGTTTTTTTTTGTTCCTGACTTGAAAACGTTTGAAGGCACTTTTGCCAATATTCACTTGCTAAAATTGGCCCTGGACCACATTTATTTACTGTAGATCAATAACCAGATTTTGCAGCTGTAAACTGAAATGACTCTTTGACTTTACAGTTTGTTTGAAGGCTTTGGGGTTAAAGTTGTTTGCTCGTTCACTGTACAAATGACGATGATGAACTGAGAGCGTCCTTCACCTCCACTGTGAGCTGAACACTACTGTGTGCGCAGTGTGTTGTTAGAGTGCCTCCTGCTGGTGAAACTGGGGGCCAGAGAAATCACAGCGTTGCCTTTTGAGAACGTCATATTATTTTTCACATTATATCACATGTTAATGACATAACTAACTAATACTTACCTCGAAAGTTTATTCTTATAATTCTAAAGGTGATAACGGTTGCTTCAGCTTCAAAGGCTGACCCAGTCAGGTCTCTCTTCCTGTTTATCTTTCTTTGAAAATGCAAACACGGTCATGTTCAGTAAGTCCAGAATTCGCAACCTGCCTGACGTCGTTGCTGTTGTTAATGATTCATCTTCATTTCTGATCTTTACTTCACAGAGGATTCAGAGGAGCAGGGCCAGGAAACTGTTTGCCTCAAATGTGAAGATGGCTTCTACCAGTAAGTCTCAAAGAGTTTGCAAAACCCCCATAATCACCAGTCATATAACAATGATGTTGTGCTTACGTGTGTGTGTGTGTGTGTGTGTGTGTGTGTCAGGTTAGACACAGACTGCCATCAGACCTGTCCAGACCGCACCTACAGTCGACACGACACCATGGTTTGTGCGCCGTGTGAAGACAGGAAATGTGTCATCTGTGAGCAGTCGCAGTGCCACTGGTGTGAAGACGGATTCTACACCTTTGGTTATTCATTTATTATTTTTATTCAATATTTTTGAGATACGTTAAGGTGCGAATACCAAGCGACGATGAAGTCTCGGGGCCAGAAAAAGTGACGAGCTATCCTTCATATTTGGTAGACGGGATGTTTTTGAGGTATCACGTTTCTGCCGAAACTGTGACCTGTATCGAACTATATCCAACACAGTATACAGTTGCGTGACAGAGATAACAAAATGGATATTTGTATTCACATATACACTACTGTTCAAAAGTTTGGGGTCACCTATACAATTTATGTTGTGTTTTCCATTAAAAGTCACACTTTTATTCATCAAAAGTGTTGCAAAATGAATAGAAAATATAGTCAAGGCATTGACAAGATTAGATATAATGATTTTTATTCAAAAATAATAAACTTTGCTTTGGTCAAAGAACCAGCAAAACTGTTTTCAGCTGTGCTAACATCATTGCACAAGGGTTTTCAGGGGTTTTCTAATCATCCAATAGCCTTCTAACGCCATTAGCAAACACAATGTACCATTAGAACACTGGAAATGGGCCTCTATACACCTATGTACATATTCCATTAAAATGTAATTTGCAGCTAGAATAGTCGTAATGTATAGAGTGTATTTCTGATTCATTTAATGTTATATTCATTGAAAAAAAGTGCCTTTGCTTCAAAAATAAGGACATTTCTAAGTGACCCCACACTTTTGAAACGGAAGTGTAATCTCACAATAATTATAGTCAACAACTTACTACGCAGACTAAATATGTGCCTTTAAAATAATGTGTTTAAAGGTGCCATAAGTAAGAATGTGGCCAAAACTCTACTGACTGCAATGAATGGTAGACGGCGGTAGGTGGCGCCACATGCCAAAACATGATTTAAAAACATAAACATGATTTGCAGTCTGCAAAATATTTTTTTGATGCAAATATTTTGTCTATACTGTTGTTGTTGGTGAGTTCAGTATGATATATGAACATTATTCCTGAGTCTCTGTGACATATTAGGAGGATTTTATGGCCAGTTGCTTTAGATTTATTACATTATGCACCTTTAATCACACATAGTTGCTCACTAACTAAGGTTTGTTTTCCAGGTGGAGAATGTGTGGATCGCTGTCAGGAAGGATTTTTCGTGGACGAGGAGAGCCGCGAGTGCGAGTCGTGTCACCGCTCCTGTCGCACCTGTGGAGGCCCGCGATATGACGACTGTGACTCCTGCGAGGCAGGGTTCACACTGGACAAAGGGGAGTGTGTGGAGGGGAAAACAAAGGGAGAAAAGCCCTGCAACGAGGGACGCTTCAGAAACAGTAAGGCAAATTTAACCGCTGCCAACCAACATGAATCCACCACCAGTGGATTTCTCTTTGCTCCATCTCTTCTCTGTGTTTTCCTCTTTTTGTCATCAGGTAAGAAAGAATGTGAACAGTGCCATTCCACCTGTAAGACTTGCTCTGCTGCAGGGAAGGATGACTGCAGGAGTTGCCCCTCAGGTAAACATGTTCAGTCCATACACTGCTGTTCAAAAGTTTGGGGTCACTTAGTAATGTCCTTATTTTTGAAGGAAAAGCACTTTTTTCAATGAATATAACATTAAATGAATCAGAAATACACTCTATACATTCTTAATGTGGTAAACGACTATTCTAGCTGCAGACGTCTGGTTTTTAATGGAATATGTACATAGGTGTATAGAGGCCCATTTCCAGTGTTCTAATGGTACATTGTGTTTGCTAATCATGTTAGAAGGCTATTTGATGATTAGAAAACCCTTGAAAACCCTTGTGCAATGATGTGGCGAAATTATTATTTTGAATAAAAATCATTATTTCTAATCTTGTCAATGTCTTGACTATATTTTCTATTCATTTTGCAACACTTTTGATGAATAAAAGTGTGACTTTTAATGAAAAACACAACATTTATTGTGTGGTTGACCCCCAAACCCTTGAACGGTAGTGTATGTGCATTATTAGACGTTTATTATTAGAAGTTTGAATATAAAGTTGCAGACTTTTCCTTGTGTCTGTGTGGTGATTCCTTCTCTCTGTGTCTTCAGGTAAATCTTTGACTGCTCAGCAGACGTGTGTGTCTCATTGTCCGTCTGGCACGTTCGCCAATGCGGCGTCAAACCAGTGTGAGGACTGCTCAGAAGGTTGCGTCACGTGTCAGGACTCGCAGCAGTGCCGCCGCTGTCGCAGTGGCCTTTACCTGCAAAATGGATTGTGTGTGACGCAGTGTCAGAGGTTCTCATCCTGCTCTTATTGCTTTTTTTTTTTTTTTACTTCCACACACACAAACTCTCACCTCTGTGAAAACACTAACTTAATTCTCATCGTCTCACTGCCTCTTCACCAGAGGTTTTCATCAGGACGGTAACTGTCAGCCGTGTGCACCTGAGTGTGCATCCTGCCAAGAAAGCGCTGCTCGCTGTCTGAGCTGTGAAGACCACTACTTCCTATTGGACCATTCCTGCAAGTCGAGCTGCCCAGGAGGTTATTTCACTACAGACAGAGAGTGTCGCAGCTGTCCAGCTCACTGCAGTGAGTGCAATGAAGACGGCCTCTGTAAGAGTAAGTGTAAGAGTATTTGCTGCAGATGCAAACGATTTGCATCTTCAAATCCTTATTTTTTTTATCTTAGAACATTTGATTCCGGTTTTCGTGAAAAGCTTTCACCTGGAAAAACACAAGCAGAAAAACAGCTGAATTCAAGTCTTTAAAATGACTCATTCAAGGTTTCAGTTGCATTCATCTCTCCCTCTCTGTCTCCCAGAGTGTGCCGAGTACTACTTCCTGCAAGACGGCAAATGTGTGGACGATTGTCCCAGAGGCTACTTTGCCAGTGAGAAGCAGCAGGAGTGTGTGCGCTGCCACACTGAGTGTGCCACGTGCGACGGACCGGGCATTGACGATTGCCTCGTGTGTGGCAACGCCAAAGCTGTCCGCTACAACGGAGAATGTCTGGCCGAGTGTCCTGGCCACGCTTATTACGATGGGAGAACCAATGAATGCAGAGGTAACGCAAGTTCTAAACCTAAACATGATACTATAGGATTTTGATATGGGAAATCTTGGATGATCATATATCTCTTGTCTTATTAGAATACAACAAGGAAATACAGGAAATGTGTGTTCAAATAACTTTTTTCTACAGGTTGAAGTGTCATCGTATCCCTTTAAAAACAGCAGGATGCTGTCTCTCTTAAATCTGGAGTGGAATCCTGATTAATGCCTTTGCTTACACCTGTGTGCCATAGAGACACGCTCGAGCATTAGATCCACATGTTGTCCTGACATAAAATCGTCATTTTGCATCAGCACTTTGCATTTTCTCTGTTGCCTCACAGCTTTTCTTTCTTCTCAGATTGCGACAGGTCATGTTTGACCTGCTCGGGCCCTGACCCCTCATCCTGCCTGAGCTGTGACACCAGCAGAAGGAAAGATGCGAGTGGACACTGCACGCGGCTCACTCAGTGTCCTCTGCGCTCGTACACGGACCAGAACGGAAACTGCCAACAGTGTCACAAACTCTGTAATCTCTGTTCTGGGCCGGGCAAAAACGACTGCCTCAACTGCAACAAGCCTCACTTCCTGCTGAGTAAGAAACCAAAACAAAGTTTGCAGTAAACAACTGCGTCGATGTCTCTTTGTGACTTTGTGTCTTCGTCTGTCAGACGGCACGTGCGCGGACCAGTGTCCCGTGGGTTACTACGCCGAGGACGACGGCGAGCGCGTGTGCGAGCGATGTCACTTCAGCTGTGCATCGTGCGCTGGTCGCCACAGTTTGCAGTGCGTCGCCTGTAAAACTGGCTTCTTCAAGCAGGGAAGCAGCTGCGTGGAAACCTGCTCTGAAAGGTAAGAAGAACACACACAGGATAGTGGATATCCCTGATCTACACATCACTTTTACTCTGTGTGCTGCCAGTGATGCTAGAAGTTTAAATGTTTACCTCTCCAGAATTAAGAGTCACATTTCTCGACTGTCTCTCTCTCATAAAGCTCTTAAAGGTTCAGGTCATCATCATTTCTTCTTCATATCTAATCCTGATTTCTTTAATCTCCCTTTATCCTCTCTCCTCTTCAGTCACTTCGGCGACGCTGAAACCATGGTGTGCGAGCGCTGTGACCCGTCTTGTCGCCGGTGTTCGGGCCCCGGGAACAGGAACTGTGTGAGTTGTCGCCAGGACTACGTCTACGTAAGGCAGTGGGGACAGTGTCTGCAGAGCTGCCCCTCAAACTTCTACCTAGATCCACATTTCAAGACTTGTCACAAGTGTCATTCAACCTGCAAGACCTGCACAGGTAAACAGGTTTTTGTGTCATATGACACTATTCACAGATCATCTTGTTTTGTTTTTGTTTGAATTACTGTTGCCTTTTTTTTTAGATATTTGTGTTAAAGTTCCAGTTTGTAACTTTTATGAGGGTTCACCGACATAAATGGAATACACTACTATTAGTGTAGTATGTAAGTATGTTTGTATTAGTGTATACTTGCTTCTTGATGTCATTATAGGATATGGAGAACGATTTTATATAAATATCCAATTTGGGATTATTTTTGATTGAAATTGTGATTGTGATATGAGGGGAATGGTCATTTTGACATAATTGTTCTCATTTTTATTTGAATAGCATATTTAAAATGATAACTGTGTGATATGTGTGAGTCCATATAATATGATGTGCAGAGGTCAGGACCATATTTAATATAAAATTTGTCATTTGACACACATTTTGGCTTTAAGAAAATTGCAGTAGGCTGTAAATATCAATAAGCCCTTTATCTGGCACTCATTGAAAGACTTGGAAATTCAACATTTCAACAGATGCAGGCCACTTTTGTGAAATTTTCAAAAAATATTGCATTTTCATGTTGAAAATCCAGATCAATGAAGTTACCATATATGGTTCCTTGCCCGTCTATGGTTACAGTTAGGGTCAGGGAACCCAAACCCTAAAAGTTCAGCCCTAGTGTGAATTTACGATGCAAATGAAGAAAAATGCATACATCGATGGATGAGGAGAAGGAAAAGGGCAGCGAGAGTGGAACAATGGTAGAGTGGAGCGAGTGTTTCTGGTGTTTAAAGACCAACGAAGCACCAAAGGTGTGGGAAAAGAAGGAGGGTTGCACATTGCAGTCTCACCACTAGATGTCACTAATTATTTTACACTTCTCTAAAAGTAGTGGCCTTGTGCATAATATATCAACATGTAGTCTCAAATAACCATGTCTGTCAATGTTTTCTTTAAATGAAATCATGACTTTAGATTTTAACCCTGCTTTGTTTTTAACGTCTTTGACTTTTGATCTGACCATTTACTATCATGTGATCCCCTTTGTGTTCCAGATAAAGGTGCTCTGGCCTGTCTGTCCTGTTATGATTCCTACACCTTCAGGGGTGGCATCTGTATGTCCGAGTGTCTCATAGGCTTCTACGGCACATCCACGGCAAGTTAACATACACAAACACAATGTACACGTTAGGATACCAAATTCCAGTTTGCCTGTGGTAAGTTAACGTAATTCCTCTGTAATTGCTCCAGCAGAGCGATGCCTCCCAGAGCGATGACCCAGAGTGTAGGCCGTGCGATTCCTCCTGCATGGACTGTCGAGGTCCCAGCATGTGGAACTGCACCGTGTGCCATGCGCTGCAGATCCTGTCCGATGACGGCCGCTGCTTGAGCTGCTGTGGTGATCAGAACCGGCACGACGATAAACCGATACCCTGGCAGTGCTGTGACTGCGAGGCCGCACTAGGTACAACACATACACACACAATACAATGAGTTCATACAGTAATCTACAACTGGAAAATGGTGTGTGTGTGTCACTCATCAGTCACACTACTTCCGGGCATCCTCCAAAGAAGGAATTTCCACTATGTTTGAATGATGCTTCAAAAAAATTCCAGCTAACAGGATTTTCCCAAGATTTCTTGGTCTTTAATCGACACAGACAAGACGACGCTTCATTAGAGCTGGAGAAAAGCACACAAACCCAGCCTAGAGCTCACATAACCTGACCACTGTAACCTGATGTGCTCTATGTCTCATTCGTCTCAGATGAGTGTGTCCTGGGTGTGAACTTTGTCCTGGAGAAAGCCGAGCCTGAAGGCAGCACCAGCAGACTCTTTGTCACCGTTTGCGTGCTGCTCGTCATCCTCGCCGGTGGCGGGCTCTTCCTCTTCCTCAGCGCGCGGTCGAAGTCCCTCGCCTTGTCGGCCAAAGCCAAAGCCGGGGGCTACAAGAAGCTGGACACCAACGGCGGCGTCCCCGCGCAGTTTTCCTCCTCCTCACTTGGGGAGTACAGCGACCGAATCCTGGACTGTAAGGAGGACGACGAAGAGGAAGAAGAGGACGATATCGTGTACATGGGAAAAGATGGCACCGTGTACCGGAAGTTCAAGTACGGACTCTTGGACGAAGATGACATTGAGCTGGAGTACGACGACGAGAGCTACTCGTACAATAATATATGAAAATCAAAAATCACAAAACCAAGATATATATATTAAAAAAGCACTTTGGATAAAGAAGGCCGTCAAACAAACGAGTACAGACACATGATTTTTTATTTAATACTCTTTTTTTTTTTATATAAAGCTGGATGTCTTCAGATCAGTTTCCTTCTCTTAAAGGGTTGCCATGTGCTTGCTCACATGGTTTCTACACACTAATATGTAAAGTACATTGGTGAAGAATAAATAAAAGTGGATTAATCAGGTGGAATTGAGGCTTAGAGAATGATATTTAGACCAAATAATTACAGTGACTTTGTTAAACCAGTTACTTAGCTATCAATAACTTTATATTTACGATACCTTCAAGACTCAACGAAGGGTCAGTTTACAGTAAATCATATGAAGTATTCCTGTTATACTGACCTTTACGCCCCAACTGTCATATTTTTACCATTTTGGCAGCAAATCGCTTCATATTCATTAAGAAAAGAAGAGAAAGAAAAGGTGTAAGGCTCAGAACATGGGCTGTATTTGACATTTTCTTATCATAATTGTTTGATAATGAACTCCATCGTCAGGGATACTTCATCCTGAGGATCAGTGAATTACATTAAAGGGACAATATGTAGTATTTATGGGTTTATATGACCCAAAATCCACTTTTTTATACATATTATGTGCTCCTGCATTGTCTAGTCGCTGTATAATAGTTTTTGTTTCATTTTAGTGTTGTAGTGTTTCAAAAAGTCATGTAAAATAACATGGTCGCGGGCCGCGGTTGCATAGCCACTGTTAGCAGCGAGACGCCATGTTTCCACCGGAGCCTGTAAGGACAAACGCGAGAGAACAAATCAAGCGTCTCTTTACTTGTAGCGGAAGTCCCGCCTCCGCTCTCTCCACTTCGTCTGCTACGGCCGCGGTAGCTCGCCCTCTCCCTCGCCTCACGAACCTCATCTGCTGACACGGAGAAAGACGACGAGGACGACATTTGACCAGCTGCGGATACCGTATCGCTCAGGGAAGGGAGGGGGTGAGCAGAGGAGCAGTTCTTTGTTGTAAATTTCAGCCTCTCCTCTAGATGGCACTATAAACTACTTACTTCACCTTTAAAGGTGCATTATGTATAAATCTAAAGCAACTGGCCCTAAAATCCTCCTAATATGTCACAGAGACTCAGGAATAATGTTCATATAACAAACTGAACTCACCAACAACAACAGTACAGCCAAAAATATTTGCATTAAAAAAAATAGTTTGCCGTCTGCAAATCGTGTTTATGTTTAGAAATCATGTTTTGGCATGTGGCGCCACCTACCGCCGTCTACCAATCATTGCAGTCAGTAGAGTCTCAACTGCCGAGCAACCACGGGTTGCCAGTTACGTCAGAAAATATAATATAATATAATAATATAGTATTTTGAATTTGAATGTAGTAACCATTTTTGGCCACATTCTTACATATAGCACCTTTAAATGTGTTGCAGAAATGTATGAAATAGTTAAATAATCCGACACATTCAGTATGCCAATTCAGTCGATATTGCGTTTTACTTTAATGTCTTTTGGTAATTAATTAATTAAGTTGCACTATAAGACGTCACATCAGCGTAGAGCAAATAATGATTACCCTGTACCTGGTTGAAGTGAATTATTCTTTCAAAAATAAAGGTGGATTTTGATCTGTGTGACATGTTGACAAGGAGTTTAATAATTAACAAACAAACACAAGAGTGACTGGTGTTGTCTTGATTCCTGGTGTGTGATTAGATTGCACCAGAAGGCTGAGTGAGTGGGTGTACAAGCAGATTTGCACTGTGGTCGTTTGTCCTGCATAAAAGTTCAACTGACGCTGTTTTTATTTAAAAGTAAAACTTTCCCACTGGTTTGTAGACTAAACAGACAGAACAATAACTTGAGGACATTTTGTCAGAGTCATCACTGTGGCAGTTATCCCCTTATCTCAGCGTCAAACATGTAGAGCTAAACCCTCACACCTCAGGGCTTGTTTGTGCAGCAGCGACATTTACAGACTCACTCATCAACCAGTGTTTGATCATTTTAGTGGTTTCAGACATTGAGAAATCAGCAAATGCAGGTTTATTCTCATCCAACAAAAACCCTTAATTACACAATGTTTGTTATAGAGTCATTTGCAACTGTTAATATTTGCTGATGGGATCTTAAAGAAAATATAAAGGATATCTGTGAATTAGACTTGCTTTAGTTAGGTTGAAGCTGTTTCACCTCTTCTGAGATGAGAAGTGAAACTCCTGAGGAAAACATTAAGGATTTACCCTTAACTCTACACGCAGTTACACTGGCCACTAAAGCGTAAACATCCGGTGGCAACACGTTGAAAACATCGCTCTTCAAATGTTTGATAGGTTTCGGAGAAGCAGCGAGCTACAACCAGAAGTTTGTACTTCAGAGGACGTAGTTTGCAGCATGAGACGTACAGGGAATTTGTCGATACAATTACAGCAAACTACCGATGATTCTTTTTGTGATTCTAGCAGAGCACAGAAAGTCAACTGTTACGATACAAGAGAAAGATGATGGCAAAAACAAAGATCACAGCTGCTGTTGCATGATAATTAATGTCACAGTTCATTAAAAAAAAGGCACTGGGACCCTTTCACACCCAGAAAAAAAATAAAATACAAAGCAGGTTAAAACATTTCAAAGCACATTAAATGTTTGACCATGTCATGTTGTTTTCTTTTAAAGGATTGACACAAATTGTAGGTTTTCTTTTGTCGAGACTCGATCGTCTTCAAAGATTGGAAATATCCGTATTGGGAGAATGAGGTTTCTAAGGGATTATCACATCATCTGAAAATTTGGAAATATATAGATGTTTTTTAAAGTCTATGCCACATGGACATGTTTCATTAAATAAATAACTATGCTGCCAATTATTCAGTAATTCTAATTAACAAGGATTATATTGATTTTTCCCAAATTCTGTGATTTTAATAGTTTTCTAGGCAGTGATTGTAAGGCAAGTTAGACTCATGCTTAAAAGAAAAGACATTTTCTGAGGCGAACTATGAAGACAGAAAGGAAAAGATACTTTAACAGCAATCAATTGATAGAATTCTATTATTTAATCTCCCTGTCGTCACACAGATGCCTTGCATTGAGCCGCTATGTTGCATAAAGTCATTAGCACTGTGCCAACTGTGTTCTTGTTACAGATAATAATGCCCAGACTAAACGTCTGACACAGATATATCCTCGTGAGAAAAGGACTTTAAAAGTGATTACCATTTTTGTTTAGGACTATGTGTTCACATAAATGAGTTTAGGGTCTATAAACACATAAAAACATTTGTGGTTTCTGGTCACCTTCATCTCAAACTCATTTTTCAGTACCTTCTCACATAAAAAGGTCAAATATACAGAAGCACTGGAATCCAGAAACTGCAATTCTGGAGGGAATATATATATATATATATATATATATTTTATATATATATACACACAATTAACATAATCTATTTTAATATCCCCAAATAACCAATAAAAAAAAAAACAAAGAATTATATAACATAAAACATGGGTTTTTGCATCTAATGAGTACCGATGCAGAAAGCCTCGTCTTCAGAGATCTTTGCGTGTACAGTAAGTGCTGCAGTCACAGTCAGCTGTCAGTGACCGTTCATAATAGTCTGTGATGATGTGGATGATGTGGATGCTGTGGTGGTGGGCAGGCCTGTAGATGAGGTGCTGGTGAAGAAGTTATCCTCTCTCAGTTTGAGATGCTCTGGCAGCTCCAGGTTGGCCTTGGCTTCCTCAATGTCACTGTTGATGGCTGCAATCAGAGCCTCTGTTCGGAGAGAGATGCAGACAAAACAAGCGAGATGTGTGTGAATTATACCTCTTCAGGACATCAACATAGACATCTGGCAGAAACATAGACATCCGAATGAGGCAACTGAACTGTTGTTAGGTTAGTTACGGATAAAAACTCAGAATCACACTTTGTTTAAGCTGTCCAAATGAAATGTGTGTGAGGGTGTTAGGGGGGGGGGAAGGGTGACATACCAAGGGAGTCAAAACTTCTCTCTGGACGGATGTAGCCCACCATGACAACACTGAGAACCTCCCCATAAAAATCCTCCTTGAACGTGTGAATCACATGGGTCTCCTAGAACAAAAAAATAAAAAATATAAAATTAACATTTACTGCAATAATATGGAATGCTTTGATCTGTGTCTCCATCTAAAATGAATACATTTAAAAGGTACAGTATGTCTCTGTCACTAGAGAGCTAGATTAATGACATTAGGAAGCAGCATGGGATCATGGGAATTGTGGTCTTGTTTGGTTTCCCAGGCATGTGTGTCACTTTTATCTATATTTGTTGAGCCTCAATAGTCTTTTAAAGCATCGGACTGAAATTTGACGAACCATGACGCTGATAAGAATCTGTCTTTTTTTAACGACCACTTATGTGCAGCCATGAGTGCAATCACCAGGAATGCACATATTCATCTGTTGATATTTTATAACCCTGTGACCTAGCCTCAATATGTCTATTAATTTGACAATTTTAGCCCCCCCCCCTTAGGAATTATTTACACCCATTACTGCAGCAGAAGAAGATGCCTTGTGACCAGACCATCACTGCCTTCAAACCCCAGATGATCAATGTAAGCATTTTATAAATCCAGAAACAGAACAGTTTGCAATAAGTGGTGCTTTTCATGCTACTTACCATTGACTTTTTTGTATTTTTGTAGTACGGATTCCAGCCAATGCTCATCACCATTTTGTGGACGTCCCCGTTACCCACACATGCCCAGCCATAGTAGATTCCTGTGCCGATATCTGCTGGAAGATTGTCCACCACCGAGTCTGGAAAGTTGGCTGGTGATAGGAAGGGGAAAGGGGGGGGGGAAGGTGAGAAAAGAAAAAAGTTAAAACGAGGTGTGCTAGGTAACCAAAACTACTCTTGCTCAATGGCACTTCTGCAATTGCCATATTTCTTGTACAAAAATGTAAGTTCATCAACAAAAATCCCCTTCTGTTTTTTTTATTTTTTATTAAGGAAATGGAATATGAATGCACTGCATTGTTACATTCAAACCAGTTCACACAAAGCTACACAGGACAAACGGGATGGCTAAAAATAGTTTAGAGTATGACTAAAAACAAAGAAAAAAAGTTACAGAGATGAACTTTACTGCAAAAAAAAGTTGCTGGTTCTACAAAATGAATATTATCCCCACTGGCCCAATGGCCAGTGGTGTATACCACTTTTGTGACTGTCACTAAACCCCAGGCTGTTAAAAACACTCAAAGTGTTATAACAGTGATACTTTAATGTGTAGGGATGGTTAAGTACAACAGTCAGGTAGGATGAATTAAGGACACTCGCATAAAAAAACAAAGCACACTCAAAGCAACATGGGTTGCCAGACCAGCTCCTTTTGTAGTGGATATGCATGGTTTACCTGCTTATCACATAGACTACACCACTGTGCCTGACAGAGCCTGTTTATTTTAGATGAAGGATGCAGCATACAAATGAAGTTATTGTCATTGTTTCTATTCCAAACAGAAGTAGAATAACTTCATCAACAACAACATAACCATAAGTTACACACTGCAGCTTTTAAATTAAGCAATTCTGTCACATTTGTTAAACCGTTAAATATTCCTGCTGTAATAATCGGCTGTAGAAATACATATCGGTGTACCTGCACCAATATCGATCTGTGCATTTCTAGATCGCTCAGTCTGATTCAGAATGACTTGACGTTATGTTCGTCACATATTAAGCGGATACTGACTTAAAAAAGCTGGTTGTTGCGAGATTATTAACTCACCTGTGGGAATCCCCAGCTCTTTGCTCCCTCTCCCGAAGCCTCTGATGACCTCTCCGCGGCAGAAGTACGGTAAACTCTTCATGGTTTCCCCGCTGACGGTTCACTGGCTCTGACAACAGCGATAGAATGACCTAGAACGACACAAGGAAGTGAGACCGGCTGAACGTGGGCCAGCGCCTCCTTGACAGCTCAAGCTGTATCTGTCACCTTGAGGGTTTCAGAACTCGTCCTTGAACTCAGCTGTGTCTTCACCTGCTGTTGAAGTAGTAGTTGATTGTACTTTGATAAGGATCGGACCTTACTCGCACACACAGACGTAACAGTTCACCACCTAAGCGGCTAAGCTAACGGTTAGCTTCGTCACAGGCACCGGCTCTTAAAACGTTTTTCTTTTTAAATGTTGATCCGACAGACTTCAAGAAACACAGTTCCGGCTCCTCTCGGTTCCACCTGCAGTATGACGATGAAAATAAAGACCCGGTGCTCGCAGTCAGACAGCCACTAGGATGCTGCCTACATTTTACACATCTGCGTCGTACGTAAAACCCTTTTTGCTGACGTCATCGACCGCGTGATAGAAGCAGGCGTGGAGCCACGTGCTGCATTCAGGTGGCGTCGGAATATTTTCAACTAAAATGTTCTCGTGTGAAGGTGCGTACATTAAACGCGTCATAAAAGATCGCGGAACTGAAGACGAGTTATTGATTTATTTTTGAAAATGAACATAAACAAACGGCATTATACATTTAAAGGCAAGCACATGTAAAGCATAAAAAATACCACCGTCATTAAATATAAATATAAATAAAAGTAGGAATATTGTACACAAGATAGCGATAATTAAACAATTAAATACTCAATCTCTTCGGTTAAAGCATTTATATTAGACAAAGGAAATATGATGCTATGATGATGATATCAATATTATGTTTGCAGAGACGTCAAATTATGTTTTTGTCAAATAAATAAATACATTAAATATATATATATACACATATGGAGTAGTGACATTTATGGTTTATTTTATTACTTGGTTATATTCATAATGTTATTAACTAGACACTCGATACATTCTGCTCTCTCTTCTCTTCAATAATACAACAACATAAATAATGATCCAGTGGTCAGCCATGTATTCCACTGACGTTAATAAAAGCTTAATCTTAATCTGTTCATTGACTAACGGTAAAATACTACGTTTAACATAGTCATTTTAATTTAATAGCAATTTATCTACCCCCTATTTGTCTAGTTGTTGGGTAACTTTTTTGACTTCAGCCACAAGAGGGCGACATTTCCCAGCAACCAAACCATGGTCTATTTTTGATAGAGTGGGCTTGTGACTTAACACATCTAAAATTTAATTTAGTGTCAATATTTATAATTATTATTTTATCTATCTATCTATCTATCTATCTATCTATCTATCTATCTATCTATCTATCTATCTATCTATCTATCTATCTATCTATCTATCTATCTATCTATCTATCTATCTATCTATCTATCTATCTATCGATGGAGAAAAGGGGGCGTGGTCGTTTGCTGATTGCAGACAGCGGACACGCGCCTGTCAATTTAGAAAAGTGGCCGCTCCGCATGTGTCATGAATGCGCGTTGATTTTGCGCGTGCGCGCACCTGTTGAGCGCCCAGCTCAGTTGTTTTTCATGACAGAAATACACATCTCTACTGCTCACACTTTAATAACATCTTAAGTGAGTTTCCTCCTCTGAAATAATGAGGTTCCTGAGACCAAGACGGATTCTCCTGTTTCTGAAGCTCACGTCTGTTGTGGCGATGCTGTGGCTGCTCTCCATGCTCAGCTGCTCAGACGAAGAGTGGAATTCAAACTACAGACTCGGTTACCACTGGTTCGAGCACGCGGACTACGGCGGGAGCCCGGAGACCACGTGCAACTGCTCGGCCATCCTGCAGGGAGACAGGCGGGCACTCGAACAGGCCAAAATACTCAGCATCACCAGGGATTTCCGCAAGAATGTTCTACTTTCTGATGAGCATTACATTAAAGCGGCCCAAGACTGCAGGTGTGTGGCTTCACACCACATGTTTACATTGCTTGTAGAACTTTTATTAGTGTGAAATCGTGACACGAATTGGTTTTGATTCCAACGTTGTGCATTTACAGGGAATTCAAGATGAGCAGGAGATACATAACGTTCCCATTAAGTCAGGAGGAAGAGGACTTCCCTATAGCTTACTCTTTGGTTGTGCATCATAAGGTAGGAACAATTAAAATTCTCTTAATGTTAAAGCTACAGTGTGTAGATTATGTGACAGGTGTATGCAAGTGCCCACTAAACACTTCAGAAGTCATACAGTAGATCTGCCCTGTGTTTGTTTCCTCCAGTGTTGCCAGTTGTACGATAACTATCGTAGTTGTACGATCATTTCACCCACTGTACGATCAACAATTTCTAAAAGGGTGAAATGGACGATAATTCGGCCGTTTCATTGAACAGAAATCCCTAAAATCGTTTGATTGAAAGCCAAGTGTGTGATTCTGCTTGTTGACTGGATCTTCTAGTCCACGTGTCAAACTCAAGGCCCGGGGGCCAGATGTGGCCCGCCACGTCATTTTTATGTGGCCCACGAGTGATTAATTGGTCTTATAAATCTGTGTTAAAATAGGTCTATGCTGCTTTAAGGCGTGCGTTGACCATAAACTACTTTTCCCTCCACTAGATCGCAGTGTATCTTTGTATATGCTTCGTGCAACGCGTGAAATTGAGATTGAGACTGTGATCGCAACAGAATGTGTTCACAAAAGCCACAACCAAAAAACGATGAGACAGTGAAAGCTAGCTTTATTGTGGCTGAAGAAATCACCCGTGCTCCAAAGTCTTTTTCTGAGGGTGTGTTTTTTTTAAGCAGTGCATGCTGAAGGTGTGTGAGCACGTCTGCCCCGACCAGATACAGACTCTTAAAACTGTTGGTTTGTCAGTAAGAAACACCATCGCATACAGAATGTTATTTAGCAATTATGTTATGGAGTAGTTACCTGTAATTTTACATTATATTTGGTTACAGATATTCTGCATGACAGAATCTGGCCCTTTGAAGGTAACCATTATGCTGTTATGGCCCTCAGTGAAAATGAGTTTGACACGCCTGCTCGAGTCTGTGCTTTCTCAGGATTAAAACATTGAAAACTTGGTTACCAGGTTTGTCTGTGGTCTGACGCGACTGTTTGATAGAGCAAATGCAAATGAAGGACACGTCATACAGCTGTTTGTTATATTTGTTTGGTCATCCAAATCAAGTCAACAAAAATGACCAAAAGTCACGAACTGTAGCTTTAAGTCAAACTGTATTGATCAACAGAGCACTTGCCTTATTTTACTGATGAAATTCTATTCTGTTAAAGTACACAAAGCTGATTTATTTGTGTATTTTAGGTGCAGAACTTTGAGCGGCTGCTGAGAGCCATCTACGCACCCCAAAACCTATACTGCGTCCACGTGGACAAAAAAGCAAAGGACTCGGTCGTAGCCGCCATCACGGCGATCACGTCCTGTTTCCCTAACACCTTCATGGTCAGCAGGGCTGAGGACGTGGTCTACGGCGCGTGGCCCCGCGTCCAGGCCGACCTCAACTGTATGGCCGATCTGTACAGCGTCCGCAAAAAGTGGAAATACTTCATCAACCTCTGTGGCCAAGATTTCCCGCTGAAAACCAACCTGGAGATCGTGAGGCAGCTGCGTTCACTGAACGGCGCCAACAGCTTAGAGTCGGAGCAGATGCCTGCAGCGAAGGTGTGGAGGGTGGCCTCTGTCACGCAGATACTTGACGGAAGATTGGAGGTACTTTTTATGGTTTTAACTAGAGATAGACAGATGTGTTTTTTCAGGGCCAATACTTATTAGTAGTATATCGGCACAGCAAGGTTTACTTTAACCGTTGATTCAGATCAATAATACTATCCTTGTATAATTCTGTACTTTAAACCGTCTCAGGTGACGCAAACGCCAAAGGGCCCGCCTCCCTTCAACATGCCCATTCTCTCGGGAAATGCCTACATTGTGGTAAACCGAGGCTTCATCCGCACCGTGCTGAAGGACAAGCGAGTGCAGGCGCTGTTGGAGTGGTCCAAAGACACGTACAGTCCCGACGAGTTCATCTGGGCGACCATTCAGCGGATCCCCGGCGTCCCCGGCTCCACCTGGCCCAGCCCCAAGTACGACATGACGGACATCAACGCCATCGCGCGGCTGGTGAAGTGGGACGGACATGAGGGCTCGCGCGACTCGAGGCAGGCGGTGTATCCGGCGTGCCAAGGTACACATGTGCGGTCGGTGTGCGTGTACGGTTCTGGTGACCTCCAGTGGATGCTGGAGCAGCATCACCTCTTTGCCAATAAGTTTGACATCGACGCGGACCCCGTCGCCGTCTACTGCCTGGAGAAACATCTGAGGCAGAAGGCGCTGTCTGAGTTACAGTACATGTACGAGAGGTTTGTCACCGCAACCAAAGACGCAGTTAAATTCAACCCTTTATTTATACAGGAAGACTTAATTTCCAGAGTTATCGTCAGTTTATTTTTTTAGTGTTAAAGCATCTCAATAATTAAGTGCCTATACGTTATCCGCTCATATTACTGCTCTTCCAGCAGTGGTCAGTCTTCTCAGAAGCCCAGAGGTCAAATCTCTTTTAAAAATGTTAAAATGCCGTTGTGTAGATTTTTAAAAGAATCAGCGAGGAGGGGCAAACACATCTTTATTGAAACAAAACATTTTATACAACAACCCAAGACCTTACAAGCCACAAATGTATATAAATAAAAAAAGGACAGTATTGACCCTCTTCATACAGTTCCTGTCTAGAGAACAAAGTATTTCCCCATCATTCTCCAACAATTTAACCTCTCTCTCACACACACACGCACATATACACACACTTACAACCAAGACAAACCACGACTTGAGTTACACTGGTACACAATTCTGCATCTGGGTTAGGAATCATCAAATAGCAGATTTCTGATAAATGCAGCAACTGAACGCATGCAACACATTACTGCAGCTACTGGTAACTGCCTCTTTTTTGTTTTGCTACCTTTTTATGTCATGACATCTCAAGTTTCTCAATTTTCACAGTGGTATACAGTACAATGCTAATAGAAGAGCCTTTTTGTCGTATTTTCTTTTTACGATTGTATAAGGTGTTGGATGACACAGTGATATAATAAACTGTTCGAAAACAGTTTGACCAGTCTCGTTTCATGCCGTTACAAACTGCAGGTGGAGCACAAGAGTTTTGTAAACCATGACCCTCGGAAATTTGACTCTATTTAATATCCATTAACATTAATCTATTGACTGAGCTACAGAAACAGTAACTCCCCATTGGGAACACAAATGGATATTTGTGAGCGGACGGGCAGTAGCATTACTTTTTATTTGGTTGTGATTGTGAAGAATGCATAATTGAAAAGTATGTTAGTAACCCATCAGTGGCATTAATACAAAGTCATGGGGGAATTAAAAAGGGAACACAATCAAGTGCTGTGTGTGATGTACAGGTAATGTAAAGCATCTTCCCTCCAGCACAGTGTCTCGATCACTGTAAACATGGTATGACGACCTTTTATCACCTTTTTAGAGTTCGTCTCTCGTTGGAACAAGCAAAAAGGGCCTGATGTTTTGTACCACAGCATCCTCTTCTCTAGCCGGCTGCTAGTGCTGCACACATCATGCTGCAGGCAGGCAGGCGTGCTCATGTTCACACATGCTGTGGTAGAATACAGCGTTTTGCAGGGACATGGAAAAAGCAGGAGTTGCGTTTTCTTGTATTCGTCAAACGGCTGAATTGCCCCTCCTGTCGGCTCTAAGTGAGTAAGACCAGATGACAGATGTTGACATTTTTCATATGGTATTGATATCAATATAATATCTTTTAATTGTGATTGCAAAGTGCAACGAAATTGAGGTAGAAACCCTCGCATCAATGCAAAAATATGCAAGAGACGGGCACAGTATAAAAAGTATAAGAGAAAAAGTATCAAACACACAATAGATCTTTTTAAAGTGGAATAGTAGTATATGTATTTTTGACATTATCCGACGCAATGATGGCTCTGGGATAAAAAAATATCTGCATACCTACACTTGAAGGATAGATTTTCCAATTCCAGTGAGAAAAAAACTTTTTACAGAAAAAACATCTTTTAGCTGGTTTGTGTGTCCTCTTGCAATCCTATATATTCCATGCATTGGGAAGTGTTCTATTAGTATGCAGAGACTGGTGTCGCTTAAGATCTTCTCAACATACATTTACCTTTAAGTAAATGTGTGAGGAGTGCATCATACACTTCATTTTAAAGATCATTTAAGTTCAATTAATTATAACTTTTGTAACAGGAACAACTTAAAAATGCTGTACTACTTAACTCCTAAAGATACAGTACTATGGCAAAATCAGCATGTGCTTAGTGGCCAATACAACCAAATTAAAAAGTTGGAATTGAATTCAAGCATTGTTTGAGAAAAGCACCATAGCAACGGCTATTTTTTTTTAGTTGCAGTCTTTAAACATACAAAATACACAAATCTAAAACAGACTATGCATTTCGTAGCGTCATCGCACAGTTTTGACAGCATGTATCTGTGTGGCGTCAGTCAGCAGCGTTGCTGTTTTGATTGTTTTCCGCTTGTTTCTGAGAGACCAGGAGCACACTTACTTACTTTGATGCCGTGTCCTGCAAATCTGTATCCAGTCTGGTTAAGCATTAGGGGTTGGAAGGCGGAGAGAAAAGGTTAGTGATGGAGTCAAAGAGGGGACACAGGATCTCTGTAGGGATCTCAGGATGTGGTTCAATTTAGAATATACTGGCTTAAATCTCCACTCTATTGCAGCTCTGTGTGTTTATGTGCACTACATGGACAACAGTGTTATTGGGAATCCTGACCGTTATTGAATGACGTATTCAAACTACTTTAACGTGGATATTTGTGTAATATTAGTGTCCCATTTGAAGCTACAACAGCTTCCAGACTTCTTGAAATACTTCCCTCAAGATTTTGAAGTGTTTCTTTTTGAATTTGTGTCCCATTCATTCTGTAGAGCATCTGTTCCAGTTCATCCCAAAGGTTGAGGCTCTGTGCAGGGCCATCTAACCATGTCTTTATAACCCTTGCTTTGTGCACTGCGACACAGTCATGATGGAATAGAAAAGGTCCTTCCTCAAACTGTTGCCACAAAGTTGTCCAAAATGTCTGAAGGGGTCAAATAATCCTTCATTAACGATAATTTAAGTCTAGCCCAAAGCTTATTGAAACACCTGAATTCAATACTATACTTTTGTCCATATAGTGTATGTTTTTAGGGAATCTATGAGCTACAAGCAGATCACATCTTCTTTTATATGATGTAAATATGGATACAATCTAATTTTTAACAATGTAATTTTGCATGTGTGCGTGTGTGCACACTTTCTAGAACAGTTAGATGAGCACATGATGGCTCTCTCCATGTAGTAAAATAATCACTAAGTTTTCAGTTTCCCCCCATTATACATTACATGTAAATTCCTTTTAGAGCAAACCATTCATGCTTTTGGTGTGACGATGCATCTGTGTTGTTAGTGCAGGCTACTTCAGGGGTATATACAGTATGATGATTAGATTTTTAGTCACTATAATGTCAGGGGTGACCGGTGAGATGAGACAAGTTAACATGGGAAGCAGCATCACAGATGGGAGAAGTCAGAAATCGTAGTTTAGTAGTTTGGATAAGGAGACAGCCTGAGGTCAGTAGAAGGTTAGTCCCAGCATCAGGAGAAAAATCACGTTAGCTTTTTTTTTTTGCAGGGAGAGTTTTTACAAAAAAACCACCTGATCGGTACAGGCAGGATGGCGATTTACCTCATGCATGCAAGTCTGCGTTTACCCCTCTCCTCGTCATACCTTTGGGCAGAGTAATAGATGTAACACTATGACACTTTGAATTTGTTTACTTTTTACTGGTGTGCAAAAATGCCATTGATTGAGTATGTCAAGATACTAGAAACTCCAAATAACATCAATACTGTCTGCACTTAACTTACTTTAACACTGTATGAGTTAGATTTTTAGCTCACTTATAATTGCTCCTTTAAATACTAAACAAAAGGGCTTAAACTAAACTGGAGTGAAGGAAGGAAGAAAAAGTAGGTCGTTTATAATCGTATTCCTTCTCTCTCTATGGCAGCAGGCCGTTCTCTTTAAGATGACTAGTGTTGTCTATTAAATGCCACAAAATCAACAAACAAAGGCTAATATGAACGTCTATCGTCAGATTCACACGTTAAATACTGAGAAATGCTGACTCACTTGACGATGCTGGGTGGAATGTGAACGTACTCCATCGGGATGATTTCTCCGAGCTCCTTCAGACTATGAACGTACTTGATCTTACTGCTGAACTTGGAGCTGTTGAAAAAAACAGCAACGACAGAACTTTAGTTTCACTGCTTGCTTCTGCTGTAATGTACTCTGTTATCTGGGAAGTAACTCTGTGAAGCACAGCAATGAAACCTTATGAAGGGTCTGGTGATTCCCAGCAAAGTCCGTATGAACCAGGAGGGATGGACGATGATGAACATCTTCAGGTTTTTCTTCAGTCTGTGGAACAAGAGGCAAAAAAGAATGTGATAAACAGATCAGTAGGAGCTCCAACAATAATCATCAACGGAGATTAACACTTGTTTTAATGTACAAAATGCATAGTCTGTGCACCACAATGTTAGGTACTCGAGGAGAGGAAAATTGCACACAGTGCTTGTTTTTTTTTATTTCATGAATAAATTAACACATTCTAAAAGGAATAAGTGAGCATTATCAAAACAATGCAATAATATTTACTTCCAAGTGTATTTCTAATGAGACAAACACACATTGTGTTTATTTTACAGTCAACCTGAGGTTTGATTTAGACAGCTCTGCCCTCTGCTGGTGGACCATGAAACTCCTTTGAGTCATGACTGCACTAACATAAAGTTATACTAAGTTATACTAACCAAACCTCTGTTTTCAACAAGCTTTTGTTGTGACAAAAACATACTTCGTCTATGATGTATAAACCGGATCGATGTTTATACATCATAACATTTAATTAATCGGGTTGCATGAGGGATTACCCTGTGTTTTGATTTCTGCAGATGTATAAATGCGATTACGATTAGGTAAATATCACTTATGACTGTATGTGTTGAGAGATATTAATTTAGAGGACAAATCAATAAATCACAGGGTAAGATTTGCTCTAATTTAGTTCGAATCAATTTTAACAACCAAAAGCTAAAGCTCTAAATAGTATTTTCACCTTTCCTATTCAAGCTGGTTAAGGACTTTTAGTTTTTGGTTATACAAAATAGCATCATTTCATTAGCATTGACATATGTAAAAACACATCTGTGACTTTGTGTAATCATAAAGCTACTGGTCAGTCTAACAACTACAGCTAAGATATTTGTCATACATGAACTCTGTCGTGCTCTTCTGAATTTACCTTCTGTCTATCATTTGGTAGCACTTCTTCATCCAGGTGAAACCAGGCATCCTCCTGCGAGGTGTGGCGCCATTCAAGTACACGATCATATAATCCTCTGCCACCATCAGCTCCAGGGTACTAATCACATATCTGCACCGAGACGGAAGACGACACGGTGTTCACGGAGAAGCAAAGCAACAAAAGGTAAAATGCGTGCCGTGGAGTAAAACTTTACTTACAGAAATAGGTTTTCCATCACATAATTGTAATTGTCACAGTCGCTGTCTGGTAGGAAACACGCTGCAAACACAATGATGGCATTCTGCTCGGCGTAGTAACCTTAAAAAAACCCAATCACAGGACACACAAAGTTGGTCACACTGCAGTGGAAATGTACACACCTGTGCATTTATCTGTTATTAAACTGAACGCAATACATTTCGTCTTATTCATGCATGATGATGTGCATTTAAATGTATAGAATCGACTTTAAAAGGACAACCTGAAATCAAGTACTCGTAAGTTAAATCTGGATATGTAAAGCATTCGTAGCATTACCTACCTCCATGAGAAATAACTCTTTTGTATGGTTCAATGCTCCTCATGTCAATGCGATGCTCATGCTCTCCAATCACCACACTCCTCCACAGCCTCCTGTCCCTGCTCTCCTCAGCTGACCCTTGTCCTCCTGACATGACGTCACCTGAAGCTGCTCCTGTACACTCCGCTGAGTCTCCTGTATGCGACATCAATGACACGTCAGTATACCGTACACGTGACACAGCTTCTGCTTAAACTTCAGTGCCGAACTTTTAAATATAAACAGATGTAGCGAAATCATCAAATGAGGTTACATAAAATTTTTTTTACATCGAGACGGCTGCAAACAGGTCAGAGTACGACTGAAAATAAAAAAGAATGTCCACAAAAAGAGAAGTCTGCGGCTCAAATAACCCGGTCATTCAGCAGTTTGACACATAAACATATATAAAAAATGGACTTAGTCTTCTGAAGCCAACCAGGTCGCTGGTTTTTGCAACCAGCGACCCTGCTGGTTGCAAAAACAACTCCACTTTGAATGTAAGTTTGCAGGAAAAGACGAACAACGCAGCATAGAAATAATGTTACGTCAACAACAAAAATCACCGAAAAGGACACCCTGCAGCATTAATGTTATGATTTAATTTCTATTTCAGAGAAGAGATCACAACTGCAGCCACATTTAAATGCTGTAAATCAAGTGTTTGTACTTGTATGTAGAGTATTTCTGTGTCTTCTAGCGCTCGTCTCACCGTGTGGGTTCAACTCCAGCGAGTCGGCCTCATCCGACGTGTCCAACTCGTCGACGTTGATGTCCAGGTCGTCCCCAGTATCCAAGGCGTCGTCCTCTGTGTCCAGAGCGTCTTCCGAGAGAAGGGAGCCCTCGCTGCGGTCCAGGGACACGTCCATCTGTGGAGCCACCAGCTTTCTCCTGTGATTTGAGCTGCCCGATACATCTGCTGAGGACGCTGGGTCTGGTCAGGGAGAGAAAGTTTTCCATTTTAGTGACGTTACTAAAATGGAAAAACCACCTGCAGTAAGTTTATTTTTTATTTTTTATTTTTTTACCTTCTCTGTTATCTGGTTCCTCAGCGGCCTCCTCACTGGACGCCCTCTTCATCATCATCATCTCTGCTCCAGCGTCTCTCTGTTGGGTGTTTCTGCTCAGAGGCACAAAAAGACAATAATGAGCCACAACGTAAATTATCATCGCTATCACCACAGCCACCATAGGCACAGCTACCAACAGTATCGGCCCAAACAAGGCAAAGAGAACCATCGACGGAGAACAGGAATCTAACTCGTCTCATGACATCTGTTCGTCTCACTACAGACATTAAAATATTACAAAAATGAAAACGCACAAGGCAGAACACAGAAAAGCGACTCACTGCTTCATTCCCAGGCTGCACATGTAGGCTGAGGAAACAATACAGAGCTGTGTTGCTACCTCCCCCTACCAAAGCCCCTCTGATAGACTCTGATTAACATAAACCCGGAATAACAATAGAGAGACATAGTGGACAGACAGAGAAGCCAGTGCACACATGCTTATACTGTAAACATGAAGAAACACACACACACAAACACACACTTGTTGTTTTTTAAATGCTTTGTCTCAGGAGACCTACTTTCCCCTCACGCTGTCTTCTGGTAATGAGTGGTTCTTGAACCTCTGTTTCCACTATCAGGTCACATGACCACACACACACAAAGGGGAGGGGTGTGTATCTCAAAGTGGGGGCAGGTTGGGGGAGACTACCATGCAACAATTAAACTGTGAAATAAACACACAGTGAATATTTACTCAAAACTATGGGCCATAAATATTATCATGATAAAAAAAACTGCTCAAATCAGTGGATATCAATAATTATTGTGATAAACGTTAGATATGCTTTAGTTCTTCTTTACAGACTGAAAACGACTAACTCTTGTTAAACATGATGTGTCTCAAAATGTGTTTGCATAATGCATAAACATCAGATTGACATACAGTGAGCCTTTGTTACATTGCTACTGAGGGAAATTATGACATGATATATACATCCATCCATCCATTTTCTACTGCTTTATCCTCCACAATCCCAGCTGACATGGGGCGATAGACGAGGTCACACCCTGGAAAGATTACCAGTCCATCATAGGGACACATTCCAATTTACCTAATCCCCATATTGCATGTTTTTGGACTTTGGGAGGAAGCTGGAGAACCAGGAGAGAACATGCAAACTCCATGCAGAAAGGCCCTTTCCTGAACTAACCAAACATTAAAAATGGATAGAATATAACCATGATAATCAAAGAAATTAAAGACAGATCAACCACAGATTAACTTTTTAAAAGTTAGATAAATTAACCTGATACTCTGTTTGAGCGAAAGCTCACCTTGTCACCAGAAAGTGAACGTATCCCTCCGGCACATACCGCGCATGATCTTCCCTCTCAGTCTGCACAGCTGATTGGTAGAGTGTCTGATTGTCATGCTGGTAATCACCATGGACTGTCTCGTACTGATCATCAGCTTGATGTGGAGGGCACGGAGAAGCATACATGGCACTGGAGTTCTCTCCACTTTGGCATTCAGCTCCGTACTGAAACTTGGAATCTGGGTTACCCGACGACGTGTACTCGGCTGTATCCCCTGCTTCGTAATAGCCCTCCGCCTCCTGCTGAGAGTCGTGTTGCACGGCCGTAGCGGCGTCTGTGGTGAACTCGGCGTAGACGTCGGTGGTGTTTTGCAGACTGCCGGATTTCGCAGCCACGCAGGCCGCGTGCATGCTCTGGTTTTCAGTTCTTTGGTCGATGTGATGGTAGTTGTAGCCGTGCTGAGTTTGACCCTGAGTGACATGGTGTGGTTCCATCCACTGATACGCAGCAGTCTTGTTAGGTGTATGGGATGATGACACATCTTGATGTCTTCCGGAAGTGCAGGTGTTGGAGGGTCATCATGCAGAATTAGAGAAAGAAGAAAAATGTTGTCAATTTCAATACGTTTATCAATGCGTCTTTGAAATGTACTTCAATTTTTAATCACATTAACATGATGGAGCAGTTTGTTTATGTGTATATGGATTAAGATGTTACTTTCCTGTCATTATTCCCCCAATAATGCTAATTAGTAATGCAAATTCACATTCACAGAAAACAGACTGAATTAAGCTACTGTTTTACAGTGTCCAAATATAAGATACCATTCATTCATATAAAATAAGAATAAACGGGAAGAGTGTGGTTCACTTACACAATATAATTCTAAACAATCGCAAAAAAAACAACAACCCAAAGACGCATAAATACGTTATACACTTTTGCTAATGTTAACCTGAAGCTTCAGGGACAAACTTTTATTCTCTGATCCACCTACAAACACAAGTTTACACACACACACACAAACACACCAACACCAACACCTTGTAAGAAAGAGAGCTAAGGGAGCTGTTTTCATTAGCTGTGGTGGGGCTCCAGCTGTAATGAGGCAGGTAATGCATATTTAATGAGGCATAAACAGATTTATAAACACACACACACACCATCTCATTCCTCTCCTCGGGGGGGCTTCTTGCTTGATTTCGACAGTCTGCTCAGCAATGCTAATATTCCTTTGACATACTGACTTTATTGAGAAAGCTGAAGCTGTAGAGGTTTAAAAACAAAACTGCAGGAGAGGAAGGAGAGTGTGAGCGTAGCGCGTGTGCACATGCATGTTCATTCACTCAATTATTCTCTTTTTTTTTTTTCAATCAATCATGAACAAAAGCAACAATGTTGGAAAGTTACTTCACCATGTGTCATGTAAACTGGTAGCCTAGAAAAAAATAGACATAATCCTGGTTGTCTTATATATTAATTTTTACTTTTATAACACTTTTAATCTTAAGATTTCTATTATTCTCAGAGTTTGTTATGGATTGTAATCTTTAACTTGGTATTCTACAATTCTGTCCTTGACTGTTTAAAGGCGCCATTTGTAAGAATGTGGCCAAAAACGGTTACTACATTCAAATTCAGAATACCGAGGTCTTTGAGGTTTCGTTTTCTGACGTAACTGGCAACCCGTGGTTGCTCGGCAGTTGAGACTCTACTGACTGTAATGATTGGTAGACAGCGGTAGGTGGCGCCACATGCCAAAACATGATTTCAAAACATAAACATGATTTGCAGTCTGCAAAATATTTTTTATAATGCAAATATTTTGGCTGTACTGTTGTTGTTGGTGAGTTCAGTTTGTTATATGAACATTATTCCTGAGTCTCTGTGACATTAGGAGGATTTTATGGCCAGTTGCTTTAGATTTATTACATAATGCACCTTTCCTTTTATCTACAGCACCTTGAATCTGCCTGTGTGTATGAAAAGTGCTCTGGAAATAAATGGAATAAAACTGCCTTTAAAACATGGAACATTGATTAGCCTTTTACCAAAAAGGTAAATTTAAGTATTCTACATTTGACTAATTTTATTAAATTAATTTACACAATGTTTGAACTTGAAATTGAGAAAAACAGAATGGGACAGAGTTGACAAACGTGAGGATTGGAAGTGCATTGCTTACCTTAAAACAAGTGAATATCTATCTTGAGAAGCGCTGTGACTTGCAGGCTGTTGGTCCGTTAACCATTTGTCGTGATCAACTGAACTAATGGGTTGCCTGTCATAATAATCCACTGTGTCTTGTTGGAACCTGTCCTGGTGAAGGTCTAAACCTGGTTGATAGAGCTCCTCTGTGAAACTTAGCAGATCAGAAGAACCCGACTGTCCTTCTTGAGTCCATTTTGCCTCAGCTTCCTCCTCCTGCTCATCCTCATCGTTCTCCTCTTCCATTAAATCTCCAGAAAATGGTAATCCAATTCCTCTTTCAGTAGAAATACCTGATTCACTTACTGGGCTGCCAGTCACAGAGCTGGAGTGGGACACTGAGCTGTTAGTCAGTACAGGGGAATGTGTTTCAGATGCGACTTGAGGCGTATCTTGTCTCATTAACTGACCACCCCAGTCTTGCAACTTCTCCAGTGAAGGAGGACACGGTGGAGGTGCAGACGGCGACTGTCCACCCTCATCTGAATCTTCCATGGAAATTTGTGAATGGACATAAACTTCTTCTCTGGTTTTTAAAAAGTTATCCGATGGATATCTTAATGACGGCGATATACTTCTGCCTGTAACACCGGACTTATCGTCAAAGGCTTCTGAGGTGTTTTTTGATTGGCTGGGACTGATAATTTGTGGCACCATTTGATGCTCAGTGGTCGTACTAATTGGACTGTCGGAGCTTCTGCGTATCTGGTTTTGCCTGCTCTGGTCCGTGTCCTCCTGATGCTCCCTCTGTGCACCTTGGACCTGGGATTGCAGCGCTGTGGCGGCATAGAAAAGCATGCTGAAGGTCTCCATGGTGTTTCTTTTAGTTTGTTTCTTGGCCTGTTTAGGCCTGTCATGCCACTCTCTCTCTGCCTCTTTTACTGTACCAGACACGACAATGTAGTCCATTTCTAGGCCTGAAGATGAGTCGCCATCAGAATTAGACCGGACCTCATCCCGACTGCCTGGGTGAAGGCTGTCAGGGCTACATTTCAGTGCGTCTCTCCTCCCGTCAGAGCTAGTGTTCAGAGACACTGCTTCTGTTACATTGCTCTCCACATTAATATGGTGTTCTTTGTTAGGCTCTTGTTGGGTTTCATCTTCGGAGAGGGCCAAAGTGATTAAGGGAGTGTGTGATGATGAAGGAGATTCTGAGCTGTCCCAGTTCACATGGCTTGAGTATAATAATTGGTCAGCCTGGACCTGGGTCTCAGCAGCTTCATCTGGACTTGGCTGATAGTTGGCTGTTGGAGTGTCAGAGGAAGAGTCCACCATAATAAATGGAGAGCGACTGGATTGCTCTGCTTCCACTGATTCTCGTTTGCTTTTGTTGTCATACTCGCTCTCGTTTGAGCTCCTCCAGCTCCTGGTCATTTGACCCGACTCACTAGTGCCCTCAAACAGGAACACTTGATTCAGTGTTTCTTCGTCATCTAAAATGACTTCTCCGGTATTAGCATTCTGATGTCGACTGTGTCTTTCATCAATCTGAACAGATTTAGTCACAGCTATAAAAGGGCTGGACTGCCCCTCTATGTCAGTTGCTGGGCTGGCATAGGTCTCAGGCGAGGATGCCAAACTCCAACCACCAGCTCCTATATTGTCATATTCTGAGGTGGAGGTGACCATGACAGGGGCAGGCAGTTCCCACATGTATGTGCTTTGGTGTGAGGAAGTCTCAGTCTCCGAATGTTCAGATGGATGTTGGTCCTCTACGGTCTGCATGTCATCGTCCTCTGATTCTTCACTGTGTGTGCTACCTTCTGCAGTCTCTATAATTATTTTCACATTGTGCTCACGACCTGCCCACTCCACTTCCTCCTGTTTTGGACAAATTACTTTACACTCACCTCTTCCCTCCTCTATAGTTTTTTCTTCTTCCAACTGTTTGCTCGTGCATGTGTCTGGAGAATCATTGGCATCTAGTGATCCAACGCGACTAAGGTCCTTTCCATTTTCAGGTCCCTCAGGGCTTGTTATGGTGGAAGAGCTGTCTTCCTGTATGGTGGTGTTCCACATCTGCATTCCACCATCACAAAATCCTGGTGGACTTTCCTCAGATGTACCACCAACAGCACTGTGGTTCACAGCACAGAAAGAACCTGAATGTTCAGAGAAGTTGTCAGGGGTTGTGGCTGGTGATAGGCTGTCATCCCGAATGGTCATGTTCCACATATCTAGTGATTCAGGGTAAGATGTAGTGGTGGTTCCACTATCAGATTTAAGAAATCCCTTTTGAGCCGAGTAAGTCCAGAAGTCTAGAAGTTCCATCGGTTTGTCTTTCTTTCCTTGGAGCCCTTCATCCTCTTCTTTAGAAGAGTCTGGTGTTAAAGTGTTAAGGATTGCTTTCTTTCTTGACACAATGGGTGTTTTTTCTTTCACTCCCATGATGCCCAGTTTAGATTTTCCAGGTTCCTCCTCCTCTGGTGGCGTTAATTGCAGATCCGCCAATGTAACAGAGTTCCAATGATTCTTCTTGTCAGTGTCTGAGATCCAGTTACCATGTGAATCAGTCTGCTCAGTGACCAGACTAAGCTGAGGTTCAAGTCTCTTTTGCCTTTTCTGGGCATGCTCTGTTTTAAATATCTCCTCCTGGGTTTCTCTTTCTGTCTGCTCACCGATAAAGTCTTTGCCTCCAATGTCCTCTTCCATATTCTGTAGGCTCTCATCTTTGGTCCTATTTGAGGCTTTGTTATCAATCGAGGATACATTTCCTTGTGTATCAAAGCCAAGTTCATCCCAGGTCTCTGACAAGGATGATGATACACTGTCCTTGTGCCGTAAGCCATCGATCCTTTCAGCTACATCCTCTGGAAAGAACCTGATCCCACAACTGCTCGGTGGGCGGCTACCGACCAGGCTGTTGACTGGAGTTGGAGGAACCACAGTGTCAGTCATCTCATTTTTGTGGGTTTGACCAAAGTGGTCAGTTGAAGAACTTCCACTTGCAAGCCTGTCAAGTGAATTGGGATCAGAGAAATCCAGTAAGCTAAGTTCTTCAAGTTCTGATAAGTTGGAGCTTTCTGCGCTCGTCTCCCCCTGACTTCCTTTTACTTCTCCTCCTTCAGGCAACGAATGGTCACTGCTATGAAGAGGGTCAAAACTAAAGAGGTCAAAGTTGTCATTCCTATTTCTGGTAGAACGCTGCTTTCTCCTTTCCGGCGGGACAGGAGGGGAGAGCGATAACAACCCCAGGGGAGAGGGGTTTCTCAGGAAGAGTCCTCCTGGCACTGCTGCTGAACTTCCTCCTGCAGTAACCTCGCCGACTGGACTGTCGTCACTAAGGAACACTGAGCTCTCCTTGGAGGAGCGGCTGCTGCGGATGGTGATCATACCGCTGTCGGGGCTCACGAGCTCCACACCACCACTGACTCCTACACCCCCTGTGTCCTCCTCACCATCTGTCATCACCCTATTTACAGAAATAAAACAACACAATTGTTGAATTGTGCTAACTTTTTCCCAAAATCATAGTCAATAAAAAATGTTAAATACCTTGCTATTGCCACTGCATCTGCACTACCTTCTTCTGCCCTGTCTATGTCAGAGTTGTCCATGTCATTGATACCCGATGATCCCTGGGAGAACTCCACACTGCCTGCTACTCCCTCTGTGGAGGATGTCCTGCTACTGGGGTGGCAGGCTAATACAGAGCTCCGCCGGTCCACAAAGTCCTTGAGGAGGCCCTGGATTTCTTCTTGCAGTAGAAGAAGAGCATCAGAGGAGGGCGATGTGTTTAAAGGGATGTGGTAGACCTGAAGATTCTCCCTGGCCACCAGCTCACCCGAGAGAGACCAGCTGGAGGACTCTTCTAACTCACAGCAGATCTGCAATGAGATTCATACAGTCTTATGACTACATTGATCTTCTGCTGTCTCACCTGTTCGCTCCTGAGCAGTGTTTCTTTTGGGCAGTGATTCCCAAAGTGTGGGTCAATGGATTTTGACATTTTAAAAAAGTGATATTTAATCACAGTCTTGATTTAAAGGTGCCATATGTAAGAATGTGGCCAAAAACGGTTACTACATTCAAATTCAAAATACCAAGGTCTTTTAGTTTTTGTTTTCTGACTTAACTGGCAACCCGTGGTTGCTCGGCAGCTGAGACTATACTGACTGCAATGATTGGTAGACGGCGGTAGGTGGCGCCACATGCCAAAACATGATTTCAAAACATAAACATGATTTGCAGTCTGCAAAATATTTTTTTTTTAATGCAAATATTTTGGCTGTACTGTTGGTGAGTTCACAGAGTCTCTGTGACATATTAGGAGGATTTTACGGCTAGTTGCTTTAGATTTATTACATAATGCACCTTTAAGGTGAGTTAAATTGAGTCATTCCTAACTTTGGGAATAGTTACTATAGGGCATTAACTTGTATGCACTGGCCACCTGTTTAGGTACACCTGTTTTGACGTCTTGTTAACAAAAATATCTTATTAGCCAATCACAGAGCAGCAAAGAAATGCATTTAGGCAAGTAGACATGGTCAATAATGCATGGTGGATTTCAAATTGAGCATCAGAATGGAGAAGACAACAGTGATTTAAACTGTGGCGCGGTTGCTGGTGTCAGATGGGCTGTTCTGAGCTTTTCAGAAACTGCTGCTACACTGGAATCTTCACAGAAAACGGTCTTTAAAAATATCCAGTCAGTTGGTTTGGGTGAATGTAAAACTGGTTCAAAATGATAGACGGGCAGCAGTAACTGAAATAACCACGAGGTACAACCAAGGACTATTCTGGGTAATTTTGTTAAGTACGCATAACAATAAGTGGCCAGTTTTTATACATGAGGCAAAGCAGATCATAACTGAATATTCTGAAAATGACAAAAGATTTTAACAAACTAATGATAAGGGACACTACTGTTTATATAATCAACAACCAATAACCAGGGTCATTGATATAGAGCTTTTCTACCAAACCTAATGAGTGGAGTTTTGTATTTTGCAGCTGATTTACCTGGTTCAGGATCTCTGTGGTGTTTGAGTAGACTGCCACCTGCTGGTAGGAATGCTGAAGTGTGTCACTAATGGACAACAGAACCACAAGCCCATCAAGACCACGACCCTGACTGACTGATTTAATTCCCTCCACATAAACAGGCCAGTCCTGAAAGAGAGGAAAAGGTTAGAAACAACAGATTCCTTTTCCTCAATTTTATGAAATTCTGACAAACTGAACTTTGTCTGAATTTCATTAAGTACAACAATTTTACTTGATCAAAAATGATTCCCGACCACTTTGCTTACAGGGAAACTTTCTCAGACCGCTGCTGCCTATTATTGTGCATACGATTCAACTTTTAACTCTAAAATCTGTGGTTTGGAGTGAGCCTTCATCTGTAGCAATGAGAGACGAAGCTGTCAAAGCGCACAGAGGGGTAGAAAGGCACTTTGTGATTTATTGTTTGGGAATTAACTGTTTGCTCTTAAAACAGCCACCATGCACAGATTATGGTAATTCGGTGACACACACTATGATTGATGGATGGAGAAATGCATTAATTAATTGTTTTGTTTGTCAAGGGAACTTGTTTTTTTTTTTCTTCCTCTCTCAAATGATTAACAGCAATATTATAGCCACCATAATTTGCAGTGCAGGATTATGCGTAAAGTGATACTTTTGGGAGCGTGTTTGCTTGATTAATCTGAGTCTGTTGTGCAACTGTTTGCTTTGCGAAGTTCTCAGAAATTGTTGTTTGGCTCATTTGGGTCGAACTTTTAAACAAAAAGAGTAGTTATAGTAATTCCAGCGGAGGATGTTTGGCGTCCAATGATCTACTTGACTTTGAATGTATGTATTTTCTTCTCTCTGTGTGTGTGTGGTCCTTCTCTTTTCTTGAGCTTCTGTGTGTGTTTGTGTGGGTCCACTGAAAATGATTGATGAGCGCTTCAGGCACTGTCTGCCCAGGCTGTGTCAATATTAACCTGTGAGGATGAGGGGAGACTTCAACACTCCCTCCCTCTCCCCCCCTGCTCCTCCACGCCTCCATCTTTCTCTCCCTCTCCTCAATATGGCTGCTGTCACCGTCAGGCCCATCAATCCTCGCGCACACACACACCACTGTCACTCCCCTGACACCGCCATTCCTCAACACTGATATCCTGATGAGTGCAATGAAGCTTCCCAACATTCGTTAAAACACACATATTCACTCACTTAAATACAAACGCACATAAGTTGGAGCACATGTAACCCGAGCAACACGAACACACACACACACACACACACACACACACACACACACACACAAACAAACAAATACAAATGCACCAGTCTTCATCTTCTGTAAACTCAATGAACAAACATGTGCCTGTATGTACACATATGAGTTCTGGGAAAGGCAATAAAATTTTCATGATTTACAGTACATCATAAACATAAAATGTTCAAATGATGCCGATACTCTGAAGCTAAAAAAACCCAGCTGCGTTTGTACAGTACGCACACACACACACACACACACACACACACACAGATACTCGCACTCAGTGGCAGGGAAACGGAGCCAGAAAACGAGCAGAGTGCAAATCGGAGAGATAACACGCAGGGCGACAGTCTGTCTGCCATTTGGCTCTTAACTGAGTAAATTACTACTCATATTGCCTGCCCCCCGCCCCCAACTCTCCCCCTCTTTCTGCCACCTCCAGATTAACAGATTGACTTTTTCCTTATAACATGTTAGCGATGAAAATCCACTTACTGGAAGTGTCTCCAAGAACCTTAGGATCTGGACACAAAACCCTGCATCTCCTCTACCGAGCGTGAGTTAAGAAAAAGTAGTGTATTTGCTTTTGTCGTTGAAGAGCAAACACACTCATGAAACAATGTCCTGCTCCTGCACATACAGAAATAATTGCAAAATGACAGAAATATTTCAAACAAGTACATTTGCATCACTACGTTAAGATAATGTAAGGAAAATATTTGATATAGAAACAACCTTTATACAGGAGACTGTTTTTTTATGATAACATTGTTGGTATAGTCTTTGGTCATCTGCTTTATGTTCAGCTTTTGCAGACATGATTTCTGCTCAGTTTGCATTACTGCACAGAAGTTTTGTCAATTTCTTCATGAAGTTTATTATATTCAGTTTATATTTACTTTTCTGTGGCACTGATTGTTGCTCGTGTTAGAGCAACAATCCTGTTCTTAAATAACAATATGGACAATAAACTCATGATAAAGGAGTCTGAATGGACACATTTCTTTGGTCAAACATTATATTTCCACGTATTGTATTTTCTTGTGAGCAGCATAACTGTAAATATACGGATTTCTATGACATTTTCTGCAGATGTAGGTTAAGGCCTCAGGTAAAAATGCCTAAAACACCTTGAGGGCTGGGGCGGATTATGTATGAACTAGTTGGCCCCTGGGCATTGAATAATAAAGGGCTCCTAATATGACTCAGTGGGCCCTAATGGACAGATCACATTGCTTAACCTTCGTTAAGGGGTGGATATCATTGTGTAAGGGGCCCCATTAAAGACATCACATCATTGATGCAAAGCTATAAACTCCAATAGTAGTGGAGAGGTTTGGGCTTCAGGGGCCCCCCGAGGCCTCTGTGAGGCCGGTTCAGTAATCCATGCTTGCTTGCAGGATAGTTTGAGTCACTGTGGGAAACTGAGGAACCTTGACGGAGGTTTTCACTCTCTGAATAATTCCCTCCAGTTTTTCTTGTCTTAACTTTTTTTTTTTATCCATCTCCATCACCTGTGTTTTTCAGTCACACTTTGCTTCTTTATGTCTCACTTTTACATATAGTTTGAACATTCATATCCTCTCCCACACTGGGCTTTATTCTCAGCACACACACACACACACACACACTCTAGTTGTCTTTGCTCCACAGGTGGCAAGTCTTTAGCGGCTGCTTGCAGTTCTCCCAACCTGCCATCATTATGCACAATAGCCTTAGGTAGAAAACTCGGGCCTCATAACTCACGCCCCGCGCGCGCAAATTCCCGTGCAAACACAGTCAAAGCAAAAACACATTTCCTGCTGTCGCCAACATCTCCGGCAAAGAATTAATCAAGCGTTCATCCATTTAGGCTCTTTGCATACCCTTTCCGTCAGAAACACAGAACGCTAAGAGAGTTGCGAGCTCTTCTCAGGCGATCGTCTCACCACCCTGATGAATCTATCAAGCGAGGTTTGATTTATACATCTGTCTGTGATCACAGCGGTACAGCTACAGCAAATGGGGTGGCAAAGAGCGAGCTGACACCACCCTGCTCAAACACACATGCAAATGTGCAGGCACACATGTGCAGTATATTCTATTTACCACACACACACACACAGAATATGAAGTTTTGGAGAGACAGAGGGAAAAGGGGAGGGGGGTATAAAACTTTGCAGTGAAAGAGGCTCAAATGTCTTCTCTGATATGGGCCTTTCTCCGCATGCTTCATTCACTCGGGCTCGTAGTGCAGGGATTTGGGGGCACAGACGCAAAAGCATTGAGTCTATAAATGTTTTGTTTTGTGTTGTTTGTTTGCCCTCAAAGCTCGAGGAAGCCACAGGGGGAGGAAGAAAATGGAGCAAGATAAAAACAATGAACGTTTCTGGAAAGATGATGAGGAGGAACCATCAGTGTAAGTAAGTTACAAAAAAAAATAAAAAATACAGTATATGATGACTTTTCTATGCAGTGGTTTTCCAAACTTGTTTAAATGTGTTTATATATCATAAATCACATAATGACAAAAAATATGTCAAATTCCAGACATACTTTTTTTTTTTAATGTGTCTAAACCATGAGCTAACAGAGTAATGACATACCATCAGTGTGGGTTTGTGTGTGCAGTATTGTAATGATGAATATTTCAAAAACATCTCTCGGTTTGAAAAATCAGGAAAGTAAAATATAAAAGGAGCATAGATGGAGGGGACAGAGGGGCGGGAGGGGGGCCCCTGGCTTCCCGGTCTTCAATCTTAGTCCCTGGGAGGCTAACCCTGCACCTGCTGTCTCCTCGTGCCTCTCATCAGAAAGGCATTTAGCAAGTGCCGTGGCTGCGGGCCCCTTCATTAGCGACCATAATTATTTGCGCAAGCGGTGTAGGGGCAAAACTGGCCCTGCATAAACAAACAGAAGGGCCGGAGGACTGTGAACAAACAACGCATTAGAGACAATCAACGTCGCCAACACCAAACCTAAACAGAGCCTCGGCTGCAGAGATGTACTTTTATATACACACACACAGATTGCTCCAAAGAGTCTTTCCTCTTATGAATGTTCTATTTTGTCCCTGATACAAATACATTTAACCAACCTCAGCAGAACTGAACTCTATCAATAAATTGAACAGAAATATTACTCGTGTGTGTGAGAAAAATACGTTTTCAGAAACCAGAGTTCAAACTTTTGCTCACACGGTTTGTCTCTGTAATGTCTCAGGAGCAGTAATGACGACAAAAGAACTCTAAAACATAATGTCATAGATGTCCATGTTAAAAATTCATAAAACACATCATTCACAAATTCACGGCTGTGTGTGTGTGTGTGTGTGTGTGTGTGTGTGTGTGTGTGTGTGTGTGTGTGTGTGTGTGCGTGCGTGCGTGCGTGCGTGTGTGTGTGGCTGCAGGCTCCTGTCCTTCCTACAGTTCATCAACCCCACAGCATGATGACTCTTCATCCGACCAAAGCTTCATCTGCCAGCGCTAATTACTGAGCCATGAAAACCTTTGATACACACATACACACATGCACACACACACACACACACACACGCACACACACACACACACACACACACACACACACACACACACACACACACACACACACACACACTTGTGTTGACTTCCACTCATTTGAACAGCCTAAACAAAGATACACACAAAGTATAAAGTATGTGTTGTTGATACAAAAAACCTTATATATTAATAACAAAAGACGCATACTATTAGGAAACTGACCAAATTTGTACCTCCAGTGCAATATATTCTATTTATTTAAGTATTATTTTTTTTTACGATTTCTATTTTTTCTGTTTTGAAACAGTTCCTTTTTTTTGTATGTTTTAACATTTCCTGGCTGTGTCATCTCGGCTCTGTTTTGGAAAAATGTCCTTATTGCATACAATTTGCTACAGTTGCCAGTTATAATACACATATAATCAATTTTTAACAGTTTCAGTTTCTTTGATGACATAAGTAATAATAATCAAGACCTAAACAGCTTCTATAGAAAATATATATTATATCATGATGAGTTTTTGTAATTGTATAAGAACTGACACAAGAATAGATGTAGAAATAACTAAAAAAATAAGATAATTCCTGACCAAGTTTGTAATTTCTTATGAGGAATGACAAACTTAAACGCCTGTAAAAGCATTTACATACTTATGACTTATGAGTAATCTAGTATAATAGTGCGGTGTTAAATATTATAATAGAGATTGATTCAAAAGGAAGGACAATTTTATTCCTCATCATTCTTCACACCATTACGTATCTGGAACAAGTCGTTAGGACATCTTAGATTGTTATTTATTTACAGAAAATCCAATTGTTCTGACAGCTGTAATAGAAATGACGAATAGTCGAGCTCATGCACAGTTTATTTGTCTTTTTTTTAGCAGCAGTTTTGTTGCAGACAGTATCACATACCTTAACGGACAACAAAATCACAAATATTTGCTGTCATTGTTCATGGGGGGAAAAATCTTCCTTTTGTGACTTTACTGATTATATAGACACACAAACATCACACAGGAAACATCCAGGCAGACTCGAACTCCATTTTACACTTCTCTCTTCCACAATAGCGGCGCAGAGAGACTGACTAATGCATGTTTATACAGCACACAAACGTACATTAGTCAGTCTATATACGATATGTCCATATCATTACACCACGCGCACGCTCAAGCTCCTTCTTCTGCTAACTAGGCAGTCACAGCCAGGATTGTTTCAGCCCAAAATCTAACTCTGTCCGCGTTAACTGCCTTCAAACGCACACAAAAACACACACACACACACACACACACACACACACACACACACTTTGACAAACACATAACACATAAACCATTAAAGTCTAATTGAATCTAATTTATTTAGTTTTCTGGAAAGAATCATTTAAGGCAGAACTTCCCTAAGCCCCCTCAATGGATGATACCGTTTTACTCTCTTTTCAAACACAATTAAAAAATAATATATAAATATATACACACTGCAAATGACATGCATATGAGGAGTTCATTTTGGAGCCTGATCTCAGGTCATTAGTAACCCACCATGGCGCTGTGGAGTTGGAGGGTCCGCTGGCGACACACAGGCCCCTGGCCATTTATTCTATATTAAGTCTCTAATGGCCTCTTTCTCTCTGTGTCTCTCTTCCACTCTTTCCCTCCCTCGACACACAGCATGTAGACTCAGCGCTGGTAAAATATGCACAGAAAGTCCGGTGCTCACACACAGACAAAGCCATTCAAATGAATGGTTATTTATTCGCTAAACGAGGATCTGGGTGTTTAATGTTCCTTGGACGTTAGGTAGTTTTCTGGGGGAGGCAGAGCCATACCCCTACGGCTACAGACATCATTTATTTTACACATAGCCTAATACTGCACACTAGGCAGCCACCGAGAAAAATGGGCTTTGAAAGTGAGGAAGAGATATAAAAGAAATAATATAATGAATTAATGATTTTCTTTTTGTTTTGATGGAGGTGGTGAGCCAAGTTGCAGCGGGGAGAAAAGCAAGGGGTAAGAAACCCTGTGTGTGTGTGTGGGTGTGCTCACATCTGTTACGTCTCTAGGACCCTAAACCCTGACCGTGTCAGGACCAGTAGTCCTCGTGGAGACCGAAATCTGGTCCTAATGAGGCAGAACCACATCTCTGAGGAACTGGTTTAGATTGGCTCAGATTTAAAATCGTGGTTATTATGGCTAAGGTTGCTTTGTTTGTTTGGACCAGGGGTGTCAAATGTACGGCCCTGGCCCGGGAATGATTAGAATCATAATGTGAAATAGGATATTTTTCAGTTCCAGATCCCTGAGACGAAATGTTTGTGCCTTTGCAAATCTACTGTCATCTGTATGTTGTAATGCACGTGTGTAATCGGTAAATTTAGGCATTAAAACTGTTGAAATTGCACTTATTTTTCAAGTTGTTCATAATATGTTAAGAAGAGATACTTCATTAAATGTAAAACGAAGGAAAACATTTGGAGTTCTTGTTGTTTATAGGTTTATTTCCCTGGTCTGACCCACTTGAGATCAAATTGTGCCGTATTTGGCATCTGAACCATAAAAAGGAGTGTTTAAAAGGATAGCTGTGTGAATGATGTGTGTGTCTTTGTGAGGACCAAGAAAAAATGTATAAACAACTTTAAAGAGCTTTTGTGGGGGTTAAGACCTGATTTTTAGGGTTAGAATAAGGTTAGGGACATTTTGTTGTGATGGTTAAGGTAAAGTCAAGTATTATGTCTCTGTGTCCTTAGTAAGAGTGCTCCAAATGTCACAAATGCATGCAAACCTTTGTTTTTATTTGTATATATTGGATTTTCAGAGAGTAGAAGGATGATCGTGTGTGTGTGTGAGTGTGTGAGACTCTCAGGCCTCTGTTTTGCATCTCATTTAGATGCAGCATATCACAACATCATGAGGTCCATGTTTCCATAAAGACACAGCACAGGTGCGATGTTTCCAAAAAGACATAAACCATCAAACGTATATATAGCTCTGTTGTTTTGAAAGAAAGTTGTTGTTCCCAGTCTATTTTTCTTTCAAAAGACAAGTGCAAGTTACCACAAAATTATTTCATGACAACTAACAAATGGAGGTAAACTAAATTATTCTCCACCATAACAAATGTAATATGACAATTAGCTTAATGAGACCATTAATTGAGGTATTAAGTGCAGTAATTAGCCAATATGTTCTCAGCACACTTCTCACACGTAGAATTATATACGTGCATATTCACGTTTATTTGATGTGCAATATCTCAACAAAGACATTGACATTAAATGGGTCTTTAAACCTTAAACTTATATTAAACGTGGTTCATCAAGTTAGTTTCAGATAAGTTAACATTTCTGCCTTACACAGCTGAATCCAATTTACATCTAATTAAACAAGGTCACTACCGTGAAATATTGTCGTATTCTTCATGAAAATCAAGTCGATAAATATATAATATATTTATGCTTTATCGAATGAGTTGAAACTGATAAAAATGTACCTCCTTCTCTGTGGTCACTGAAGACAATGCAATGGTCATCTCTCCGTCTGTGAACTCCTTCAGCTCCATCGTCAGCAGCTGCTCCAAGTCTACACCCAGGCAGTACACACAAACAGACTGACAGTTTTAAAATACACACACACAAAATTACACGAAAAAGATTCACAACAGACAGAAGAAGAAAAACAACAAACACAAGTGTGAATAACCGCTCCGGAAAGGTGGACTTTATTGGTCCAGTGTGTAAGAATTAGTGATTCTGTTAGTAATTGAATGTATTAAGTGTCCATTTCATTATAATGTTCAGATGTATCATAAATAATTGAACATGCACTTGAAATTTAAATTCTGTTAAAGAGGGGTTGGATGTGAGGTCCAAAATCTTTTAGCATAGTAACGCTTACTTTTAACATTTGTAACTCAGTAACCAATTCAGTTACTTTTTGGGAGAAGTAACTAATAACTGTAATGAATTACTTTTTAAAGTAACGTTTCCAATACTGCTTATAGTCATTTAGAAGTGTAATTTGATACCTGGCCAGCAGGTGGCGCATCCGCTGTATTTACATGGGCGCTCTCCGGTCAGTCTCTGCTATAAATCACGCTTCAAACTAGCTAAGAAGCCGGTATGAAATTATAACGTGAAAGTCGCAAATCTATGATTAATTTACCACACATTGGCTGTTAATACGTTTTTTTGTTTTCAGGAATTACTTTTTGCTCGTGAACCTGAATGACAGGAGCTGTGCCTGACTGCGTGAGCCCTTTTTTTTGTGATTGCCGGTAAGCATTGCATAGCCTTTAGCTGCTAGTAGGCTAAATGTCAATGCTAGCTCATGACCACAAAATGCTTGTATTCACATACTCTCCTTAAACCAATCGGAATTATGACGTGTGTGCCTAATGTTTAACCCTACTGTGGTACAGATTGTATCGTTGTTATTTGCCTTGAATATTTATTTTCTAATGTATGTTAGAAAATGCTAACACCTAACGTGTCAGAGTAGATAACTCGGCTAAACTAGCTATCATTGAGCGTGTGGTACAGCATTAAAGGTACATTACAATAATCTCGTTCACTTTTTAAGTCATTGTGTACACTTAGATGTTATGGCACGGATGCAAGTTACCTTATTTATTTGATTGTTGGATAATACATTTTATTTCAAAGAGTATATGTTCCATTTAAATCTGCTGTAAACTAACCATGTTTTGGAAGCTGTTTAAAATAGATAAATAATTAAATATGTATGTGATATATGTGCATGATGCATAATTCTTTAGTTGCATTAAAATACCTTGTGATGCATTTCAACTAATTTCCTGATGATTTAAGTACTGTAGAACCACTTAAAAGTTATTTTGAATGATGGTATAAGTAAAAGGATATTGTGATACGTGGAAAGCAAAGATTTTAACTATGCATTCTGCACTACATGTGTAGAATGGTTTATTGCTTTATCAGGACTGGATCATTCTGAACCATCTCAGGCTTCAGTGGCGAGCCAACCCCTGAGACGATTGACTGTGTGTGTGGCCAGCCGAGGACTCCGCCCTCAGAGGACATCAGAATTATCATCTTACTCCATATTCCAGATAAGAACTGACACATCTGAACTATCCGTGTTGAACAGTATGCACACACCAAATTCAAACAAACTTGCTTTACTTTTTTTTTTAGTCTTGGATTTGGATTTTTATGCAACTTTTGCTTTGCAACTTCTGGTTGCTGATAAGTGGGTCACAATGGCCAATGTATCATATTATGTTTCAGTACATATCACTTCCCACATACTGTAACCTGAAGATATCTGTGCTAGGTAGCTTAAATTCCTCCACTCACTGTGCAAATGATTTAAAGTCGTCAGCCTCATTTAGTTGATGTAGGTTTGTGCGTCTTTAATTTGACCATCCTCTGAACCTTGTGTCTGTTTTAGAGGGCACACATCCCTCATGAATTCAATATTTGTGAGTGCTTAAATTGTTTAAGGTGTTGCCAAATGTAGACTTCATTGTCTTCCAGATCTTTAATGTGACTATAGTCCATTCAGCAGTATTTATCTCACTTGAGCAGATTTATAGGGATGGCAAGGCCAATAGTATTAAAGTGATTATACATTTATACAAACAGACTTGCACATAGTATATTCAATGTAAACCCTCCTAATTGTGACACACTAGACCATTAACAACCATGAACCCTAACATGCAGGGGAGAGACAGCTGCTTCACCCAGTTATGATCAGTTTCCTTGTCCTTTGTTGTAGCATCCTAACTTTTTCCATAATCTATCTATTACTGTTGTTGTCTGTTATTAACACACATAATGTACACTGTAAATATGACAGAAATGAGAAATGCAAAGTTATCTTCATTAACTTGCATAAGGGCTGTATTTTAGATATATTTCCAAATCGCTCGCCTACGTGTAAACGGTGGTGTTTTTGAATTAAAGCAAATTCAGAATACTCACGTTGTAGTTTCGCCTCATCTGGCTGACCTGCGGTGACGTCGCTCAGTAGCTCCAGAGATCTTATGAGCTCCTCTAGTTGTGGTGACTGTCGGCCGTGTTTGATCCTCAGAGCCTCACTTTGCAGCCGCAGGGCCTCTGGAACCACACAAACGCGTACAGGTGAATCCCCCAGGGTATATCCCTGCTGTTGGCCCCTTTTCCACCACAGGAACTTTTCTCATTTTACACGTTTACTGTGTGCTGAAGAATACTGATTATGGAGCTGTTTAACTTTAAAGTAAAGTGCCTAAAGTGGACGGATGACAAAGTCCAGGCTCTTTTGAGTGTATTTTCTGAGGGAGGAAATGACCAAGCACTGTTTTCCTAAACTTTGAGGTGCGGTGGAAACGCTAACCACACAAATTAGCGAGAATTATTTTCCCCAGGTAAAGTTCCTGGAAATGTTGGTGGAAAGGGGGATATTGTTTACACGTGCACATAGGTTCAGTGCAGGTTTAATAATCATAATAATAACGAGAGTTACAACATGATGAGTTGTAGTGATTTGACGATGCATTTCTGTCAACTTAGAAATTAATCTATAACCCTGAACTTCTCGTGCGGGGCAAGTAATCAGCACTACAACACAGTTTGGTCTTGGGCCAGGCAGAGTCATTTACATTGAGTGGTTCATATATTGCCTGAGGTATATATTTATCGAGTGTCTGCTTTATTTATTCATTCATTTTTTCTTGTTTTCACTGAGAACATTGACCTTTCGTTTTTATGTAGCCTGCACGTCAGGCTGTACTACGCTGTTCCTGAGGTAGTACAAATGGAAATCACTACATGCCAATACTGATCAATAATTACTGAATAACTTGTAGTGCTGAGCTGGACTGGATTAACACACATTTAATTGATGCACTTTTTAATTAAGTTGCTGACCACAACTGTATCATCAGGGACAAGAGAAAAACACACCAAAAACTGCCTCATCATTTGTCAGAGAGAAGTTTTAGCATTATTTGTCAGTTTCAGTTTGAGCTGAGGGTTCTGATGGTCGTATTTTAATGTATTCTTGCAGCAGAAAATTTTATTTTTTGAAACCTTTCAGTGGCTGAACGAGCAGTGTAATTGGAGACGGTAATAATAGTGTTTTGGACAAAGCCTGAGAGGAACAGGAAGTAACAGGAAAATGATCTAGCTTCTAACTGTTCGAGAATCAATGAACCTGAAAATAAACTGTCCAAACAATCGCCATAAAGAACTGTGAGAACTGTACCGCTCTTTGTACGTCATTCTGCTGCTCTAATAATCTTTCCTTCTCGGTCTCTGCACTTTGCTCCTCTCACTTTATCCACAATAATCCACTTTTCGTCTCGCTGGCCAGTCTTTGTCAATCTGTAGATCACAGTGAGAGGCAGTTGACGAGAGATCCGTTCTCCTGCCCAGTTTTTACACAGCTGCTTAACATTGACAACTGGAGTAGCTGTTTGGCAGACTTCTACTGACTTAACTTAATTCACTCGCTTGCTCGCACACACTTTGCATTTACTACTCAATGTCGCTTTCATCTCTTTTATGTTTTGGTGGGAAAGATCTATTCAAAATACTAACTTAAATAATAATAATAAATAAAATAGATTCAGATTTGTGGACTGTATGTCTTTCTGGGCTCTGCCTTACTCACACTCACCAGCCCTCATCTCTCTTTTTCTCCATCTCTCCTGGTGAGTGTTAAGCGAGTCATGTCAGGGGATTTGTGTGTGTCCTCCTTCATCGCCCCATTACACCCCCCTGCGCCTGCGCCTCCCTCACCTCCAAGAGTCTTCCCCAGCGTTGGCCCGACGTGCTCCGCTGCCTCTTGACGAATCTCTCTGGCGACCGTCTTCACCGCGAACGATGCCCCATCATCGTCCCCTGTGTCCTGCTGCCCGTCGTGATGGACCACTCGCAGGATGCTGGACTCCAAAGCGTGATGCTCGGAGCTAAGAGGGTGAGAGGACAGAGGGGGGAGGTGGATGTTATAGATGGCTGCAAAGGGGGGGGAAATGATGATTGTGAGGCATTTGGTTGGGTCATGAGGGATGAACACACGCAGGCCTGAACTATACACACCCCGAACATACTCTCAATCTTTATTTTACTGCCAGAATCCACAGTATCTGCATATATTTGTGATACATGTGTGTGCTGCAGCGTCATTTGTTTAATCAGTTTGCGATGGACCAATATGTTTTTTTCAGGGCCGATACTGAATATTAGTGATCAAGGAGGCCGATAACTGATAATTGGAACCGATATTAATTTTCAGTAAAAGTGAAGATATTGTCGTCAAATCTTTGAATAATACAAACATCAACACCTCGTTTAAATGTTTTATTAAAAAGCTTTTAAGATTTCCAACATATTAAAGGTAGTTGTTTTTTTATCTTGGACAATAGACATCTTGGACGTTTCAAAATTCTAACAAAAAGTGCAGGAACCCTCTTTTAAATGAATACATAAATAAATTGATCTCTTATCGGCTGTCGGATAAAAAATAAAAAAAGCAAATCGATAACCGGTCTATACCTATCCCACTGACCGTGCTTCTTGGATTTCTATAATGTCTAATGTCTCGGCTGTAATGCACTTAACGATTAGCTGAAAGTATAAACAAACTGACCTGGCGTGTGTGTGTTTTTACATGCACTCCACACATGAGTGTGTTTACCTCTCTAGAAGTCCCTCTCTCAACAGCGTGAGTGAGAGTTTTCCTGCGTGGTGAAGCATTAAGAGGTCGACATCGTCCCTCCATAGCAGCAAATTCTCGCTTATTTTCACCGTCTGAAGATACTTCACTGTCTCCTCAGGCAACACGGTGTCAGATCGCCGGCCACACAACACGGGCAGACACAATCCACCAGATGTTTCCTTCTGTATTACACAGACACAAAATCGATCGTTACAGATTACAAAATACATATTTTTATTACTTATTATTACTAATAATTATTTTTATATTCTCTTCTCTTGTCTCTGGAGTGTGTGATGTTTGTACACACACTGGTCAGCCGTGACTGTGGGGCTGGTAGCTGGCTTGGAGGTTGTGGCCCACTGGTGCAATCTGATTATTGTCTAATCTAGTCATGGTGTGATGTGGGATTCGATCTGTGGGTTCTACTGCGCTTTATATGTCAAAATTGAATTGGCCAAATGTGGACAGATCAGCGGCAGCACTGGAGCTGGATACTGGTGTTTTCTTCCCCCCTTTTATTGTTGTTTTTAACGTCAGTATTTTCTCTATGTCTCTCTCGCTCTATGGTTGTAAACCTATATCTGGAAAAGTGGAAAAGAATATATAAGCGGTGTGGATGTGTATTATATTGCATAATTTGCCGAATGGAAGAACTAAGACAAAAATATGTTTGTGGGCTCATATCTTAATATTTATAGCTGTATACTTCAGTATAAGTAATGTCTATGTTATCTCTCTGTATAGCATTTTAAATGTGATTTATAGATATACTTAATTTGACTACAGTGAAAGAGAGAAAACACCAGTAGAAGAAATATGTTCCATTAGATTTGTTGCCAACTCAGTGGCCATAAAAAAACTACTGTATACTTAATTCATATATAGCTATCTATAGCTATAACTGCTATATTTTAAAGAATATAGTTTATTGTACTACAGTGTTTTGGCAATCTGTATGTAGGTTTACTACTGTGCAGAATCAGTGTGTACATTAGTTCTGGGTCATAGTACAGCACACACACAGGCAGAATTCATGTTACCTGGCTGAGGTGTAGGGCTAAGCACAGTGTTGAAGCCACAGTATCAACGTCTGGCTTTGGTCCCCCTAAAACAGCATGGACGGGATCCTCCGATGCCTCTGCCTGGAAAAACAAACATAACCATACAGATCAAAGTTAATGCATCCCTTAATCTCTTTGTTTTCCAACATTCAGCGATGGAAGCAGGTGCACAGTACTGTACATTATTGTTTGATCTGATAACTCATTTACAGTAAAGTATATCAGCTGAAACCTCATCGCACCAGAATGACTGTGTTGGATGACTGCGGCACTTTGAAATCAACACTGTGCATTAATAATAAAAGTACCGCGCTGCTGCTAAGTTTAGATCGTGCTTAAAAGAGAACGCACAACCATTTGTACGACATTAGACGCACAATCGGCTGCAGCAGTGAAACAAGCGGTACAAGATCTGCTCGATCAGGCAAAAGTGGTGGATTCCATTAATTTTACTAAACAGTGCAGGCAAACACTACTCATTTATGTTAAGTGGACATTAATGGCAGCTCCATTACACAGATTAAACATTCTTCTCTGGGTGAAAAGGCAGAAAATTAAGTTTCCCCCCTTTTGTTTGTTGACTGTGACTTATGGCATTTCCGGATGGCAGACGTGTTGTTAAAGATTTACCGACTTTTCCTGCCTGATTTCCGTGTTCTGGTATTTAAACAGAGATATTATTCAGAATTACTTGCAAATGCAGGTCAATCAGTATTTGTCTTTTGCGAAAAATGTGAAAAGAGGGAAGCGGTGGTAATTTAGAAGAAAATCACCAGTTACCCTTACACAGTCTGCACCTTGTGTGTTTTGTGTCAGTCTGTTTTTTATCTAAAAACCAATAGACTGACTCCCCGCTCGTGTACATGCCTTCCCTGCAGCCTGCACCATTAATCAAGAAGAAAAATGTGGAGACAATGAATATCATGTCTCTCTGTGGTTCGTCTTAATGGGCTTGTATAGGACGCTCTTGATGGGAGAGGATGGAGCAGTGGAGGAGTGAGGGAAGAAGCTGACCACGAGGAGACAGGGACTAGATTCTACCAGGTAGCACAAAGATCCACACTTTGGTAAAATGGTTAAAGAAAATGACTCAGAAATCAGGAAATAATTTAGTAATTGTGTTTCTCATGTCATTACAGTGGACAATTATCTCCTTTTAATTGAAAGGTGACATGATATTCTTCTCTCTCTTTTTAGCCTTGGATTTAAGTTACACACTACAGCTTTACAGCTCAAGTCCATATCTTTCAGTTATTTTGTGGGGAAAAAGAATCTGATGATGGACAACTTTTGTGTAAAGGACGATGAATAATGATTGTCCTCGGGTAGCAGTGCTTTTGAAAACCTTGAGCAGCCACCGCTGTCTCCAGGTCGAGACTACAGCCATATAACTCTAGCCATTCTCTATAATATACATTATGTGTACCTCAAATATCATTAAGGCTCATAACAATAACTAAGCACTCAGCTGAGAGTAATGGAGTCAAAGTGACTTCCTTGATAGTAAATCAGTATATGGTGTGCTTTGTAAAAATGGTCAGCAGTTTGTTTTAACGTTTGAAGCACCACACATGCTGTGACTTGTGTTTAACCGGTTAGTCTGACATTCTTGGCTAATGTTAAGCACATTTGTTGACTTTTGAGGACCAGTAGTCAAACCTGGTCCCAATGAGGCAGAACCTAATTTCTGAGGAATGGGTTAGATTTAGGGGCCAAGATTTGAATTCTGGTTAGGTTAAGATTAGGTTTAGGCATTGGCTGGTTATGGTTAAGGTTGGGGATAATACTTTCTTTAGGCTGGATCTTTATTAAAAAAGTACTTTGGAATAAGATTGGAGGAAGCAGTGAATGCGTAGTCTGAGGCACAGAGCACAGAGGTGGCACGTTTTTAAATCAGAAGCATGAAAAGGGACCAGGAGAAAGAGGATGAGAAGGCAGGTGAAAAGATGGAAGGCATAAGATAAGAGAAACTGAAGATCTGTGCTGAAGAAGTGGAAGGGGAGAAGGTGTGAGACAGAGAGAGAGAAGGAGAGGGGGAGGAGGTCTGCAGCTGGAATAAATCAATACGGCCAAAGAAAAGGAAGTGATGCATTAGCGGTAGAAAAGGCCACTCAGTGTCTGTTGTCCTGTGGGTGTGTGCATGCATGCGTGTGCGTGTGCGTGTGCTATGGCCATCTGATATCCTTCAATCTGAGTGCAATCTCTCCATCCCCTGTCTCACTCTCCTTTCCTTTCCTAAATGCCAAGCTACCTAAATTTACATTTTCAGCAAAACATCACCGGTGAGATTTACAGGAAAAATGTGGACGCCATAAAACAAGTTCAAGATAAATTCTGAAACATTTATCATCTACATCTAATGTGTTTAAAAGAAGAGTGACCAGTTAGAACCAGTTACCTGTATTAATGACGTGGCTGAATAATGGTGTAAAAGGAAAACTGTAGAGCAACAAGCAGTTTGTTTTATGTGATTTTGTAAACACTTACAGGAATTAAAGGTAATGGATGTTAGCACATTTAAGACATGCATAAAGTTTTAAAAAATGGCCGTTAATGATTAAATGTTGTACAAAGCACGAAGCCAAACGCGAAGCACTCCTAAAAACCAACTTTGTGTGTGTATGTGGACTCATTTGCTGAAAGTCTACTCAGCACAGTGGTTCAGTTCTGTGCCAAGTGATGTGAGAGCAAAGAATCCTGAACAAAAAAACGAGAGCGAGAGAGAGACGGACAAACATAGACAGACAGGTCCAGTAAGCACTAAGAGCCAAACCAATTAGGAGTATGGGTATTCTGGATGATGGCCATCCAGGGAGTGGAGAGAGTGTGTGTGTGTGTGTGAGAGAGAGAAAGAGCAAGTCATCAAAGTTTTTGTAGGAGAGCTGAAAGAGAAAGAGATTGAGTTGATCCGTCCGTGTGTGTCCCACAGGGAAATGGGTGATAATCATGACAATCAGGAACATCCATGACAATCATCAGCTGTCCTCTTTATCACTCTCTTACTCTGCTGCACCTCCATCTGTGATTTACCTTTCCTTTTCCTCCCCTGTCTTTACGTCGAAACAGAAGAGCATAGCTTTTAAATATCTCCAAACGTCTGTTGCGTTCACATATTTTTTTTTATTTTTTTTATAATTAAATGAGTTCACGTGCTCTCTGTGATCAAAAATCCCGGTCATGGATCAGTTTGATGAGATAAACAATTATTTACCCTGTCCAACCCTGTGCTGCCACTGTATACACACAAACTCTCCCTCTGTATAGGACTTATATCAATATTATATGTTACATATATTACATTGTACAACAAAACAAATCACCAAATGTTCATTCACTTGCTGACCGGAAACTATCAATTGAAAGTGTTAACTAGTATTAAGAACATGTTAACTTGTGTCATAAATGAAGTTTATGACACAATTCCCCATAGACTTTCATGCAAGTTGAGCTCTATTTGCAACCTGTGCAGTCGCCCCCTGGTGGTTATTCAGTATACTCATATATCTGGGCTGTCCCCAGAAAGACTATGTCCACTTTTTGTTCTGTATTTGTACTTACCTGTGTGTGTTATTTCTGTGTTTATCAATATATTTTCACTATGATCACTATTATTTATGTGATTATACTGATATTAATTATGCTGACTATATTTTTTTTTATGGAAATAATGATTTAAAAGAATTGCAAGATCAAGAATGATTGTGGAAAATGTTTTAAAGTTAACAAAAATTACAATTCTATCTATCAATTTGCAGATAAAAGCTTATAAGAACAATTGCTAAAAACACTGAACGAACACATGAGTGGGGACATTCTCTCACTGTAGAGTAAGTGTAGGACTGTAGATACATAAATATGTGTATGTTGGGAAAGTGATTGTTTTTCTCATACATAAAAACCCTGGTCAAGTGAAATAAATGAGGGAAAAAAACGGAAACATCATCAGTGAATAAGCTCTTCAGTGGCTGCCAGACAGGTGTGTCAGATAAATCCTGTTGCCAATGACCATCAGGGCTTTTTCAATGAAACTGTAGAAGCAAACATGCCTCCAAGTGCATCCATTTTGAGGGGAAACCAAAACAATTGCAAATGCCCTTTGGCAGGGAAATGATGTAACCGTGTGTAAAAGATACTATGCCCATGCTCTACAACTAATATCACAGTACGCTCATCACAGCACACATGCAGAAAGAGCCGTTTCAAAGGGCCTTCGGGGTATTATGTGCATGATCCATGAAAGGCTCCCCTGTGTGAAAGCCTGTGCACATCATGTTTCACGACTTGCCGGCTAAATGTATACAAACCAAGACTATATGTAAAGAAATATAAGCATATATACGTGTACGCCTGCAGACACTGGACGCTGCTGCACAGCAGTTGCAGTCATTTAGTGCCTGTAAATTACGTTGTTTATTATTTGCATGGGGCTTTTTTTCCATGTGTGAAACAGACATTCAGCCCTGGATCAAATGCAAATTATGAGTCAGTGTATATCTGCAGAGCAACCAGATAGCAGGGAGAGGGACAGCCTTTGGCTAAACTTGTTGATGTCACGCCTCCCCCTCATTAGAAATCAGAACCCTCATTCAAATTCACACTCTGATGTTTCCTGGAAACACAACACGGTTATTGTTCCTTCCTTCCCTCCTTCCCGTCCCTCGTTCTGCGGTCATATTGTCAATCTACAGGTGCTCGGAGGACGGGAAAAGACGCAAGAGGCGTTTTGCTCCTAGCGTTTTTCAGCAACAGGAACGCAGAGCCGCTTTAGAGCAGCAGCAGCAGCAGCAGTAGCAGATTCCCTGTCATGGTCGTTCATTTGTAAGCTGAAGCTATATGAACTCACCCCGAGTCTGATCTGGACCCTCCGCAAATACTCTTCCATGACGGCCTGCGTCGCTACGGTGCCGCTGCAGATCTCTCCATAAACCAAGTTTTCATCGATAAGGCCGCGGTTATGCGCGCGCGTGTGCGTTAGTGTATGTATATATGTGTGCGTGTTTTGCCTGCGCTTCCGTGTCTCCCGCTGCGCTCGCACTGCAGCACTCTGTGTGAGTGTGTGTCGGTCCTCCCCCTTCCTTCTCTCCCTTCCTTCTCTCCGGGGTGAACCCACTCGCCACCCAGCAGTGGGTGTGACGGCAGGAAGAGGAGATCCGAGACGGAGGCGCGCTCGGTGATTCTCAGTCGCGCTCCCTGTGATTCTCAGTCGCGCTCCCTGTGTTATGGATCCATCCCCTCGCTCCGAACCAACCCCCCCCTCCCCCTCTCTGTGTGAACAGTACTCACACACACACACACCTATCCAATTCCTATAGGTTACACAGCCTCACCGCCCACCAATCCACCAATGCTAAGAACGTAATTATGTGAAAACGGTGGCGCTCCAGCACCATGGACAGCACCTCTGTCTCCTTTCATTTCTTAAGACACCGTTTCAGCACCCGCTGTTTTCAGCTTCTCCTCTTCATTCTGCCGCATTGTGATCATAATCGGAGCCCATCGTGTGTGTGTGTGTGTGTGTGTGTGTGTGTGTGTGTGTGTGTGTGTGTGTGTGTGTGTGTGTGTGTGTGTGTGTGTGTGTGTGTGTGTGTGTGTGTGTGTGTGTGTGTGTGTGTGTGTGTGTGTGTGTGATACATACAACTACACAATCGTAACCATAGAAAGGATACGTTTTGGCTGGACCTCACAACTTTAGAGGACTTTTTTCAGAGTTAAGAACTGGTTTTAGAATAAGTATTAATCAGGTTAGTGTGTGTACCCCTTGTTTATGGCCTTTTCTGGCAGGACCTAATTTCTAATATTTAGGGTTAAGATTTCAATTGTGGTTAGGTTAAGATTAAGATTTAGGCATTAACTGAATCAGCTGGTTAAAGTTATAAATGTCAAGGTTATGGATAATGCATTGTTCGAGGCTGTCCAAATGAATGGAAGTCAAATAGCAGCACAAACCTTTGTGTGTGTGTAAAAGAGAGGGAGAGATTTATCTTTAAGGTGTTTGCGTGTGTGTGTGTGTGTGTGTAGATATTCTTATTGAGACTCTGGATTGACTTACAGTCAGCACAGCTATTCTTCTTCGGACACTGCATTGACTTGCATTGATTGGAAGAGCCAGTTAACATTAACCTAATCACAATTCACATCTTCAGCTTAAAGGGATACTTCACTGATTAGCATGTGGCTTTGTATTGCTAGAAAAGCATTATTATTTTTTAGAAGTTTTGCTGTCCTCCCTCATTTTTCCCCTCATTTTACAATAAAAGCGTTTGTGTAATCCTCCTCTGACGCGTTATGACGCGTAACGCGTCATATCGCGTCAGAGGAGGATTGCGCAACGTCGAGATTAGAACTACAATATTAGGTTCTGCACTTTTTTGACTCACCCACAGGGGGACGAGACTTCCCAGAATAGACGAGACTTCATTCCCAGAATGAAAACACAGTGTCCGCCATCTTTGCTAAAAGCTACCACCGGCTCTCGCTCTCTTTAATTTGGCCTTGTAAACTCAGAAGACAATGACAGAATGTAGTTTTCAAACTGATATGGCTGCGAGGGAAAGGACCTGCTTTTTGGCGTTACCCGCGGCCGGAACCGGGTACCTGGAGAACTTTTTGTGGGCACTTGAATGTGCCGCCGCGGGCTCTGGCTGCCGCAGCGGAGCGAAGCTGCACACACTTCGGCCTGGCACTGGCCGGACCTGGAGCAGCTCGCTCCAACTCGGCCGGGCGGGCAACGGGGGTAGCGGGCGCTGGTCCGGTGGATGAAGGAAACGGGATAAACGGCCGCCTCAATATAAAGTGAGTATTTTTTTTTTTTACCACCGCATTTATCCATGTTTATATGTGACGCCAGCTGAACTAACGTTAGCATATTTACAGTTCATTTACATGTAAGAACAGATACTTCGATTCGCTAACGCTATAATCATTGTTTTACAGACAGTCATATCACCTAACACCTTACCATCACTGGAGTGGATCCACAGACTGGGGAAAGACGATCGTCTTGTTTTACCTGACTGTGTTGTTGAGAAGAACATACGCAGCTCCTGAAAACAGTACTGTCTATGAAGACTGTTGATAATAAGTCTGATTTTTCTTTTTATGACTATTAATATTAAAAATCTAAATTCATATATGTTGTGGTTTAGTATTATTAGATGAAAAGTGATTTAATTTGGAGAAAAGGGTTGATAAACATTTCAGAATTAATAAAATCAGTAACTATTCAGCCTCCTTCCTCAAGTCTTTACTTTACAAAAATGTACAAATGCATGCAGGGTGTGAAGGTGAAAAAAAATAACTTTATTATTCACAAAGGAAAATGTTTTACCATCATATTCAAGAGTACACATTAAAAATAATCAAGGAGCCATATCTAAAATCATGTCTAACACAATATGCAAACAAAAAATAAATAATGAAACATGTAGAGCGGTGTCAGAATCTGATGTGGGACAGCTGGAGGAGTCACAGTGGTGAAGAGGAGCAGAGCTGGATGCTGTGAAGAGTTTCTCCAAGACTTGATTAAACCAGGCTTCAGCTGTAAAGGACAAGGAATATAATTACACATAAAATATGAACGAAGATGTTACTTCTTTTCAGGAAAACAAACATTTCAGCTAAATATACCAACTGGGTGAGCTGTGAGCATTATACTGTTGTCTATATAGGCGTCTTGAACAAACATGAACAACAATAAAACATTTGAATAACACTGACATTATTCTCCAGCGAAAGCAAGGTGACTTTACTTTGCTAACAGAATACGTGTATATAACGTGTGTGTAATTGTCTATCAAACGTTACGTTTACAAAGTTGTTGCTTCACTGCCGACAACTATATCACATCGAATACTATGATCAGAAATAGAATGGCATATTATCGCCAGTCTTACCTCTCAGTTACGTCTTCCTGCTGGAACTGTAGACTGTGAACCCCGCTAGCTTCCAGGTTTTTTTCTTTCGATTTCTTCACTCCAAACAAGCTTAGCATAGCTTAGCTTTCAAGCTTCAGCACCGCTCTGAATCTCTGACCGGCAAATAATGGGAACTTACTGCTTGTCCTTTCCTTGTTTTTACTGCACGTCCCGGTATAATTTAGCACAGTAGAGAACAATCCTGTGTAACCTGCAGGTCCGTTATGTATCCGGAATGTATATGTAGCTTTTCCCCTCGGGGATTTGTGTCCGTGTATCACGCTGTCTGCTAATGGACGCGTCTGTGTCTCTCGGGAGCAACAATGGCGGCGTGTGAACTCTCGCTGGAAATGAGCGCTGTGCATTCTGGGAGTTGGTGTCTTTCGTGGACATGAGCGATAAATACATTTTTCTGCTTTTCTCAGCCAAGAAGGCACTTGCTTCAAATATTATTTCACATTTATACTACATAGATGACCTAGTTTTAATAGACATCCATCTTCTCAACGGTGAAATATCCCTTTAACTTTAACAGGTTGTCAGAAATGAGACTCTGCCTCATTAGGACTCTGTCCCCCATGAGGATTACTGGTCATGTAAAGTAAGCGTTTATACTTGAACACTGTCCTTAAATGTTCAGTGTGTATGATTTAGGTGAATGGGGCAACCCTGGGGCCAAAACACATGGAGTCATTAGTTTGGGGTCAGACAATACTGTTTATTTATTTGCTCAATTACCTTATTGCTTAGTTTTGAGAGGAACAAGAAACAGAACATAAATCCAGTGGCAATCTGACCAAGTGATTAATACCTCGGTCCAATTTAAATATTAAAGTTTCAGGGCTGGTTAACTCGTTGTGTGTGTGTGTTGGGCAATTTCTTGCTCAAACTTATCATTGCTATACAATAGTGTATTAGACATAACCTAATGTAGGAGTGTTTGGCACACACAAAACCTCTCTTTTTAGTTGGTGCTCAATAAATCTATTGTTGATGAAATTGCCAAATCACACCAGTGAGCTTGGGGATTTTGGAGCCCCCTGGTGTTCTGGGTCAACTTGGCTATGATGGGCCACTTTTATCCACCAAAATGAAACTACATTTAAAACAGCATGTAAATCACTCTGTCAGAGTAGATTATACTTATTTTTAAGAACAACAGAAGTCATTATGTGCATACATTTGACTCATACTGCCTTTACTGGATTGCTTTTATTACTATATGAGCATCCCGGACAAGAGTCAAGATTATAAAAATTATCTATCTATCTATCTATCTATCTATCTATCTATCTATCTATCTATCTATCTATCTATCTATCTATCTATCTATCTATCTATCTATCTATCTATCTATCTATCTATCTATCTATCTATCTATCTATCTATCTATCTATCCTTGCAGATTTGGCCTCTCATTAATGACAAAATTATTGAATTGGCATTACAGTAATAAAGTAACTATATTCCTTTATGTTAGAATGAAATCAGAAGGAACAGAGTGGTGTATTTGCACCTTTTAAAATAAATTAAAAAGAACAAGGTTAGGTATTGGTTGAGAACTATGGATTCTGGTCTCAATGAATGATAAAGTATAAACATTATTACAGTATCATCGGAAATGTAGTTTAATGGGAGATTTATTGATTTGCAGAACATACAGTAAAGATTATTAAGGAAGAGGAAACTTTGGCACCTCATTCAATGTCCTACCATAAACTAAATCACAGGAGAAGAAGGAAGAATGTGCTAATCATTGTGAGTGGTGAAATGCTGTTAGTGGTACCACGGTCTATTAAGTCCTCAGAGGGATAATTCAGGTTGTTTGAGGTACTGACACAATTGTTAGCACTGACGAGAGCCAGCCTAAGAGGCATGCCTGTTTTTAGTCCATGATATTTTAAGAAAATGCTGTGAACTGAAGTTTGACTGCTGCTCACTCTTCCGCACCAAAGTGAATAGAGGAAATGTGTCTTTATTTTTAGCTTGTGTCATTTATAGTTGAAACTGAAAGGATTTCAACCACCTAAACATATGAATGGAGGCAACATATGCATACATATGTATGTATGTATATATGTGTATGTGTATATGTATGTATGTGTGTATGTATGTGTATATATGTATATGTATATGTATGTGTATGTGTATATATATATATATATGTATATATATATTTTTTTTGTATATATATACATATATATATTTCTGTATATATATGGTTAAAAAGAATATAGACAGAAGCTTAATTACAGTTGTCCACAGAAGTTTTGACTTAGTTTTAGTTTTATTTCTCCATTTTTGGTCTAACTACATTTATTCGGCACCATAAATATTATTATTTATTAATATTATTGTGAAGTACGCCTCGCCCCCATATGAAAACACACACCTTTACTTTGGAACTCTGGAATATGACCATGCATATCTTTATTGCGATATCATGACACAATAATGTGCTATAATTTTAAGCTTTTGATTTTGACAACTCTGCATTAGACTCGAGCAGCTGCAGATTATATGAGGGGAGCCTTTAGTTAAGCCATATCAGCCTGGTTGTTTCCCTGCTGGCAGCCTTGTTATCTTTGAGAGTAAGTGTCCACGTCCTAGGCTGGTTTTGGTGGTAGGTGAAAACCTAAACTGTTACTTAAAAGGACACTGTTTTATACAGTGAACAAACAGTGGTGTGAAAGTAGACATTTTTCATATATTTGTAAAAATAAATGCATGTTCTTGTGTAATTTTCTGGAGGTTTGAGGTTAGAGAGTTTGGGTATGACTACCACTGTGATGACTGATGATGATATAATCATGTGTGAGGTGACTGAGGTGAGTCTTGAAGGCAACAGGCACACAAACAGCAGCCTAAATCCATTAATGTGCCTCCTTTCTCGCTCTTTTATGGGGGGAATCCGAAATATCTGTCCTATTTTGCCTCTAAATTATTTCCCATTACCAAGAAGGGCTTACAGCATCTGCACCACAGTTATGCAGGTTTAATTTTCCATTGAAAACAATAGGCCTCCTAATTGATTTTAATGGCTCTCTCCGCGACGTTGCGCCCCTTACGACTTGGAGAGAGGTCTTTAAGATTATTATTATTAGTATAATTGCCATTACCCCCACACTTTCCCTTTGCGAGTGGCAGACAGGAAAAGAATATCTTTGCCCTTAAGCTGAACAAATAATTATTAGAGACAGGAAACAAACAGACGACCGTGCACCGCTCATGCACGTGCAGGCACGTGTGCGCGCGCACACACACACACCTTGGAGCAGACCCCCTTCTGGCGACCCTCATTCCCTCTGCCGCCCTCTTAGTGCAGCGTGCCGCTTGTAATTTATGCAAAATTAATTGATACATCTTTTATAATTGATGTGCTGTAAACTTAATGAGTAATTTATGTAATTAGTCAATTAAGGATAATTCCAGCATATGTTCCATATGCCCAGAAGGTGTGCTTTACAACTAGTTATTTGTCCAGGAGTTGGGTGCAGGCGAACAGTGCGGTAGACTACCTAATTAATTTTGTTATGCAGATCAGCCACGGTGTCTATTTAACGGTCCCCTCTGTGAAAACAGATTTAATATTGATCTTTCCCGCGCGTTTAAAGAGGAGGCTTTTTCCCGCTTTGGCCTCTGTGGGCCTCAGAGTTTCACGATTGTCAAAAAACTATCACTTTTATGTGAAATGGATGTGAGCTCCACTCTTTCTTTGTGAAGCAGGGACAAAAAAAAAAAGTGATTTTTTTTTTCTTAGTAATTACATGATGCCTTTAAAATATGCTCACCGTCGACACAGTTGACCCTTTGAGTGGCTTTGAAGGACTGAGACATAACGGGAGACACTCGCCGGCTAATTAATTGACACGGTTTTGAATATTCATAACTAATACAGTGAGCTCGCCCTTAATTACATTGTTGGACTTCTCTCTTAGGAGGCTAAATCACGAAAGACTTAATTATTGTAATGTATTCTGGGGCCCGCGGGGGCACTGGGAAGACATAAGCCGTCAAGGACCCAGTCATGACACCTGGCCATGTGAAGGAAACGCAGGAGTGACAGAGAGAGAGAGAGAGACGGGGAGCAGCTTTTGTTGTTCTCCGCTGAGCAGAATTCAGAGCAGGGGCTGAAGTTTGTTTACATCCTTGTAGGATTCACCGGAGAGTGTTTGAACAGACAGACAGCCGCCGGACTCCCCTCGCAGCAATTAATCAACAACTGCGTATCTCCCTCAGACTCACACACACACACACACACACTGTGTAGTGTGTGTTGTCTCCGTGCGCGCGCGTTTGTGTACGGGCTAATTGAGAGCACAGGAGTAGCGCGCGCTGATGATTGTGCGCAAAGGAAGACATGATTTATTGTTTGCAAAGTCTGAAAGTGCAGTCTAGCAAATTTTGCAAATGCACACAAAAAACTGCATTTAGACATTCACTACTTATTTATTTACCTCTCTATGATAATATCCAAACTCTCTGGCAGGCCTGTTTCTGTCCAAATGCTTCAGGGAAGACTGATATTGTTTTAGTGTTGTGTCATGTAGAGATTACCATTATAAAACTACCAACTTATAAATCATATTAAACAAATAAACCTTCCAGATGTTCTTCCACACATTAAATTTAAACAATCGTTCTTCTCTGTCATCATTTCACACACACATATAAATAAAACATTATATAAAACTATAAAATAATACCAGATTAAATGTATTCTCATAATAACTTTTTTTACAGGAGAGGTTAAAGGTCATGTCCACCTCAACACTTGAACCCGATCACTTAAGGTCTATTCTCTTCCTGTTGGCACTTTAGGATCATTTTTCATTGCAAAAAAACGTGAAGGAACACACATCGTCGCCCCCACCCCTCATTTTTATTCATTTCTTTAAACCCATCTCTCTCTCTCTCTCTCTCTCTCTCTCTCTCTCTCTCTCTCTCTCTCTCTCTCTCTCTCTCTCACACACACACGCACGCACACAGCCCTCTGCTCCCCTCCCCTAACGTGTCCCCTAAGTGTCTGGATAATAGATAACACAGCCGGCGACCTGCGGGGGTCTTACAAAAACAGCGCTCGGCGAGTGGGAGCATCACACCAGAGCAGAGGAGCACACACACCACACACCACACACAGGCAGCAGCCTCACCACACCGGCCCCCCCATCACATCACATCACATCACATCTCTGAAGCGCTGCGGAAGCAGGGAGCCAACTCACAGAGCCAACTCCAACTTTTACGCACAGAGACCGACTTTTACGCACAGCGCAAAGAGCATCAGTTAGAGAAGAGGCAGATAAACGTCTTCTTGATCCGGACACAGCAGCCTCTTGAGGATCTTACGTGACAGCATCGGGCCTCCAGGCTTCACCGTAATACTCTTAAATCACCTGCACCTGTAGGAGAATTTACCCGCTTTTGAATGTGGTGGCTCAGAGGAAGATTGGGACAGACCCGTCAGATATGAGTTAGCTCCGTAAACACAGCATTTAAAACACAACTTTGAGGAATTTTAATTTCGAAATCTAAATTTAAAGAAACCAGCAGTCATGCCCCGTCCTGGGAAGAACTCTTACAGCGACCAGAAGCCGCCGTACTCCTACATTTCACTGACTGCGATGGCTATCCAGAACTCATCAGAGAAGATGCTCCCTCTGAGTGACATTTACAAGTTCATCATGGACAGATTTCCTTATTACCGAGAGAACACGCAGAGGTGGCAGAATTCCCTCCGACACAACCTCTCCTTTAACGACTGCTTCATCAAGATCCCGCGGCGGCCCGACCAGCCCGGGAAGGGCAGCTTCTGGGCTCTGCACCCGGACTGTGGTGACATGTTTGAGAACGGCAGCTTTCTCAGGAGACGGAAGCGCTTCAAGATCGCTCGCGCTGAGCTCATGGCCTGCAAGAGCTCCCCGATGATGCACTACTTTCACCATCACCACCACCATCACCACCCGGGCAGCAAGCTGGCCGCAGCGTCCGGCCATCACGACCACTCAGTCGGTCCGGCGAGCACCGTGGGGCGGCTGCCTCACTTTCAGGGTTACGGGGGCATTGCTTGCGCACAGCCCGGCGGGTTCAAACACCCGTTCACCATCGAGAACATTATAGGACGGGACTACAAGGGTGTGATGGCCAGCGGGCTCCCGCTCACCTCTGTCATGCACCACCTGGGTTACCCCGTGCCCCCGCAGCTCAGCAGCGTGGTCAACTCCATGTGGCCGCACGTCGGGATGCTGTCAGAGCCCATGGGTGGCGTGCCAATGCCGGCTTCATCCGAGTACGCGCCGTTCAGCGTGTCAGCAAAGGGCTTGTACCAAAACGCCAACGGGCAAAACCTTCCCGCGATCCCCGTGCCAATCAAACCCACCCCGTCCCTGGGTCCCGTGCCCGGCTTGACCGGGCTGCAGTCCGGTCCAGCGCAGCTGTGCTCTCCTACCTCAGTGATGGAGAAGAGTGATTTGCTGGAGGGGAAAGGCAACCACTTACACCCGGCTCTTCTGCTGTCCTAACCGGGTAAATTGCGGGTCATTATTGCAAATAAATGCAGACAAGAAAGGACATTGTTGATGCGTAGAAAATCAGAGCGTCATCTGACATTGAAGTGCAGATAGGAGAGTTGTAAAAACTATAAGGTTAACGTTGTAAGCAAAACTGTGTAATAATGATTTTTTTCGTGTGGATTGAAATCATCATTTATTTGCACAATTGTGTGAGGGCATTCACCACAGTATGTGGTACTGATAAATACAATCAGACGAGCAGACGCTAAACCCAAAGAAAGATTTGAGGAGGCAGTCTAAAAAAAAAAAAATCCGAAATACAAATCAACAGCTGTTTATTTTTGATTTGCTCTTCTTCTATTTATTTTTATTTTCATCTATAACAGGCCTAAAGACATATAGGCCCTTGTGTCATTTTTTTAAATTAGGCCTGTTGCACTTGTTGTGTGTTACTTAGCAGTGCATTGAAAATGTTATGCTTGTATTATAACACTATTTATCTGGAGATATTTATAAAGAATTTAAAAAAGCTAATTTTCTTTGGTGTTGTAATTATTTGAATACATTTCCACACTTTTTTTTCTTTCCACTGTTGGATAGATTAGACCTCAATACATTTTAAATTGAGATTAATTTAATCTGAGGTAAGATAAAACATACAGTTTCTAACAAGTTTGGACATAAATGCAGTTAATTATATCTTTTCAAACAGTTATTAAATTCCTGTATTAAGTGACCATGATTTTTAAAAAGAATCACCAGCAGCTCTATGAAATCTATTTGACTAAATGTTTTACCTGCACTTACAGAGGCATCAGATCCCCTTTCAAGTCATGACAGATTTATTTATTTCAAATGTAAGTCACATTTTGTCTCTATCTGTACAAAGTTAATGATGGTATGAGAAACTTGTAATCATGCAGTAATTATACTTATTATATGCTAAATCAGAATTCTTTAGGACTCACCTAAAAAAATATGAAGGACACCTCTGGTTAGTCACAGAGGAACTGTAATATTGATTATTAAACATTTAAACACAAAAAATGTTCTTCTCAGGTTCATCATTTCACTATGGCACACCGGTTTCCTTAGACATGTATAGATAGACATTATCCTGACATGGATCACCTGTGGAGTGTGTGTGTAATGTGCACTATAAGATGGATGTGCTGGACGAAAGCTCAGCTTCACAAACTTCAAAAGCAGACGGGGATCAAGCTGGTATCAAGTTTTCGCTCCTTTTGTTTGCACGGCTTAAACGCATTGCTTTGATGCTGCGGCACAAAGCACCAGGTTCGCCCTCCCGAAAGTGACTTCTGTTCAACCTCCTGTCCTCCTGTTTAGCATCCCAAAGGCTCCCGCAGCTGACGCCATTGTCACACCGGCCTCTGAACAAATAATTGAGATGCACCAGTGGAGGAAGAGGTGTGGAAGTGGGGGAATTAAAAACCTATTTGTGTGTCATTTATAAGAAAGATGCACACATTTCGTCATTTATTTCTAATGATTCTCTCTGGGTTGTTGTTTTTTCCACACCTGAATTTTCATAGATGATCCGTTTTTACTTAGTGTCATGTACACACATTTACACATTTTTTACACACACTTTATCTGCGGGGTGTCTCTAATTCCTAGTTAAAGGGAACTGAAATCTTTACGGCACGACAAGTGTCTGTGTGACAATTGTGTGTCTGTGCCACTGTGTGTGTGTGTGCTGTTTTAATTCCCCGATCAGCAGGCCCCAGTGTCTTTAATAGCCCTCTCTGCATTAGCGTATAATTAAATGCCACTAATTAAGACACAATAAGAGGAGTAATAATGCAGCCATTATTACCCTCCTTGATCCTCCGTCTTCACAGCATAAGAGTGAAATGCCTCTGGAATCATAATATCACATGATGCTTCCTAATGTGCACTTTGGGTTTTATGTGCAGACTAATAAGGAACTAGCAAGTGTGTGTATGTTTTAGAATTGTTATAGGGGAGAAACTGTGGCTGGTTGGGTCAAAGCAAATGTTAAATGAACTCCACAATTCTCTGCAGTCAGTAGAAAAATAGGCCAATATGTTTAAGAATCCCTAAGAGTCTTTTTAAATGACTATTTACTACATTTGATTACATATCCTTTTATAGATGTTGAGGTTTATTTTTTACAAAATATGAGGTGTTTTGGGACATAAAACACAACAAATATTTGAATTGAATGTCCAAGACGTACATGTTTTTGGAATTGGGAACATTTTAGTATCAATGATTTGCTTTTTAATAATCATTTTGTTTTCTTTGCTCTAAAAGTCCACATATCTCTTTCACTTTCAGCCAAAATCAATCTGTAACTTGTGGCAAAACTCACAATCAAATCCGTTCTTGCAGCTTTAAAAATTCGAGTTTAAACTGAAAATTGCATGTACACAAAACCGCAAGACTTCTGGATTGTGTTGGAGAAATCACACTGCTGTTTTCAATGTTTGCGACTTTCTTTATCACCAAGGTCACGAGTTAAAATCTGTAAACTCCATACCACGTTCTTGCAAAGAAATCTGACTTATCACTGTCAAAAACTAAAGAAAATAATGTAGAAAACTGTGGGGACTTACAGCGACTTACAAACATGTTTATAAGTTGGTTTTATTAAAGCAGCTACAGTTATTTCATTTGAAAAACTCAAATATAATGTTGCACCATTCCAAAAAACGTATGAGACAATAATATAAGAGAACTCGTGATTAATGGAAAACTGTTCATCATATGAAATATGAGTTTCAGATGAATACTCGGGTCCTTTGTGAATGAATAAAATATTTAGGTCAGAGGTGTTTTACCATCAGCCCTCAGAAACGACACGTTACCGCCTTGAATAGATGATGTTACATTAGTGATAATTACCCACACTTCTAAGGGGCGAAGGTGGCAAATTCTACATGCGTTTTTCTTAATGACAGGCAAGAGCAGGCCATCATAATGAGCAGCTTAATTCATTGATTTGATCTGCCGTTTGCCCTGATTCAAGCACACACACACACACACACACACACACACACGCATACACACAAACACAACCAAACCTTAAATATTAATATTATTCCTTATTCCAGAGAGTAGTCTTTTATTCAGTGTACTCAGCGTCCAGATGACTGAAATTCATTTTAATTGACTGAACACATAATTGCCTCACAAGTATTCCTCGTTCAGCCACAGCTTCAGAGACAATCAAAAAAGTATATCAGCCGAGTCATTTTTGAATAATACATGTGAGCGGACAGGCTTAGAACAACTATTAACTTTGTTAAACAATTTCACCGGAAAAGCAAAATCTGTCGTTCATACGCAGCCGCTATTATTAAAAGTGAAAATGCGTTGGCTTGTTTCACAATTTGCAAATGAAAGGAGGAACATTGGAACATAATGATCTTTAAACAGACAGATATGCCATGTCTCTGATCTGTTGCTATTATATCTTTGACTATATGGACACTGGAGTGTGTCGTGTATTACGTACTCTGTAATAATTAAATGATATTAAGACACAAAAAATAACAGAGGATGGATGGATGGTTGGGTGGTGCCTGTCACTGTTCAGGTGCCTCAAGCATTTTCTTGCTTGTAACAAAAGAAACACACACAAGTCTCTTAAAAGTTGTGGATGCTCAAGGTTAAAGCTGCAGTATGTCATTTTCAGTGACGATATTATTCATTGTTATTATTCGCTCTTTATCTGGTCTTTATGAACAGAAACAACGCAACATTATTTTTATGATGCATCTGAAAACAAGCTCTGTCAAGCAATACTATCAGCCCAGACTGAGTGAGGGTTTGTGTGTGCACTGTTTTTTTGTGCACGCTGCTTTTTGTGTTTTCAGTCCATGCAGATGTCTCACTTTACTAGCCCAGTGTTGCTGTTGCCTCCATCTGAGTGGACTTAAAATGAATCACCTCAGCTCTGCGACATCTAAACACGGCTAAACGCTAACCCATGTGGAGCCGATAGACTTAGCATTGTGTGAACTAATTTGACAGTTTGTTTATATTTAGGTTACACACTACATTTTTAACTGTACTTTTTGTTTTTAATTGAATCTATTTAAAAGAGACAGCATACAGCTAAAACATACATTACCATTTGATGCATTGCACCAGATTATAGATTAGAAATCGATTGAATTGGATGATTATTCAGCAATTACTAAATGGATCATCTTCTAATGTTAGTATTGTCTAAGAAGACATTTGAGAACATCATTATTTCTAAATTTGGGAACATTTTTTAGTAACCAAAGAAGTACTCGATTAATTGAGAATTTATTATGAAAATAATCGTTAGTTGAGGCCTGTCATCAAACAAGATTATGGATGAACTTTCAAATTTATTTTCATAATTTCACTCACTATATAACATGTATCACACACAATTTAACATATATGTATGTATATATATATATATATATATACATACCTTAATTTATCCAAAGATGTTTCACTGAGAGCAAACCTAGTTTTTCAGGACCTTGCTCACTACAGTCTTGACCTGCTCCCCATTGAACTTGTGAGGGGGTTATACATTTTGCTCAAGGGCACTCTGGTTTTTAATAACGAGAGTGGCTTTTTCACTTTCCACAGCCAGGCTGTGCAACCCCAATTCAAAAAGCTATTCGTCCATGTGCTGTAGTGCCTGTGGTACGGGCATGTGTAATAATATTTTAACAATACAGCGGCAGCGTGATTCACGGCGAGCAGGCAGTGGGCATACGGCTACATCTGCTCTTATCTCCGTAATGGTCGCCTTACCATATTCATTGCTTTGGTCTTTAATAGTAGGACGAGGAGACAGTCATCTGGCACATGTCAGCCCGAGTCAGCATCAGCCAATGAAAAGACCATCTGAGGAGGATTAGCATATTGGCATCAGGCCTGGAGACAGAGAGAAGCTGTCAAGGCAGAGAGTCCTAACGACAGGTCACCTAGGACCACTGCACAGTGCTATAACTCTTCTCTCCGTTCTCCATAATGTACCACAATTGCCTTTGTTTCACTCTTTTTGAACTTCTCACTTACTCTATAACTAAAAGCAGCCTCACCTGATCTGTCAAGCCTGTCTGACCTCTTCTCAAAAACTGTCATTATTTTTTTCTGCAGGACCTTTCATTAAGTACAAGTCTCTCTCTCTCTCTCTGTGTCCCCCAGTCTCTGTCCTCCTCTCTGCCTTTCCCTTTCTTCTTAATAATTAAACAATGATTCACTGATCTGAGGTCAACTTTTATCTGCCCCAACAAGAGCTGAAGTGTATTGTCTCTGCTCCGTCCTCAAAGTAAGGTCCTCTGACGCAACTCACATCATCTTCAATCTGCCATCTATCTTTATTGGCCCAAATTATTACACCTTATTAGCTATTATTACATTTTATTATCAATTCGAATCGGGTCAGTGGTTCATCCATCCTGGCCTCCTTCCCACTGTTTCTCCTCTCCGACTTCCCCACTTTCTCACTTTCGCTGAGGAGATCAGACAAAGAAGTTCTCTGGCCAAAAAACTTCAGCAATTTTATGCGAGGTTAAGTGCTTTGTGAGAGAACGGCTGCGTATATATAGGCTCATTTGCCTCCTCAATAATAGAGATTAAAGTGAATTGGAAATTAGCAAAGTGTATCATCAGCTCTCTCTCTCTCTCCCTCCTGCTGAAAGTTTGAACTTGAAATTTGAAATCTCTTTGCACAATGTCAAAACCTATAATAACTGGCAGTGTTAAAAAGAAAAGCTTAATGACAAAGATTTGGTTTGCTAAAATTGCCTTGGATCTAGACGGCGACTCTTTGCACTTTTAAATTTAAAGGAAATTTGGTTCAACTGCTCTGACAAATATGAGTAGTCTATGTGTAATCTATGAATTTAAAATACCATCTTCTTCATAAATAATGTTGTTTTTTTCATTGTATGTACAGTTCTCTCCAAATGTATTCAGTATTTCAGCTTTTATTTCCATGTATTTACATCAAGCTGTTAAACAACTTAGAAGACACTCTTGTCTGCAATTAAACACCATTTTTTTGGGTGGGCAAATTTATAGGACCATATGGACTTGATTTAAAAACACCGTAATATATCTAATTGTAAACAATTTGCTTGCAATAACTGCATCAAGCCTGCGACCTTTGACATGATTAGACTTTAGCGTTCTTCTTCTCTGATGCTTTTTCAGGTTGTTTTTTTGTTTCCACTTTAACAGGTACAATGCATGTTTAATCAGGTTTAGGTCTGAAGAATCGACTTGGCCAGTCTAAAACCTTCCATGTCTTTCCCCTGATGAACTCCTTGGATGTTTTGGCACAGTCTTTTGGATTGTTGTCTTGTTGCAAGATGAAGGATCAGTTTGATTGTTTCTCTCATCTCTAAAAACAAATGACAGATCCCCTCCAAAAAGAAGCGCGGTGAGGGATAGAGTCAACTATGATAAAAAACGGTGATTAAATTTTTTTTTAATTAAATTAAAAAAATTGAAGTGACAGTGTTGAGCGTGGAGAGATGTGGTAAATGAATTATAATGTACATGCAGTGAAATAATTAATTCATCAGTGGATTGTTTAATTTGGTGTGTTGGTCTAAATCTCAGGAAATTAAAAGCCCGCTTTTTAAATGAAATTTAAAAGCCTTTTATTGCAGCTGTTCTAATATTAACAAAGCTTTGTCTGTAAATGAATAGATATGATGTATGTTGAAAGCCCTGCTTCGTTTGAGGTTATTGCATTACAGATCTTATGACACAGATTCACGCTATACTTGGCGGATAAATCAATATCAATATTAGTTCAACTAAAGCTAGAATGGGAAGAAAATAACTGGGGCATAACAAATCACATAAAATTAAGCCCACGGAATAAAAAAACGTAATGTAATATTATTTTAAAAATGTGGCGCAGGAAGATTCCAACACTAATGCACTTCATCAGCAGAGGAGCGTTTAGCGGCAACGCACCATATTCTGTGTTAGCGTTAATTGCAGTTGTGATGGCGGTTAAAGGGAAGATCGTTCTCTGACTCCTGGTCATTTATCTCTCCATTACTGAGAGCACTCTGAGTCTTTTATTAGAGTAATAAAGTCAGTCTTCATTGCCACAAAAAGCCTCCTGACCTCTGGGTGCTTCAGATGCCCCCCCGACTCCTCCCAAATGTACCCATTGTCTTCATATTCACCAGCCTCCCCTTTCTCTCTCACTCATGTACTTACTTACTTACTAATGTTTAATTAGACCAATAACAGAGGGTCATTTATAATGAAGCACAGGGCAAGTGCTGAATGTGAGTGTCTGTGAAGACTTTACACATATTCACCTACCCCTTGAATTTCTTACCTTCCACATTTAGTAACTTTAATTGTCACAGTGACCATAATTCTGCACAAACTAATAACTACTGTCTGAACCACAACAAATGGAAGCTTGAGCGTGAGCAACAGTGACTGTAATGCATGTACGCCCTCTTGTGGTTGAGAAATTCAACCTCACAGATGACACTGACAACTGTACTTAGGATGCCAGGCGTTCTTAAATTAAAAAAAAAGAAGTCAGAATCTCTCTGACCACTTAACAAAATGTACAACTGAGTGTGACCTGCACCAAGGCTTTCAAAACCACTGAATGAATGTGATTCTAATTATTGGAGACACATTATCAGAATTAATTCCATTTGACATTTAGAGATGAATTAAGTAGTAGAAAGTCATATAGCAGGAATTAACTGAGTTTGACCTGGATAAGATTACTGTACACGTGACATGATGGGTCAGTTATGTGTCCAGACCTGCGGTTAAAAGATCAACAGGTCTTTGTAGTGAAAGGGTGACGTCTGTGGGCCTGCACGAGGTGCCTTTGAACATCCTTTGAACGAAAGATCAGCTCCCGCAAGAGCAGATTACGCTGACGTCACTGTGACCGCAGCGATGCATGTGTGCGTTGTTTAATCAGACATCTATCCTGTTATAGGCTTAGTTAAAGACCAAAGTGTGCTTGGAATTCATGATACGTGAGGGAAGAGACTGCGGACTGTAACAAACGGAGACCTCTATACTCACCCTTTCTCTAGTATGTCAGGGAACTATGGTGGCCTTCACATACAAGAAAGATTGCATGTTCTTGCATGTTTGTCCATTTGAGCTGCTGTAAAAAACATGGCAGCACAAGATAGTGGTTTCTTAAAGCACAAATAAAAGTCATTTTTTCATTAAAGGTATTAATTTGCTTATAACAGCATACTTGAGTATGGGTAGTATATTCAATTTCTGTCAATAAACCCGCCATACTCGTACTTGAAGGTTGTCCATTCGCGGGCAAATGAGCAGGGTCATAAATCATCTAATAGGGTGGTGTTATGGACAATAACACACACTATCTTTTAGATATTAAACTTAACTTTTAGTGATTGTTGTGATTATTCTGCCTCTGATTGGTCTGCATCAACATTTATGATGTAACACTATTTGTATGCTGTCGTTATCTGAAAACACGCTTTGTCAAGCAATACTATCAGACCTGACTGAGGGAGCGTTTGTGTGTACACAGCAGCAGCTCAGGGGTAGGGAAGAAGCATTTATTTTGCCAAACTGCTGAACAAAAAGATTTTTTGAGAGGCAAAAAAATGTACTTTCAAAACTTGTGGGCCCTTCTTTTCAAACATGCTCTCACAAGTTTGCAGCCGTCTCACTTAACCGTTGCAAGTCGATGTTGCCTCAATGTCTGTTGACATAAAACAAATCACTTCCTGTGTGCAGCACACAATACAGAAATAGTCATATGGAGCTGATAAGCTTAATCAGCATTGCTTGAACCCATTTGTTTGAATATAACATACATTTGTGTAACACAGTTACTACTATGTCTTCCCTTGTGTACAGCGTGATAGAAAGACACATAACAGCAACAACGTCATTTGTCTCAACTGCCGGAAATGCTCACATTCTCGCAGTACAACCGATTGCACATGAATGAACTCGATTACGTTTGCCAGCCTGACTCTGCTGGGCACTCAATATGCTGTCTTTTAGGTGCGTTATTGTGTGACTATGTGCGTGTACTGCCTGTTTCCGGATGCGGGGGGGGGGACCCTCACCTTTTAAAAGCACCAGCCACCAGGACATCCATCACACAGACAGTTCCTCAGTGACGGACACAGCACAGACTTTACAGGTGAGAGGAAAATATTTGATAACTATTGGATTATGACTTCTTTTTAGCTTTTAATATTATACAAATACAACTATTATTCTGTTACAAGTTCAAATTGGTCCAATATGCCTTCATAATGCGAGTTGTTCTTTGGTAATTTTGCAGTTATTTGAACATCAAAGAATAATGTGGGTTCTTGAGAAGATCAGGGAGAGCATTGAGAACATTCCACTCGAGCTGAGTCAGATCATGGGAAAGAGTGAGGAGGACATCTTTGTCTCTTCTAAGACCAGACTCTCTCACAATCTGCACACCAACATCCTTACTCCAGACAAGATACCAGAGTTCTGCTTGCCCCCGAGGCTCTGCAGGAGAAGCCGGGAGGCGGAGACGACCGCTCTTCACCAGCTCAGTCAGAACCAGGCACCAAAGAAGAGCAGCACTTGCTCTGGAATGACGAAGGATGCAGTGATAAGGAATAGCGATGTATCAGTGGCTTGGAAGGATACAAAGAAACCTTTGCCGTTCTCTGCAGAGGGTTATGGGCTGGCTGGGATATACGAGAGCCCAAACACCCGCAGGAAAGAATCTATATTCCATTCAAAGCTCCCCATTTACATGCTTGACAGAAGCATTGCTGCTGCTGCAGCTCCTCGGCTGGCAAGGGTCAAAAGGGTGCAGAAGAAAACCATGTCAGGGATTTTCCCTCTGCTGTCGAGCAAAAGCCTGTCAGAGACAGGAAGCACTGAAAGTGAAACATCCAGTGACTCTTCACCACTCAGTTCCCCTTACAGCACTAAATCCTCCTTCCATGACAAGTCAGGCGGTGGTCGTCTCAAAGGAGCAACATCATGTCCTTTGTTAATTGGCGGCAGGGAGGAAATGGGGAGTTTGAGGAGAGAGGTTTTAAGTTTGCAAACCTTTCCCAGTAGCCCTCCCAGCTCTGTTGCAAACTCACTCACTCTTGCCCCACCTGTCCTCTTCCCACTAGACGTCCTCCAGTGCCAGGAGAGACTTCAGCGAGAGCATGTCGTCCCTCTGCTGGGTCGTGGCAAAGTTCGACTCTCTGCGGAGAGCACCACGTTTTCCACCAACACGCTCTCATCCCTGTACACAGTCAGAGTCCGCGTAGTGTCTGTGGAAGGCCTGTGGAGTGATACGAACCAACAAACTCTGAACTGTGCAGTGAATCTGTGTCTGACACCGGGAAAGCTGCAGCCGCAGAAGAGCGCCACCATCAGGAACTGCCGCAGCCTTGTGTTTAACGAAGATTTCTATTTCACAGCACTGAGCCGGGAGGATCTGATGGAACTGGAGCTGAGATTAAAGGTGGTGGATAAACCTGCAGCTGGAACACTGAGGAGGGGGACAGTGGTCGGGGTGTTCACCAAACCATTGTCTCAGTTACTTAATCTTCATAAATGGGTCTAAGTGTGAAAACTATAGTGAAAGTGTAAGTGTGAAAACTGTGTCTTATATTTATGTGTGTATGTGTAACAAAATATGTTGTTGGTTTTCATCAATATTTACACGATTTCTTTAATGAATTATTGATGTGTTAACTTTTAACTAAAAAAACTAAAAACAAACAGCTCAAGATATGTCCATTTAACACAGCATAGACATTTGATTTAAAGAATGAAAATGACATCAACAATATTTAAACAATAAATAAATAAATGTTTAATTCAAAGACTACTGATTACTGCTGGATATGTGATGTATGAGTTCATAATGAGATAGATAGATAGATAGATAGATAGATAGATAGATAGATAGATAGATAGATAGATAGATAGATAGATAGATAGATAGATAGATAGATAGATGGATGGATGGTGTTCAGGGCTTTAAGTTTTCACATTTATGTACGTCACACACACACACGTTTGTGACGAACGAATTTAACCGGAAGTACCTCTCAGTGAGTCCGCATCATCATCTTCCAGGTGTTTAACAGCACTCTGGTGGTCGCTTCTTCTTCTAAACCAGGGTACATTGCCAATATATGGATAACAAACGTTAAAAATTTACAACCGGCCGAGTAGGCAATACCTGCGAAAGCTACTAACTCAAGAAAACTAGCCACCACCATCATTTATTCACTTTGTTTACCCTAATTTGATGTGTTCAACAAGAAGCTAAAGCCCGGAAGCGACTTCTGACACAAGCGTGACAAATCCAGAAGGGGGCAGCAATGCTACATTTTCATGCGAAGTGTCCTAAAACGACAACAAAAACAACAGAATTTTGAGTAAAAGGCAGACAAATGTGAAATAGTATTCAGGAGAGCCTTTACAATTGGGTACGTCGGTGATAGTTTGATGAGAAAGACAGGTAAAGGAACTTCGAACTGTGGAGGGCAGCATTACATTGGAATGTACTGCCGGGAATTATTATTAGAAGAAGAATTAAGACAGGAAGAGGAGGAGAAGGGGGAGGCAGTAATGCAACATTGCTGACTGTCGTAAAACGCAGCAAAACATCAACACAATTATACGGGAAAAGTGGCTGAAGGAGACCGTCTTCTATCCTTTGATGTGGACCAGTTTAAAGCGGAAGTTCACGGGTCCGGGCACACACACGGGTGGCAAAGGACAGCGTGGAGGAGGGCAGTAATGCAACATTACGTACGTCTGCTGTCGTAAAAAAAACCACCCAAGAGCAAACAACTCAAAGTGAGGCTTCAGGGATTCTAGGAAGGGAAGGAGAGGAGGCTAAACAGAGGCAAGGAGGAGGCAATACAGATGCCAAATGTCGTCGTCCACCACCACCACCACCACACGACTAATAACTAACTATTGAGCACCTATAATGTGAGCAGTACGACAACAAGGTGACAGAAACGACAAAATGGTCTTCGAAAGCGTGGTAGTAGACGTCCTCAACCGGTTTTTGGGGGATTATGTTGTCAACCTCGACAGCTCACAGCTAAAGCTTGGCATTTGGGGAGGTAAGTGAACACGTAAACGTCACTGTTTGTCCTAAGAAGAGCTCATTTGCTAAGATAGCTAGCCAGTGCAAACGGGGGCTACTCCCCAGGCGTGTGACAGAGGCTCCCTCAGCTGTCAGTGTCACTTTATCTGTTAGAGTCGAGTCATGAGACATTACGCAGCCAAATACTGGTTTACAGACAGTTCAGTGAGCATGGGTCGTTCCTGACTGCTGCAGTGATCACACATTAGCTTCTGTGGTGTCGGCTTCGTGGCTGTTTGCTCAGTGGTTTCATAAATAGTTTGAGGGAAGCGAGCACTTAGGGGTCACACCCTTTCACGGAGCCAGGTTATGACTTGTGTCTCTCACACCGAGAGTCATTTCCAGCACAAAGCTCCTCCAGTAGGTGTGACACAGTTCTGAGGCTCCAGAGCCATTGCTGAACATACACTAAATTGTAAACAAATGTGTGTTTTCACCGCACTGTTGTATCTTCAGCTTTACTCAACAGATGGGAGGAAGTCCTAAAATGGACATATAGTATATACACACACATACTGCTCAGTCTAGTCTCCTTGGGCTTGTTTGGATGATGTGTATGTCATAAATGTTTTAATAATATATGTGTTTTAATGCCCTCAGTGTTGGATTGGGTCATAGGGTGCAAAGGCCAACGATCTTCTGTCTAAATTGGACAGTTCTGTTTTTCTGCCAGTCTCATTATATATATGCAATGTTAATCTATATGTCTCATCGCAATGTACACATAACAAATGTTAAATCAATAATCCTTTCACCACAGGGAATGCTGTTCTTACAAATCTTGAAATAAAAGAAAATGCCTTGGTAAGTTGCACACACAAATGTGTTATCACCCGTCGTGTCTTTCCGGCCTTGATAATTCTGTTTTTGTGCTACAACAATTAAATGTGCTTTTGTTGCAGAGTGAGCTTGACATCCCTTTTAAAGTGAGAGCTGGTCATATAGGTGAGATTGTAGCTAATGAACTAATGTGACATCTGACCTTTTGTTACAGTGAACCATTTCCTCACCTTGTGTTTACGTTCATAGGTCGGCTGGAACTTAAGATTCCATGGAAAAATCTCTACACTCAGTCAGTGGAGGCCACACTGGATGGTGTCTATCTTCTTATAGTTCCCACAGCAAGTAAGAGAAGCATCCATGTACATCTACATAACATGAAACATGTTTTAAATAATGTATAGTACTGAACATTATTATTTCTCATAGCTAAGGTGTTTGCATTGAACTGCTTTTGCAGTGAATATTAATGTAATTCAAATAACTGCAATATAAAGTTCAGTGTAATAATGTCAACACAGCTCAGAGTATTACAGTAGGAAGCATCTCTCTCTGTTAAGTTCTTGTCAGAACATAGAGGAAACTCCAGCTTAATCTATGGTGTATGTCATCATTTCCATAATAACTTCCATCGATCCAATTCTTTCCAGGTATAAAGTATGATGCAGAAAAGGAGGAGAAACAGCTACACGAAGCTCGTCAGAGGGAGCTACAGCGGATAGAAGAGACGAAGCAGAAGGTTGCTGAACAAGGTTAGGGTTCAGGGTTTGATATAAGGGTGTGTCTGTTTGTGTAAACCTGCAAGACTGGCAAATATTCAGTGCATTCCTTTCCTGTCTATTTATTTCCTTTTTAACAGGTTTCCCATTGCAAACACCGTCTCTCTGTGAGGCAGAGTTTTAGCAGTAGATGAAATTGATGATGAAGTATTTTCCGAGGTTAAACACTGCTGAAAAAAAATGCACCGTTCTACTGTTTTGTTTGACCATGTTATTACTTTATTGTTCCAACTACCTGTTCTGGGTCTACAGCCAAAAATAACCGTTTTGCTTAAAACCTGGTGCAATGCATCTCTTCTTATACAAGGTTAATTGTGCACTGCCCCTTTATATATAAATGAATTGCGAATTACAAACAAACTTATCTCAGTCCTGTCATAAGCATGAAGGAAAGTGCCTCAGACGATTGCTTTACTTTACAAATCATATTTCAGCATCATAACTTGCATGTAGCTGCAGCAGTGATGCTGCAAATAATACATTGATATGTTTTATTCATTTTAAAATAAATGACAGAAACAGAAATGAATATGCAGTTGCCATTTTCAAAAAGGAATGGGTTAAATGCAGAGGTCAAATTCGCTGTATCTAATTCGTCTGTGTGCAAATAAAACAAATTCTAATTTGTTCCAAAATCCCTGTAAAGTAAAGTGTTTTAATACCTCCAGGACCTGTGTTCAGCCCTCACACTCAGTTTTCATGTTTGTTTTTGTTTTGACAGAGAATCCAGCGATGCAGAAGCAGGACTCCTTTATGGAAAAGCTTGTCACTCAGGTCATCAAAAACCTGCAGGTCAAGATCTCCAACATCCATGTGCGATATGAAGATGATGTAAGTTTTTAAAAGCCAGTTTTTTCTACTACGCTCAGGTTCAAATTGATTCAATTTGTCTTTTCAAAGTTGTAAGTATAACGTGTTTGTATTTCTCTTCATGTTTGCACAGATCACCAATCCAAAATGTCCTTTGTCATTTGGAGTGTCACTTAAAAAGCTCAGCCTTCAGGTAATGTTTCATTCCAATGTCAGATTATTTGCTAAATTCATTGCTAAAGTGTTTCTCATTATTTAATAACTAATCATAATAATACCATGTAAATGTTGACCTTATAGACAGCTGATGAGAACTGGAATCCAACTGTTCTCGATGAGAATGCTAGGCTTTTCTTCAAGGTAAGTCATTCACGTTATTGCTCAACAACATTTTCTTTTTAGAGTCTTAACATTGTACAAATATCAACAGAAAAAAATCTTTCTGTATTGCATTTAGTCTGTGATCCAAAGTTGAAAAAGCAATGTACACTGTCAGCTCTTGTTTGTTCGTCACAGTTATCAGTTGCACTTCTCTAATTGCTTTGTGCTTTCCTTCCTCTCAGTTGATTCAACTGGACAGTTTGTTTGCTTACTGGAATGTCAACTCAATCCTCTACTCCGACCACAGTGCTGATGAGGCCCTGGTGAGACTCCATGTTATTGCTGTGTGGTATCTTGCCACCACCAACCTGGATTTAATCTTATTCTCTGGTCTGGTATCAATTATTGTGGGCACACTGAGCTGTTTTATTGCACTAATGTAGGGCAGCAGAGCAAAGTCTCTTTGTGGAGAAGTATTAATGGGTAGAAAGTAATGCGTATAAAGCATGCAAAAGAGACAGGAAAACACTGAGTAATGCAGAGGCAGATTGATGACCGTACCTCTCTGTGTCTTTTTATAGCAATGTCTCAAGAGCAGCATGGAAGTCCACAGCTATCTTCCTGACAGTGTTGACTTCAGTGAGTGTCTTCTTTTCATTCCTTTCATTGCACTTTCGCACTGTTAGTTTGCATGAAATTAAAGCATTTAAAAACCACTTAAAGCACCTGACACATATGAATTAGTATAGAAAGGTATTGGTAGTTGGAGTGTTATATTTATGCTCTTGCATTGCATTGTGTGAAAGAAATGTGCTTGTGTCATCATCACAAACAAATTTTTTTAACCAGATTTCAGCACGTCTAAACAGAGCAACATTTGAGTTCAAATGACCACAAAACCATGTACAACTCAAAAAGCTTGGTTTCTTGCTGCTGCTCCACAGTTTTCCGTCCCATCTCTGCGGATGCTAAACTACGTATGAATCCCAGGTCAGATGTGGATTTCTCCTCTCCTAAGCTGGACCTGATGGTCAATCTCTGTGAAGTGGCCATTGAGTTCAACAGATCCCAGGTAAGTAATTACTGTACAGTATATAACGTTGTCTATTTAAGAGTCGAGTTAAAACTTAAATTTATTCAAAAGAGTACAGCAGAAATGGACATGTTAAAGAATTACAAGGGGAGAGAGATTGAATCGTACTTTAAAAGTGCACAGAGTGAAAGACTTGTTCAGAGAGGATATCTGCACTTGTGTAAGTACTCTGTGCCTCTGAGTAATTGCTGACTTCCTCCCATTCCAGTACATTAGCATCTTGGAGGTGCTGGGCTCTGTGGATATGATGTCCCGGAACCTGCCATACAGGAAGTTCAGACCTGAAGTCAATGTTCATCGGAACGCTTGCACATGGTCAGAAAAAACACGCACAACATGACACTTTGCCAGATTTTCTTGTTTTGGTATATGTTGTTCAGTGTACGTTTGTGTGTTGCCCTCCTCGTAGGTGGAATTATGTAATCACAGGCGTCCTGGAGATAGATGTGAAGCCACGTCTCCACATGTGGTCGTGGCAGCACATTCGCCGGCACAGAATGATGATCAAACATTACCGAGAGCTCTACAAGACAAAAATCACCAGCAAGAAGCCCAGTGAGGAGCTGCTCAAACAGCTAGAGGTGGGCCAAAGATGAAGTGAATTGTAATGCATAGAATACTTTTAGTGTTGGGCTTTGAGTTTTTGTATTCTTTGGAGTAGTAATGCTAGTGAAAGTTTTTTCTGCTTGATTTGTACACTGGAAAAAATACCTACTTGACTTCACTGACGATACAGCACATCACACACTGACGGTATGAAATGTAAAGCTAATAGACTATGCTATAAGCAATTGTAAAGATCTTGCCTTCCCAGTATCTCTTCAGCAATGCATTTACTCTTCCGTTATTCATAATTACTTACTCCCAAATCCAGTGTCCAAGCTCATAAAGGAATTGATGGCACTGGAGATGGATGTTGTTATACAGAGAGATGCACCATGAAAGCTGCCTTTAGTATTTTAGATGAAGTGTTTTTCCACTGCCCCCCCCCCCCCCATGCACTGTACTTATCGTCTATACTTGATGTGTTTCATAATGGGCATTTAGTAAGTGATGGAGGAGCAAAAAGAAGCTGCTGAAAGCACCAATCAATTTGTGTTGTATCTCTGTTCTCAGGAGCCCGAGAAGACCCTGGATGTTTTTAATATCACATTAGCCCGGCAGCAGGCTGAAGTGGAGGTAAGCTCATCTATATTTGTCATCTGCATTTACCCATTTTGCGTTTGTAGTGGAGGTCGACCAGGAGTGGAATTTTAAAGGTTGATAGTGAGTTTGACACATTCTGTGTGTATATATACACTGTGTGTGTGTGGGTGTGTTTTGTGAAAAGTGGGAAACATGTATGTAGTTTTAAAATAACAGAAAGCAACAGCTGTAGGTGCTTTGTCAGTTGTTACCAGGGAAGAAAAAGATGGATTTACTACCTAAATGTTCTTTTTATTCTTTATCCCAAGGCGAGCAAGGCAGGCCTGCGTATTTATCGACCAGGGTTAAAGATGGAGGAAGAGGAGTCTCAGGGTTGGGTGAGCTGGATGTGGGGCTGGGGAGGACCGACTGAAGCGCCAAAATCAAAAGATGCCAAAACTGGAGGTGGTGGTGGTGGTATGTACAAAATAAAAGTTAGGATCTTGAAAAGAACATGCACATAAATGAGTATGCATAGGACAAAGAGAAATGCATTATAGTTTTGTAGTTTGAGGCCATGATGTGAGCTAATCCTTTTGTATCCTGGCCACACAGGATTTGATGAGCTGTTAACCCCTGATGAGAAATCCAAACTCTACACTGCCATTGGATACAGCGAGACTGTCGTTAACCCCAACCTGCCAAAAAATGTGAGTCTCTTTCTGCAGTGACACACCCCCCTGTCACCAATCTGGTTTTCTATCCCACTTAATCCATACTACTATGACCACAGAGTTTGATAATGCTCTGTATTCTTTAATCTAGTTTGAGGACATGAAGGTCAATTTCCATATGGAGAGACTGACCGTGTCTTTTCAAGACAAGAACGACAAAAATGAGATCATCAGGGTGACTGTGGGAGAGCTCAACTCCACACTCACGCAGAGACCTGGAGCGCAAGCCATGAAGTTTGTCATAACCTTTTTGTCTTTTTTGTTTGTGTGTGTGTGTGAGTGCATCCTGGTCATTGTATCTTCAGGAGCTGGACCTGCTTTAAATAAGAAGAAACCAATCACTTCCAGTTGTTATATGTTCTGAACTCCTGAAGATGTTTTATGTATAGTATCATAACTGTTTGGTTAAAAGAGTTTGGATGCACATTGCAGGAATTAAACATTTAAGTAAATATTCACTGCATTATTTTCTGTGAATTTTATTAGAAACTTTAGGAAAATTTAGTTTTGATAGATCAGATTGTCTGAAGTCTACAATGAAACTACTACTACTACTTTTACTGTTTCACCAAGATGGATATTTGACAATATAGTCCAGTCGTTTTGCTCTTGTACTTGGCATCTGTGGCATTGACATTTTGTTCTTTCGTTTTTTTGGTTTTAATCAGAGTTACAGCACAGCTGACTTTATTCGAAGTCACAGGCCTGGCCAATGGCCGACCTGCACCGACCCTCCTTTCATCGAGGAAAGCAGCCACAGTAACGGGGACCCCTCTCCTTTCTATCCTGTTTGAGACCAACCCTCTGGATGAGTCGGCTGACCAGCGACTTCGCGTGGAATCGCAACCGCTGGAAATCATCTATGATGCAGTGAGTAGTGTATGAATGTAGTCACATTGAAGCATGTGGAATAAAACATACACAACAAATAAAATCTCTGTTTTGTGTACAGACAACCGTGAACGGCATGGCAGTCTTCTTCATGCCTCCTGATGACCTGCGGCTCGATGAGCTCACCAACGCGACCCTGATGAAACTGGAGCAGTTCAAAGATCGGACATCTACTGGTCAGTTGCACTAACATGCACAGACATACACGTGTTTCAGGGGCTTATTGCTCTTGACTTCCTGATGGGCAAATGTTGGGATCTTTTTATCCTGTGTTCTTAACTTATTCTGTTTTTGTTCTGTTTCATTTTTAAATTGTTGTATTTATGTTTTTATGCTAAGATTTTCCTCAAACTCTGACTCCTTGAAGTTACAGTGTTTTCATCAATAAGTTTTATCTAAGTTGATAACAGACTCCTCTGTCAACAGTTTATTTTTCCCACTTAGTTGTTGAATAACCCTTCAGTTAACATAACATGAATTTATGAGATATTTCTTGTATAGCAATACTTTTTCTAAGCATTTAATAGCTATGCTGCAGGCTGTAGTGCTAATGTTTAGTTTTATCATAATAGTTCTGTATTTGTCATTACTGTGTCTCTACAATCGTTATGTTTATGGCCTTTTTTTTTTTTTTGTAGGTCTTATGTATGTGATCGAAACACAGAAAGTGCTTGACCTGAAGGTGAACTTGATGGCCTCCTACGTAATCATTCCACAGACGGGATTTTACAATGGGACTCAGAACATCCTACTGCTGGATCTTGGACATTTCAAGGTAAGGAAATTGCATGTTTCTACCCTTTTTTAAATTTGTTTTCCATTGGCATAATGTTTAAGTTTTTGGAAATGTAATTAATTGAAAATATGTCTTTTCAGATATCCAGTCAGAGCAGGGAGGAGCTACCGCAGTTGTCAGCGTGTCCCAGCAACATTGAAGACATAATGTCCAGAGCATATGACAGCTTTGATATCAAGCTTAGTAGCCTGCAGTTCATTTACAGCAAACCAGGTAAAACTCATGAGAGCTTGCCTTGAATAATTCTCAAGATTGTGTGTGTGCAATACAGATAAATGTAAAATGTGATCTGTGTTTAATAGATGATGACTGGAAAATGGCTCGTAAGCAGAAACAGTCACTGCTGCACATCTTGGAGCCGGTGGATCTAAAAATGGCTTTCAGCAGGGCGATGGTTGTCAAAGACTCCCGCATGGCTAAGTATGTGCATACAAATAAAACCTGATTTGCAAGTTTGATTAAAAAAAATGTAATCGTCATCTGTGTGTACTTCTAAGTTGTTTACTTTTAAACTAGAAACTTATTAAAATGTATCCTTAGATTGAAGAAGAGATGAAGACTGTTCTGCATCTGTGTTTCAGGTATAAGATGTCTGGAGAGCTTCCTCTGCTGTCTTTGCGGATTTCTGACGATAAACTTCGAAGTGTGCTGGAGCTGGTGGACAGTATACCGCTACCTAAGTCTAGACCTGTTGCACACACTGGTCCAGCCTCCTCTGCAAAGGTAGGAACGACACTACTCTTACTAGATGGCCTTCTCTAAATGCTGTGTGAAAGAGAGAAATTAGTGGAGGAAAATGGGAAAAAAATGTTTTGACCAAAATGTATGTTGAAAGAAAATTTTCTTTATAACACTAAGTAGATATTGAAGTCGCTGTATATTAATAACAACACCATCAGATGAATACAGTCATTGTTGTTGGTTTCATTTCCTCCACAGGCAAAGCAGCAGTTCACGCCAAAGTTTACTCACAGACGACCTCTGAACCTAGCTGACCAACGTGCTTCATTCATGTTCGAGTCGTGTGAAACCATCAGCCTCACATCTTTGGGTGAGACACAGGTCTTGTTGTAGTGTGAGATCATTGCAGTACCTCATTGTGGGGGGTGGGGTTGTGGTGGTGGTTGATACAGCATAGTATTGCAATATTAAATATATATTATTATTATTATTATATAAGTATAAGTATTGACATATTAGTAACACGATCTTTCATGTGTGGACGTGACTTCAACTACAATGATTCCATACATCCTGTAGACTACAGTTACAGTAAAAGCAAAGCTATGCTATGAGACCAGGATGATGAAGGGATAGTATGTTACCAATTGGCATAAAAAGAGATCAATATGTTAAATTAATTACATTATATTAAACATGAATAATATAGCTTGTTTATTGTGCAGGGTGGGGTTAATTTAGTAGTATCATGTATCATGATAATACAGTATCTTCTCTCCACTGAATAAAGCCTCTGGCAAATCCCACCACTGCAAAAGTATGATTGTTTGTTTTTGTTTATGTCACTTCTCAGGCTCAGAGGAAGATTTGTTCTACGATGCTCCCACCTCTCCCATCAGTGAAAACCCATTCTTCCCGGACAAACCCATGCCACTGCGCTACGCGGATTTATACAAGAAACAACTCCAGAAGGAGGACGCTCAGAAGAATATGACTGACTTAATCCTGAATTTTGAAATTAATGAGGTACGGAGAGAGCCTTTACTCTTCTGTTGTGACCATTTTTAAAATCAAACTTTTTGACATACTCTGTTGGGGTAATGACATGTTATTATTATTCGCCTTAAAGCGCATTATAGTGTGTTACTTACTACACTATAAATAAATGTCTTATACATTAAGACCAACATTGTTCTACTAAATAAATGTTCTTTCTTCGTCTAGTTTTCCGTTCAGTTGTGCCGCCTGTCTGGAGATCAGGAGATAACAGTGCTCCACTTGGACATATTGGGTTTGGGCACTGAGCTGAAAATGTGCACTTTTGACATGACAGCAAACACATACCTTCGAGAGATCTGCCTTATGTGTCCTGAGTATGTGGGTAAGTAGGTGCAACTTTTTTGTATTTGTAAATTAATGTCAGCCGTCAGTGTTAATCTCTTCCTCGTTTGTTTCCTGCTTGTGCAGATTCTGAAGATAACGCGGTTCAGCTGATAACCACACTGGACAACACGACGGATGACTTGCTTATGCTTGATTATATCAGAGTACGTGTGTATACTCTACATCAGGGGTCACCAACGTGGTGCCCGCGGGCACCTGGTAGCCCGCAGGCAGCCAATACGGTGCCCGCGGGCTCACTTCACCTCACCTCACTTGCATGTATCCGTATGATCGTTCATAAAATATCTTTGATATCGTTTATAAAAACTGGTAATCGTTAGGAGTAAGCACTGGAATGAATGTGTATGCAGTTGAATGCATAATATTAATCATTTACATGGTAAACAAACAAAAAAATATTATATGGTAGCCCTCCATATTATTCTTTACCCTTAAGGTAGCTCTCTGTCTCAAAAAGGTTGGTGACCCCTGCTCTACATTAATATCTACTCATTACACGTTGATATACAGGAGTGTTTTGTCAGTATTATTGTTTTTTTAAATGAGGATTGCTTGTCTTACCTAGGCTGATAAGACTGGCCCAGAGTTCAAGACTCTACATGACAGTACAGAGCAGCTCATCAAGGTGAGGAGATGTTAAAATTAACTAGTAACCAGTGTTAAATTCTTCTTTTATTCTCTTCAACTGTATTTCAAGTCTTTAAATATGTGGCTTATTAAAGCAGGTTTCACATACATGTCAGTGATGCAAATTGCATCATTGTAATGTCCTTATTTTCCATCAGGTGACCTTTACATCCCTCGATGTTCACCTACATACGGAGGCTCTCCTGAATACCATGAACTATCTCAACAACCTCCTTCCTCCATCCACTAAGGAGGGAGCAAAGGATGAACTCCCCACTATTCCTGAGGTAGATGAAATAGAGGGAGAGAGGAAAGTAGAGAAGAAGGAGGGATCTTCTGTTATCAAGAAAAGAAGTAACTAATTTCAATTAAATTTTTGGTAAATTTCCCAGTTTAACACCATTGATTCTCATTGTCTGAAATTGTGTTTTGTTTCTTCTCCCATGTTTTTTAGCTGCTTCAAAGAAGTCAAAGGTTGCAGATGTGGTGAATCTGCATATCAAAGCCGATCTCCGCTCCCTGAACATTTTCATTCGAGGACAGAAACTCAGGATTGCTGAAATTTGTATTGAAGGTGAGTAAACGTTGTGCCTTGTTCCATCTCTAGACTCTAAAGATGTTAACCTGAGTAGTAGTTATATGATGCCATGCGTTGCACCTGGTAGTCCAAAAAAAAGTGTTTACCCAGTGTCTCACTTTCTGAACCATCCAGATCTCGTCTCTGAGGTTCTGATGAGGAAGAAGGAGATGGAGATTCTGGCCAATCTGAGAAACATTGTCATCATCAACTGTGAAAAAGATGCCCTTTACAAGAAGGTAATATCAGCAGTTGGTCTTTTTTAAATTAAAAAACAAATCAACTCATAGTATTATCTATTTATGGTATTGTTCTGAAAATAACCATATTTTACATCTTTATGTCTTCATTTATGTTCTCTTTCTTCCTGTGTTTCTTGTACTTCTTATTCCTCCTCCTTGGATTACATAAAATAATGAATGAGTGTCCATTAACAAAACGCATCTCAAATTGCTTTAAACCCTTTAATATTGTCTCTTATCACATAGGCCGTGACCATAGCAGATAAGGAAGTGTTTTCGTTCCGCATGGTTAACTATACTGATGCCACACACGGAGATGCCTATCTTGACATGTCTAAAGTAGACACTGCTGTCAGTCTAAATGTGGGATGCATTCAGGTCATCTTCCTCAACAAGTTTGTCTCTTCCATATTGGTAAGAAATACAAAATGGCTTATGAACGCTTTGTTTTCCATGGATAGTCTACCAGCTTCGTATCTAAATATTTGTTTTCCTCTGTCTTTCTCTTCAGGCATTCATCAACAACTTCCAGGAGGCTAAGGAGGCCCTGGCTGAGGTGACAGTCCATGCTGCAGAAAAGGCGGCATCTGGTGTGAAGGAACTGGCAGAGCGAAGCACTCGAATCGCTCTGAATGTCCACTTCAATGCGCCGGTCATCTTCCTTCCTCAGTCCTCCACGTCCTCCAACGTCATTGTGGCTGACCTTGGTCTGCTGTCGGTCAAGAACCGTTTCTCGAAGCAGCCGTTTAAAAGTGATGCTGAGATCCCTCCAGTTGTGGATATAATGGCTGTGAGACTGACTGACCTTAAGATGTACAGGTCAGGAGTGCAGTACATTTTTTTTACTTGTGGTTACAAAGTGAACAGTTTAAAGGAAAAAGAAAAAATGTGTGTGCATTTGATTCTTTGGATTATTTACAGTCATGTGATATTCTCATGATAACGTTTGTGCCGTTGCTGCTTCCAGGACGACATACGTAAATGAAGAGTTTCAGGGGGAGACTGAGCTGCTGATGCCTGTCAGTCTGGACTTGGAAGTCCGGAGAAATCTTTCATCCAACTGGTACCACAGTATACCTGATATTGAGATTGCTGCTCATCTAAAGCCCATTACTGTAAGTTTCCCCATATGCTAGAGTGAAAATGAGAGAGTGGTTAACCATACCCAGCATTTCTTATAAGTTAATTAATGATTAAGGGTTAACAGTCTTGCAGACTAGGGCTGGGTTACACTTTCTGTGGTCAGCGTCCACAGAGAGCCACTTTGTATTTCTGCATTTAAACAAGAGCCTGCATCGATCTAGAATTCCACACTTGCGCACTCTCATATTCTGTTCCAGTAGTGGTGAATTCTCTCCAGGAAGTGCCACTCATTTTTATGACCTTGTATTCTTTGAGTGCTGAAATGAGAATGTGTGCCCTTGGTTACCGTTAGCTTTAATATGATTTTATTGTATTAGTTACTGTTGTTTTTTCCTTTAATTCCCTTTAAGACTTGCAGAAATATCTGAATGAAATATTTTTATATTAATTCTTTGACTGCTCCATCCAAATAGCTGATTCTCAGTCAGGACGACATGATCGTGGTTCTAAGGACTCTGAGTGAGAACCTGTCAGAGACATCAAATGATGATTCAACCCCGAGTGCCCCTCCCTCCACTGAGCCCTCTGGCTCCATGGCAACCAAAGAGCGACAGGGAACCAGTGGACCAACCGACAGTAAGATGTGGTTGTGTTTGTTTGTGTACATTTTCGACCAAGTGTAACTGAATCACAGTGTAATATTAAACCCGTTCTTGGTGTTGCAGAGAATACAGTGGTGACGGCCGCTGTTGTGGAGACTCGAGTGAACAGCAAGCTGAAGAGCACGCTCAAACTGGACTTTCAGTTTGATTCCATGACGCTGCTTGTGTACAGCCCCAATGTGAATGAGGTGATGCAAAAAACACAAGACTATCAGAAGGTCAAGCACACTCTTCATTTTACAAGGCTGGTCTATCTAACACAGATGCTTTTTTTGTTGTTGTTGTGCAGATGCAGGAGCTGGACTCGCACAATGAGCAGCTGAAGCTGGCAGAATTTACTTTGTGTTCTATGTCCACCTCGCTCCACATGTTCTCTGACAGCTCCATGACGGCCTCAGTCCAACTCGCAAGCTGCCTTCTTGATGACAAGAGACCGAAAATCAACATGGTCACGCCAAGGTGCATGATGTACACACCTCTTTCTCTACTGAAACACCCTTGGAATACATGTGGCAGCAGACCTTTGTTGGATCTCCCTTTTTTTAAATCAACTACCCCTCTTCCTCCTCCTATAAATCAAATGTAGTCATGATGAGATATTTTCCTGGTCTGTCAGATGATTTGCACTTTTTGTAGTACTTGGTTTTACGGTATGAGGTGAGAGGTGAGAGGAAGTAAACAAGTGAAGTAAAAAAAACATAATAATTGGCAGATAATCAGATAAGATAGATCAGATAGACAGATAAGAATTCCCTGATTTTTAATAGAGGGCGCTTTTTTTCTTGCTGATCCTCCACCGATCAGCACAGTGCAGTTCACCATTTCCTCCTCCTTAAACAACACTTTTATGCTCCCTCCCAGGATGGTGGCAATGCGTCCAGGTGCAGAAGAGAATATGATGGTGGAGATGAATTACCGCCAGGGACGCGAAGGCACCGTTTTGGATACAGTGGTGCAGGATGTGTACGTGTGTGCCAGCATGGAGTTCCTGCTCACTGTGGCCAACATATTTCTCAAGGCGTCCCAGCAGGGATTTGGCCAAGTGCCACAACAGAAGAGCACCGGTGGGACGGGAGAGAAAAAGAACACGGCTAAAGGGTCCAGTGAGTTAATTTTAACACTTTAAGTCAGAAGGCAAAATATTCTGATTCCTTTTGATGCTGTAAAGTCATCTAAATGTCTTTGTTTTTCATTTGTATCTATTTCAGTAACGTAATATGCTTTATGCTAGGAATGTCATTTCAAGCAAAATTGAAAAAGAATAATCTCGTCTTGTCCATCGCTACTTTATACCATGAATTATTACTTGAAATTCTAAAAGTTGAGTTACTGAGGAAATTATGAAATTGTCAAGTTGGACAATGGCATGAGCTGATTTATTTTTCTGTGATACTCAAATTTCTCTGTTGCCCTCAGCTCAAGCCCCTACACCGGTGGCAAAGACAGAGATGAATGTTACAGTGCGTAACCCGGAGATCGTGTTTGTGGCTGACCTGACGCGGGCCGACGCCCCGGCCCTGGTGATGACGACTCATTGTGAACTACTAATGAAAAGTAGCGCAGAGGGATCAAATATGACTGCTCTCATCAGTGACCTCAAGGTTTGTTTTGTCACTATAGTAGTTCTGTAAAGCACCTAGAATTGCTTCTGTATGAGACTGTGCTATTTTTTTTTTTTTTTTTGAATAGATATTTGACTTGCTGTGTTTGTTTGGATAATGGTTGTTATTGTAGGTGATGGCTTGTCCTTTCTTGAGAGAAAAGAGGAAAAACAATGTGACCACAGTGCTGCTGCCGTGCCAGGTGTTCTTCCAGAGTAATCAGCCCCTGAACTGCCCTCAGGCCATGGAGGTGTCCATCAATGCTCTCACATTAAAGGTAGGTATAATATTGTGCAGTAAACTGAACAGACAGGAGGATAAACTCCTTGATTTCCTTGAAGTAATAAAGGGATCATTAAAAATTTGGGACAATGAGTGGTTGAGCCAGTCGTCTTTGAACTAGAATGTGCTGTATGAATTTGAGATTTTGGACATTTACCTTTGAACTAAAATCTTGGGGGCTGAACAGTATTATGTCCCGATATCTTACTCTGCACAGGTATCTCCAATCATCATCAACACAGTAATCACCATCCAGTCAGCTCTGACTCCCACAGCGGAAACACCAGTGGAGCCGGACTCACCAGTCCCAATTGATCTGTGGGAGAAACGGGACTGGAAGTTGCTCAAACTCTGGTTTCTAGAAGAAGAGAAGGACGAAGACACGAGGTCACTGACCCCATTGATACCACAAGGAGAGTCATTAAAGGTATAACTTTACTAATATAGACTAGGTCGTCAATTGTTTTTGTATTTTTGTACTATTATGTAGTAACCCATATATCACAAAACACGAGATATTATATTCTGTACACGGGAAAAAGGTTTGTATATAGAGTTGCAGGATTATTTTCATAATCTATTTCTCGATGAATCAAGGAATCGTTTGGTCCAAAAAATGTAAGAAAATGTTGAAAAATGTTGATGGAAATGGTGATGTTCTCCTTTATTTGTCCACTAACGAAAATGATTCAGTTTGAATAATTTATTTGTTATATGGAGCAAAGATTAATAATTGATCATCAAGTAGTTGTTTCAGCCCTAGTTTGACATTGTGTGTGTCATTTCGTATACTTGCAGCTGGCCATCAAGTCAATCTGTCTAACACTGGAAGCTGGTGTGGGACATCGCACTGTCCCCATGCTTCTGGCCAAGTCTTCCTTCCAAGGAGATGTGAAAAACTGGTCCACACTCATTAACTTACACAGCAAGCTCGACATGGAGGTAATACACACATAACACACATGCAGCTATATACTATAGTAGAACTTTATACAATATCACTAATAATGTTCAGTCCATTCAAAGTTTTTACAATTTAAGTTACAATTTAAAATGATATTTATGTTTAAATGTCAGATTTCAGTCTGATGTCTGCTTTTATACTGCTGTCGGTTGTTTATGTGACATTCTGTTGTATTGTGTTTTACCTTAAGGTTCATTATTACAATGAGATAATGGGAGTGTGGGAACCGCTGCTTGAGCCCTTGGAGGATGAGACGGGAGACAGATTCAGACCATGGACACTTGAACTGAAGGTACACACTCACACACACAGGTTTGCAGAGTCATGTATGCTTGTGTTTCTAAATTGTTAAAATAAATGTATTTACTATCATATAACCAGATGAAGAAGAAGCCAGCGGAGAGCATGTATTTGTCAGATGAAGTGGATTATAATGTCCCAGACTATAAGACTGTCATCACCATCAGCAGTAAAGATCAGCTCAACATCACGCTCTCCAAGTGTGGACTGGCGATGCTGAGTAACCTGGGCACGGTAAGAACGCAGCTCATGTGGACACAGAGTTTGAGGATGAGCATTCCTCTGTGGTATATACTATTACAGACATGTTCTTGTTGTTCTTCAGGCATTTGCAGAAGCCGCCCAACAGACATCCGAGGGCTTTCAGAAGGACGAAGCTCCATTTGTGGTTCAAAACTGCCTCGGTGTGCCAGTTTCAGTCCAGCACAGCGAGATGTTTTCTGCCATCACCAAGCATAGCACGAACTGCACTGTAAAGCTTGAGGATGGTGAAACCCTGGGGATGGACTATTCCACAACAACAGATGACCAGTTCTCAGCCATGATCTCCTTGAGTGGGAAGGACTTCTATATAAAGCCCAGTAAGTAAATCTGTACACATGCTAAAAAACAGATAATTGAAGCTGTTGCTGCACCTTTTGTTTCGCGGTTATTTCGCTGCCCGCGAGCCGGAAGTGGCCCGTGGGCAGCAACTTTGAGGCCTCGGTGATCTGCTACAGCACATTGCTGCCAACATAGAATCTATTAATGCAAACTGGTCAGGCATCTTGACATTGCGGCAGGGCTGGGTATTGATTTAAATGTTTGAATGCGCTATCAATATGGATTTCTAAATTATGCTTTTTTTTTCTATACCAATTTAATTAAATCCTTTTTGCAAAGAATTACATGACACAATAGGATGAAATTATTTCATTTTAGCTGGCCTGGTTTTGCAGTAGATTATTTTGTGCTCTTAAGACAGACCTTTTTACTCTCAAAACACAACACACACTTTAAGCCCTGTCTTGCTCTTCTCCCTCTGGGAATGAGCTCTGTTTCTGGACTTAACCCTCTACACGCGTCAAGACAGCCAATCTTATGCACTGTTAAATGTTGGTCATAAGGCATGCTGCATACATTTTGGCTTACTCTATTAAATGACAACACATTTCTTGAATATTAGGTGATACAGAGGTTTGATATCCAGCCCTACATTGCAATTTGATAAAAACAATTTTTTATTGAATTTGCACATATTATGCTTATTTGTGTTTCCTCTTCTATCTCCAGCTCCACAGGGACACACCTCAGCCAGTATGATTCCCCTGATCAAAGTGGGCAGAGGGCTGTACAGTGTCACGCATCTAGACTCTGGAGTCACGTGTTTCCTGGTTTGTCAAATTTGCTCCGTGAAGGGCAGCAAAAACATAAAGATCCGTTCTCCTTTCCAGGTAATTTTCCAGGATTTTCTTTGAGAATATTTGCTTTGTCATTTTAGTAATCATATTGATCTTATATTTGCCTCTCCCTGCAAGCTCCCCCCAGTAAACTCCCCTTGACTATTCTAATCAAATATTTATTCACATCAATTAAGCAGATTGTTTTATGAGAAGCTGCAAATACTATATATATCAAGATGATATGCTGTTTCTTCCAGATTACACAAAACACTTATAATTCTAAAAGAATATGATAATAGGCTACAAATCTCAAGGTTTATACTTTTCTTTTTCTCTCCTTTCATACAGATTATCAATCATTTCACAATACCATTCAAAGTTTTGGAGGGATCACTGTGTCTGGGTACTGCTCTGCCAAATGAAGAGTTCTCTGTGCCTCTGGACTCATACCGGTTAGTGTAAACACACAAACAAGCCTGAACATATATACTCATACAAAACAACTTTTCTTTTTTTTCTGTCTCTCTAAAACACACCCTCTTTACTGACCCACTTACAACAAACTACACGCCCCTTCACCCACATCCACTGTCTGCTGCCCCCTTCAGGTCTGAGCTGAGCCTTCAGCCAATAATCGAAGAGGGTGCCGACGATCAGGTTCCTCAGTTCGAGTGCTCAGAAGGCTTCAGTTACGAAGACATCAGCAAGGAGCAGCCCGAGACCCTTCAGCAGACCTGCCTTCGCAGTGCAAACCCGGATGGCAAGATAACGGTCAACATTGTGCCAGAAAGGGACGACGTGGCATTCAAAGACACAAGGAATATTGAGAATAACTTCGACGTGCCCTATGTGCTTCACCTTTGGCCCTCCATTCTGCTGCGCAACTTGCTGCCTTACCCCATCGCATACGAACTAAGGGTAGGTATCAGAATCACAACGCACATCTTTCAAACCAAGTGTATATATCTTATGCACCTTTTGTAACTTGTTCCGTGTCACCGATGAAGGCAACAGCTGCTGGTAGATAGGAATTTTCTGGGGGAATAATATTGTTTTACCACAAAGACACGATTGTAAACATATGGAAGTCATCTAGTCTAAATATAATACTTCAAAGTCACTGTTGTGCTCAGATAGTTTCTCTGTCTGTTCTTCAACAGAACAATGACATCTCTGTGCCTGAAGCTACTTTGAAAACGGGTCATTCTGCCCAACTTCACAGCGCAGTCATCAACCAGTCAAAACTCGGTCTGCGACTGATCGACTACTTGGCTCAGGACTGGTCTTCTGAGTACAGGTCTGACTTAATGCTCTTTTATGTACACGTGTACATTATAAAGTATCAGTCACTTTATTTTGAGATAGTTTGGGTGTAATTCATTTCCTAAAATGATTATGTGATTCAGTCTCCAGAGTAACCAGGAAGAGATCACCTTCACTGTGTTCCAGTCTCTACGAGAGAATGACGAAGATTATGAAGGGACGGAGATAAAGAGGGCCGAGCTGGATATAGCAGTGCATGTTAAGTATGACCTCGGACAGACGGTGATTGCAATCCACTCCCCATATTGGATGGTGAACAAGACGGGCAGGTTACTGCAGTACGTGGCTGATGATATCCACCGTAAACACCCGATGGACTATGACATGCCCCTGCTCTTCTCTTTCAAACCCCGGTTCTTCCTGAAAAACAATAAGGTGAGGGGAAGCTATGTTTTAGTACTGTATATAAAAGATGGACATAGTCTAGTATGGTTTTACCTCAAGTCTGAAGTTGTGTAATAAACAAATTTTAAGAGACTTTTTTTGTAGTCACTCTTAAATTATCTCGGTTTTTATTTGGACCAGTACCATAACAGTGATTATACACTTGAGAGCTGATGGCGTGGCCGAAGCTGTTCTCTTTTTAGTTGATTAATTCCCTACCAAAAAGTTATCACATTCCATTACATCACATACCCTTTTGTAAATTCTTACCGTTTATGACGTTTTCATCCTTCAGGTCCGCCTCATGATTTCCGACAGTGATGCCTCTGACGAGTTTTCCCTGGACACAGTCGGGAGCCATGGGGATGTGAAATGTAAAGGCAGATACAAAGACTACCTGGTAGGATTTTACCACAGATGATGACATTCATTCAAACACAATTGAATTTTACTTAAATCTATGGCAGGTTGTGTAATCAAACTGTCTGTTGTCTGTCTTGACCTCAGGTTGGTGTGAAGATCGATGCGAGCAGTTTCAGTCTGACCCGCATCGTGACCTTTGTGCCCTTTTACATGCTGGTGAACAGAACCAAGCACAGTGTTTTCATATGTGAGCAGGGGCAAGACAACTGGACTGAGGCACAGTCAGAGCAGGTTTGTGAAATACTGATTTACTGGCTGTGTAACATTTACCAAAATATTTATCTGTTTTTGTTTGATTCTGCATTTAGTCGTCAATTCCTTTCTGGCCTGAAAATGACACAAAGCGGCTAAAGATCAAAGTAGAAGGTTGTTTATCGCCTCCTCGGACGATTGACTTCACCCGACCGGAGAACTGCCTGCTGCTGCATCTAGACAACTCTGTGAGTAAACAAAGAACACAGGGATAATGTTTTTTCCACTACAATCTATTGAATCTATTGAATCTATCAGAACAAAATAAACAATATAGTCTGGTGTTTTTGTTTCCTGTTTTCCGCAGGTGGGCGGGATCATTGTCGTTGTGAACTTATCAGACCACTCGGCAACAATCCGATTCTCAGACTACCATGATGGTGCGGCCCCCTTCCTCATCATTAACCACACCAAAGACCAGACTCTTCAGTTTCATCAGAGGTGAGAAAACAGATGGGCCAGTAAATAGGATGCATGAACAAATAAAGGCATGATGTCACCAAAAAAATATTCATAAACTTTTATGCTGAGAATGAAATGCATAATCATTTAATTGAAGCTGAATTTAAGACATAAAAGCCCACCGTCTGTCTTAAAAATGTGAGTTTAAAGAGTTCTTACATAACACTTCCCACTGATTTATTTCAAAATATGATTCTTGGGCTGTACAGATTGCATGTGCAAGTGTCTTGATGAATTGAAGTCTGAATGTACCTCACTCTCCTAAAGCTGAAGAAGTGCACCATCATTCATATTTGCATTTCAGGGATATAGTACTGTATTTTGCTAAATTGTCAAATTACTTTTCCTTCCCTTTGCAGCGTCCTTTTAACCTTTTAGTTTATGATGACCAACAGTATTTGGTTTTTGCTGATAGCCGCTTATGTTTTTGTGTTGTGGGTCATGCAGCACCCGGACAGAAACCTCGTGGGTGGCTGACTCGCTGCTCGACCTCTCCTTCTCACTGGAGGAGGACAGGTAGAAAAAAATGAAAAGGGGGAAACTCTTATGACACACTCTGAACTCAAGGGAGAGGAAGGCGAGCAAATAAGACGGGAGGGGTAGAAAAACTGGAAGGCTCACATCAAGTTGCACTTATTTGTTTATTGCTGAGTAAAAGTTGGACGTCATGACTGTATGAGCCTCAGATACATAATCCAGGTACCTTTTTATTTAGCTAAGAGTGACACCATGTGGTAGACTAAAGCATAACATGAATATTTCTTCTGAGCATCGCAGAACAACTTTAAAGTGACTAATAAATCGCTGGTGTTCTTAAAAGTCACTTGATATGAACTCGTCAAGGTCACTTGAGTGCAGAGTGTGGTCAGGTCCAAGAGTGCAGGTGAAGACAAGCGAAGACTTTTGCTTCTGCTCTAACTGTCTAAATATGTGTAATCTGCTCCTTGTCTTGCAAATATTTAAACACTGCTTAGGCCTTGTGGGGAAAAAAAACAATTGCACTGTATTTGATGATTTTTTTTACACATACACTGATCTGGAATGTTGAGGATCATTGGATTAAAAGCAAAAGGAGCAGGTTATACATCTGAACTCATTTATGACTGTTTATTTGGTCCCCTTTCGAGTGGTTTTTATCTTGTAGAAGTACTAGTTTGGAATGCTCCTGACGGGATGGGATTCTGCCAAAGGAATCGCACCTCCTGCTTCTTCCTGTTGTTTTGTTGCATTGACTCGTGTTCTCATATTTTTTCCATCTCCATCTCCTTAGGTCATGGCTCCCTCACTCACTCTTTCTTGCTTTATTTCATCTTCTTTACAGTATGTCTGCTTTGTCGTGTCAGAGACATTGCGAACATTCATATTCCAAACCTCCTGCAGGGGTATTGGGGACCTCTGGGTATTTGGCCATTGTTGTGTCTTATTTCTGTCTATTCGTGGGAGTTGTTTGCGTGCTCTGTCGGACGGGTTCTTTGGATTGGATTTGGTTGTGTCTTGGTGGCTGGGCTCTGTTGTACTGTTATCCTGTCCATTTCTAATTATTTGCTCACTGTCGTCTCAGTTGATTTTTATTTATTTCTCTTTTTTAGTAGTTGATGTTCCTGATGTTAACTGTGGGTGGGTTTTCATGTGCGTGCAGTTCTCAGGCGACCACAGAACAGGAGGAACTGGGTCCTGGTAAAGCTGTGCACTACACCTGGGCTAAACCCACCGGGTCACGAGAACTTTGCTGGAAGTGTAGCTCTTACAGTGGGGTGCTGAAGAGCGAGGAGGTACCCAGTTTTACTCATTTGTTATGTGGAAATGTGAATAAAGAAGACACTGTCATGTCTGTTTGAACCATGTGCCCAATCCTCTTTCTTTTTTTTCTTGTAGGACCTGCTTGAGGACATGGACAACAAGGGAAAACTGTTTGTGTTGTCCTTTTATGAAGGTAAAGTACAAAGAGCTTGAAATTAAATCCTCAGGACTGCCAGAAAGACATTCTGTAATCAGACTTAACACAATCTTATTAAGACTAAAATGTATCTTCACAATCTCAACTCTGTACAATGAAGAACGAGCAGTTCACAGCAAGTGTTAAATCAGGATGGTTTGGATTTGTTTGTTGATGGAAAGGACTCCAGCGTGTTCTGCTGTTTACTGAGGAGAAAAATATCTACAAGCTGCTCTGCGACAGCGAGAAGGCTCAACTGGCTGAACAGGAAATCATCCTGTCGCTGCAGAACATGGGCGTGTCGCTGGTCAACAGCAGCATCTGCCAGGAAGTCTCCTTTATTGGCATCACAAGGTAGAAGATAACCTAGCATAAATGTGTTATAAACATGTACTAAAATGGTCAGACCTGAGTGGTTGGTTACTGCGTATAACAACTGGACTTTTTTATATCATAAATTGTATTATAGCTGTGTAAACACAGATATAAACAAAGTATGTGCACGGTTTATATCCTGTTGTATCTGTTTTCTGGTTGTAGCTCTGACGTGGTGTGGGAAGTAAAGCCGAAGAAGAAGGGCCGGTGGAAGACTTTGACCACGAAAGAAGTGGAGCTTTTGGAGACCAGCTTCAAACATTACATTGAATCTGGATCTTTGGACAATGCCATCGTTGATCTGGAAAACAACTTCCAGGTAATTCTCTGAATATTCTTTATTTCTGAAAGAATATAGAGCAATAGCAGCAGGAAACTGTTGATGTGTGTGTGAATAAAAAATGTAGGAGGAGAACTTAAGTACGGCAGAAACAAGAAGAATGTGGGAATCGCTTACTCGGCATTCAAGTATTTTCAGGGTTAAACATTTTTGTGGTGTATTTTTGACTGGTGTTTGTCTCTCAGGTGTCCTTTACCCCCAAAGGCATGGATATGCGGATGCTGCAGCCATGTAACGCTCCTCTCAGGAGGCACTTCCTGCCCGGCGTCAAGTTGGAGTACAGTGTCTCACCCCGACAGAGTGCCTACCGAGTCCAGATCCATCGCATACAGGTGAAGAGAAGAAAAACACATTTTGATTAGAAATTGCAACTTCCTTGTTTACATGGACAGAGTTGTCCAATTGTCAGGAAATAGTAGCAGGAGAAGAAGCAGCTTCACTTTGGAGTATTGTAAAGTAAACGCTGTTGGTTGGCGCTGGTTTTCCTAGCCTTTTGACCTACAATCTATTGTTTTATAATGGCTCTATGAATGCTGATTGGAACGATACTTAGTATAAAACACATGCATTTCTGTCTGAACCTACATCATCCTTCCTCCTGCAGATCCAGAATCAGCTGCCAGGAGCCATCTTCCCTTTTGTCTTTTACCCCGTGAAACTGCCAAAATCGATCGCCATGGAATCAGGTTTGTTAATGCGTCTCAGATTTATGTTTAATTTAGCGTTTTGTTGTTTTTAAATGCAATATTCTTGTCTCTCTTATCTATTTTGTTTTTTTCTTCCAGAACCCAAACCTCTGACTGATATCAGCATTGTTACCAGAGCAGCAGGGCACTCTGATATCTCTCGCATCAAGTAATTCTCATTGCATTCCCCCACATGATTATTTACTTTTCCTCCCTGTAGCAGGGAATACAGATTTTCATATTTTTTTCTGTTCCTTAAAGTCTTATTTTATAAGATTGGGTCTAACAAAGGTGTCTCTCCACCTAAGGTATTTCAAAGTGTTGATTCAAGAGATGGATCTGAAAGTCGATCTGGGTTTCCTGTATGCCATCCTGGACCTGTTCACTCCGGAGAATGCCAGCATCGTAACTACAGAGCAAGAGGTCAGTGTCACACGCTCATGCTCTCACGGTCAACATGCTCATTGTGTTGTTCAGAGTCATGTTTATTTGAGCTGTTTTTCTTCCTGTAGGTGGAACTCTTCGACAAGGATATTGAGTATATCAAGACAGAACTGGAACACGCCTCTGTTAATGACACCTCTCCCATCAGCCTCTATGAGTACTTTCACATTTCCCCAATCAAAGTATGTGAAAATGCTCGTTTTCTTAATGTTCTTAAATGTTCTCACTGCTGCACTTCTTCATCAACACCCCTTTTAAGATAGAAAATTAGATCTTGATTAGAATGATTATCTGTCTTAAAACTGTAGTGTGTAAATTGTATATGTAAACAGATGTAAGGAGTGAGAAGGTCACACAATGCTTATTAAGCCTTTCAACATTCTTATGCTGCACACAGGAAGTGATTGGTTTAATGTCAAGACAGACGTAGGTAATAGCAAGATAGTAGATGTACTAGATGTGCTAACAGGTTAGGTTATGACAAAACTGAACTCTGACGGGATAAATGCTTCTTGCCCCTGTATACTCACAACTGCTGCCCTGTCAGCTCTGATAGTATTGCATGGCAGAGCCTATTTCAGATCTTAATGTTACATTGTTTCTGTTCACATAGACCAAACAGAGGCAGAATCACACCTGAACTAAAAAGAACAAAAAACAAACAAATATCACACACTGCAGCTTTAACAAATTAAAGTATGTTTTTTCTTTTCAGCTGCACTTGAGCTTCTCTCTGAGCACGGGAGGAGAAGACGGGCTGAAATCGAAGAGGGACAGAGAAATTATCCCTGTGCAGTCCCTCAATTTGCTGCTAAAGAGCATCGGAGCAACTCTCACTGACGCGCAGGATGTCGTCTTCAAGTGAGAATGCACAAAAACACCCTGGACCACACACGAAACCTTAGTTTATTTTTTGTTAAATTTGTTGTTGATACCACATCTTGACTGATTTATATGCAATTTCTTTAAGACTGGCATTCTTTGAGTTGAACTTCCAGTTCTGCACCACTCAGCAGCTACAGTGGGAGGTCATCAGACATTATTCAAAGCAGGTAACACAAGTGGCAACGTATGCATTTCTCTGTGTCATTTACTATTAGTTTTCCTTTTAAGTAAGATGAGGTATCCAGTATGAGAACTCTTTATTGTGTTTCAGGCTATTAAACAGATGTATGTGCTGGTACTTGGCCTGGATGTGCTTGGAAACCCTTTTGGGCTGATCAGAGGTCTGTCTGAGGGAGTGGAGGCCTTCTTCTATGAGCCCTATCAAGTAAGAAAGTGTTGCTCACCGGTAAATTAAGTAAATCACATTTTCTGGTAAAGATTTCAAAGGCAGATTCAAGATGCATTCAAGGTACATTGCAAATCAGCACTAAAAACATAAAGTTATATAAAAGGTTTAGGTTTGTTGTCGGCTTGTTTTAGTTTAATACTGTAGCAGTTTATTTAAAAGCACTATTCAGTTTAGTCTAGGTTTCAAATTTACATTTAGGTCAATATTTAAACACTCATAACAGTGTTGTCAGTGGCGTCTTCATGTGTTATTTTCTTCTGGGGTTTTGCAGGGAGCCATTCAGGGGCCAGAGGAGTTTGTTGAAGGAATGGCTCTTGGGGTGAAGGCTCTGGTTGGAGGAGCAGTAGGTGAGCACTGAATATCTTATCTCGATACAATGGAAGCTGATACAATTCAGTAGCATCAATAGGGTTTATATCCTAGGTATATGCTACTGGCATTATGTACACATTATATTTATCGCAGGCCTCAATTTTAGACCACACTCATTTATTTTTCTGTTCAGTATAAGCAGAATATACTGGTAAAATAGTGGCAATTCTTCTTCTTAAGCACAAATGTACATTTCTGTCGTCCAGGGGGAATAGCAGGCGCGGCCTCCAGAATAACAGGTGCCATGGCAAAGGGCGTCGCTGCCATAACTATGGATGAGGAATACCAGCAGAAGAGACGAGAGACTATGAACAAACAACCCAGCGGCCTGAAGGAAGGACTCGCCCGAGGAGGAAAAGGACTGGTGTCCGTATGTACAGCATTTAGTCTTCACATGTTTCACACGGGCTGCTGAAACTGTAAATCGGCTGAATGAGTTGATAAACCTGTTCTGGTTTCTTCTCAGGGATTTGTCAGTGGAATCACAGGGATTGTTACCAAACCCATCCAAGGTATGTTGACTTTGTCTAATAAGTAATGCTGGTCACTAGATATTTTCTCATATATTTTTTTGGAATATTTTCTGAGTTGTGAATGAGAATGTCAGTAGATCTGCAGTTTCTAAAATACTTAGACCAACAACCATTCAAGCCACATTCAAAGTCACTTAAGTCACACTTTGTCCACACTTTTTGTCACTGTTTGCAGTTATATCTGCCCCCAAAGCCTCCAATTATCATGTCAATTTCCCGTAAGCATGATCATATTTGTCGATGTTTGACTTTCCAGGAGCGCAGGAGGAAGGCGTCGCAGGCTTCTTCAAAGGTGTTGGGAAGGGTCTGGTCGGTGCAGTAGCCAGACCAACGGGAGGCATTATAGACATGGCCAGCAGTACTTTCCAAGGAATCAAGAGGTACAGTTATCCTGTATTTGAACTGTTAAAGTTGATCTACTGTATGTAAAATATGTACATCAGTGACCTTTAGCTTTTAAAAAACATTATTGGTAGCGAGGTGTGTGTCCAACCAAACCATAACAAACTGACAGTTCAGATATAATTTCAATCTAAAATATTTCTTAACTCACTAAAAACACTTGCCTTAATAATATTAAGGCAAGTGTTTTTAGTGAGTTATAATAAACGTCCTACATTTTCAGTTGTTTCTTTGCTGTTGTCAAACTGTGTCTTAAACTTTTACAGAAGCAGATTTTTGTTTATGTGTTAGTGCAAAAGGAAGCTGTGTCTCACAAAGCCTTTCTGTGTTGTCATCTTGTTTTTAGAGCTGCCGAGACGTCGCAGGACATTCAGTCTCTGCGTCCTCCTCGCTTCATCCACGAGGACGGCGTCATACGACCGTATAAGGAGAAGGAAGGTTTCGGCAGTCAGATGCTCCAGGTAGGGAAGAAAAAAACATCTGCATCATCAGCTCTCGGCTTGTAGCTTAGGTTTGCCAGAGAAGTTTTGTGTTTAGCCTTTGATTTGACATCATCGTCCTCCCTTTGTTCTGCTTCTTTGTTTCAAACTTCTGCTTCATAAAATCTACAAGCTTTAGGCTGTGGGTCATTGTGTTGTTGTGTTGTCCTGCTGGATGGAGTGGGTTGAAGGTTTTTTTGCATTTGAGTATTTTATGTCAGAGCTGCACTACTTTGCTCAAAGTCCAGTGAGGATTCTATGTGCAGGATTAAGTGGTAACTTTACAGAAAGGTGACAAATGAACGTGCCTTTGTTCAGTGTTGGTGATTACCTTTATGTGTTGTTTCTCCTGTGATTTAATCATACACTGTATGACGTTTTATAATTGGAAAAGACCAGGAAAAAGGATGGAAGTAACAGATAGCCACCAGGGGGCGACTTCGCCGGTTGTAAAAAGACCTCAGTTTGAAAAGAAAATGAGTCGGTAAATACTTTCATGAGTTCATGGTATCAGTTTTTTTTTTTTTATTCCTGTTCCCGTTTAGAGGAACATTGAGGACAAAGCATTGCACATGTGAGTGGACTCCAGTGTGATTGACAGCTGGTGTCGTCCAATATGAGCCTCTGTGAACTTCCTGTTTCAAAAATTGTCATGACACTTAGTTTGTAGCTGGTTAAACTGTCTTTATGGTTCTTCCTTTTATACATGGGAAGCCATTGACAGCAAAATAGGTATAAAATGATTAAAAGAGGCCACTCATTCTCTCACTTCTTTGGTAAATGAAGCAATTTCAGGTTTGATGTATAATTTTTCTGACTAGTTTCTAAACTTCCTGTAATACCTTCAGTAAACCCTTGGTGCATTAGCAGTGTCATGAGCCTGTGCTGCTGTAGCTGTGACCTGTAGCTGACCACTGACAGAAACATACTGTGGTTCTCTCTCTGCTCGGAAGCTGACTAATCTTCTCTTGTCGTGTCCACAGATGAGATTGGCCCTCAGTGAATGTCGTAGCACTGCCTCAGAGGATATTGGTGATGAGGATAAAGACTAGGAAATAGAAGTGACAGCTGCAGTTTGTTGTCTGTCTGTCAGTTAGAAGAAGAAAAAAAACAGCTCTAATTTTATGTTTATTAGTGGCTTATTACCTTAAATGGTGTCTTTATTTTTTATCCTTTAACCTTACTGCTTTTTTTCCCACCTTTATCCAATGAAAGTAACATTTCTGAATGTTATGAATACATTATAACACAATGTAACTGTATGTTTCCTAGTTTATAATGTGTTATAATGCATTATAGACATTGGCTTCATAGAAACTGTTACCAAGGAAATCTTTCCTGTCGTCACACAATAATCCATCACATTTTTTTGTCTTGTTGTTTTATCAACCTGTCTGTCTGTTTGTTGTCAATAAAATGTTTTTAAATGTCTTCCTTTTTCTTTGATTCATCTTTTGATTTTCCCTCCACAAACATGTTTCACTTCCACTCCAGTTAAGTCGGTCATCGGTAGCTTCTGGTTATGTCTTGTTTTTTTCATATTTTAGTTTAGTTTAGACATTGTTTTTTTGTTTTATTTAAATGTTCACCTGGTCTTTTTTCAGAAAATTGAGAACGGACGTTTTGCCAAGTACAGATACTTTGCTCACGCCAAGGTCAATGAGTCTGACTTCTTCATGATCACCAAGAGGTGAGCTGGTTATCTTTTTTTTTTACACTGTAATATTTCTGATCGCTCTTTATTTAAAGTTCTTCTCCTAATTTTAATTCTATCTTTGTCTTTTTCTGCTTCAGGGGCATATTCTTTGTGACCAAAGGCACGTTTGGTCAGCTGACCTGTGAATGGCAGTATCTGTTTGAGGAGTTCACCAAAGAGCCAATCATCATAGAGAGCCGGCGACTTCGCATTGAGGCCAAGGTATTAACCCTAAATGTTTCTTCTCAAGAGTATTTTTCATAATAATATTCAGCAAATTATTGCATGAAAGCTTTAGCGCATACACTTTAAATAGAAGCAAATGTCTCTTACATCCAAATAGAGCTACAACTACCTGTTATTTTCATTATTGACTGATTCAGTGATTTTTTTTCTGGTCCATAAAATGTTGAAAATGTGTATGAACTGTGTTTACCACATCTGGAAATCTGGATGTTCCCCAACCAGAAAATATTCAAATTAGAGAACTTGGAAAAAAAACACTCCTGCTGTTCCTCCATCACGCAGCTCCAAATTTCCTGGATACATTCTGGACAAATAATGCTGTTCTGTGCTGAGTTTCTACTGCTGTTAATGCACCGTGCTGCTGCAGGGATGTATGAGAAGGAAATCACGTCAAACGATCTGTGATAAATACACCTGATTCTGAACAAACTAGTCATATAATTGATGTATTTTATGACATTTTAGAAGAGGCACAACTTATCTTGTTGTCTAAGAGAAATCTGGTTGAAAGACATAACTTACCAATGACTGTGGAAACGAAAGTCTGGATAGAGTGTGTGTGTTTTGACTAGCAGTGTTTGGCAATTCCTCAGAAGTACACAAGAGGGCGATAACATTTCCGCACTGCAGCTTTAAACCTTGTTGTGTGTCCTGCAGGAAAGAGTAAAGTCAGTCTTCCATGCCAGGGAGTTTGGAAAGATCATAAACTTCAAGTCTCCAGAGATCGCCAAGGTATGTTCATCTTATGTTAAGCCGTGTTTCCATCGTGGTACAGTTCGGTTTGGTGCAGTGCGGTACGTCTCTGCTTTATTGATGATAACGTCACTCTGGTTCTTCTTTAAATTCAGTGGGTTCTTGCCAAATTGGAGGACGCGAGAGAGACTTTACCCAAATACTGAATCAGCATCATCATCATCATCAAGGGGAATAAAAATAAGTATAACACGCGTTTGTGAAAAAAAAAAGAGGACAGTGAGGCAGCAACGTTATGGACGCCAGCTGCAGTACAAAAAAAAACCCCCAAGAACAAAAAGAAACAAACATATACACACATACACAAACACAGTCTGTCTGTGTGGGTGTCAGTGCCTTTGTTCTTTACAGCATGCTTCTTTTATTTACCTCCATGTGTGAGAAGTGCAAAATACATACGGCAAAGATGATGTCTGTCCAATGTTTGCGTGTGTTCAGAGGGGTGAGAGTTTGTACGTGTGCATGCTAACGAATGAACGGCTGACCTTTTGTCCTACATCGATGTACCACAGAAACTCGGAATGAATGGAAGCTGATCACGTTTCACTCGTTTGCTCCGTTTGCACTCGTTTGTCCTTTTTTGCACACGTGTGACAGATGTTTAACATTTTATTCTATTTAAATCGACTCTTAGTCCTGGGTTTACACATTAACGTCATCTTGTAAAAATGTGTTTTGAATCTAAAATGCTGGTGAAATTAAAAAGAATTCTATTTTTTCATAGTTTGGCTCGTCATGATCTGTCAAACGCACATTAAGTCGATGTCAGTCAGTTTCACGCAACATATATAGATCTATATATGTATATACATATACATATATTTATATATGTGTGTATACACACATATATGTTTTGAAGTGTGTGTCAGAGTTAACGCTGCTAGCAAACAGCTTGAATGATATTAAAGCCAAATAATCGTTCTAGAACATTTAGCTTTAAGACAACAGATAATTGAATAAATCAATAAAATAAAGTATACATATTTACATAATGCACACCATTACTTCTTTTGTTTGAAATTTTTATCCATTGTTTTTGTTCATTGATCCGTGTGTGATTTAGAGATGCATGCTATTTTTATACTATATACTTATACCTGTCCAACTACTGGGTTTACTATATGTATGTATACGTATGTATACATAAATACAATACATATGTATATTTATGTATACATAAATATATATGTATACATAAATGTATGTGTATACGTATATACTTGCATACATATATGTATTCCCACGTAATAATCTGTTTAATGGCGTTGCAGGTTGTTATGTTTTTATACCACACATATGCAATGTGAACTACTGTATGCTGAAGAATAACCCAGAGGAAATGAATGCTAATAATTCTTAAGTTAATCTTGACTTTGATGCTTCTTTTTAATGGTTTGCTTTTAGTTGTTTTTTGGGGGGGTGCTTAAAACAGTTTAATACAAGTAAAAAAAATATCTCTGTTGCCATGTCGTCATTTCTGGATTTGAGGAGGGAAATATTCACTGCAGTGGCTTAACACTTTATTCTTGTTCTTTTCAAAAAAGAATAAATCAAATAAAATATGTGTTTCATACTTCAGTTTCTTCCTTTTATTTATTGTACCCACAGAATCTCAAACATGCAAATCAAACTCTATACATACACGGTTTCTTTACTGAAAACGACATAAGATAAATAGAAATTTCCAGTTTCTCTAAGTAACAACTCCAGACTATTTACATCTGAACCACGGTGAGCTCGGTGGCTGCTGATGTTCCTGAGTAAAGATGACGACGGTGGCTCAGTGTGAGAAGGGGAAGAAAAAACAACTTTGATAGACGATATTTAATCACACGGCTTAAGGGAAGTCATACCAACTGTCACACACTGTAAGAAAGTAGTCCACACTAACGCTCATATTCTCATCTCTACAGAAAAGTTATAATTAATCGGGTTATGTGTCGTCTTATCGGCTTCGGCTGGATGTGCACAGGTGCAGAAGATCTTGAAAAATATTTCAGCCTAAAAAGTCTTTAACTTATTTTGGCTCCTGCAGCTTTTTTTTTTTTTTTTTTTTTTTATCTCCATTCTTCTTCTCCTCCTTCATTTCACACCAGATTGAACTCCTTCAGGTTGTGTCTGAGGATGGTGTCTTTGACCGCCACAAAGACAAAGCGGATGTTTTCCGTGTCCGTGGCGCAGGTGAAGTGATTGTACAACGTCTTGTCCTTTTCCGGGTTTTGTTCTTGGTACATTTTCAGGATGAATTCTTGAGCTGCTCCCGGGTCCTGCTGCGGTCCTGCAATTCACAGGCAAAGAAGACGATATTTCTCTGTGACGGTGTGCAGATTTTTCTCTGAATTGTCCAACAAAAACGTGTGTTGAACAGGTACATTCTTATTTACTACTCCACAGACCCTGGCATTTGCAAAATTAAAGCTGCAGAAGGCGGGATTACCGGATGATAGTTGATAGTCGAATTGAATCCATCGAAAACATTCAGTGTGTTTACATGAGCGTTAAAAGTCTCGATTTTAGTCGGACTAAGACAATAATTTGGTGTTAATGCCTTAGTCTGACTAAACTCGAGCTAGTTAACGCCTTAGTCCGACTAAAATCGAGCTAGTCTTAGTCGGACTAACGTACCTGGATAATGTAATTCATAGTCTGATTTCTCTTGCATGTATACGCTTAGTCTGACTGGAGTCAGACTTGGCTTTGGGCACCAAAATGTCCTTTTTTTCCCCAAAAGCTTATAGAGAGTTACAGCACCACCTACGGAGGTGGAGTCAGACTTACACGGCCAATAAATAGATTTCCTCCTCCGCATGTATATTCTGCAAGTTGTCCGATTGCCTGTCTTAGTCGGACTACGATCTACTTAGCTTGATTAAACTGTGCGTGTGAACGTACTGAGCAAAGAAGACGACGACGATAATGATGAACAAACCTGTGAATTCAGGGAAGTATGTGGATAAGTGAGAGTACACGATCTTCTCTTTGAGAATGTCGGTCTTGTTCAGGAACAGGATGACGGACGAGCGCTGGAACCACGGGTAAGTGATGATGGTTTTGAACAGAGCCTTGCTCTCCTCCATACGGTTCTGAAACAAGAGTTCAACAAAGATAAGTAAGAAAAAGATGTAAACGATGTTTTGTCGACACGTGTAAATCATAAAGTGTGACCTCTCACCTCGTTGTCGCACTCAGCCAGGACCTGGTCGTACTCGCTGAGCGCCACCAGGAAGATGATGGAGGTGACGTTCTCGAAGCAGTGGATCCACTTCCTCCGCTCTGACCTTTGACCCCCAACGTCCACCATCCTGCCATCATAAGTCGTGTCATTTGTACGAGGGGATCGCGCGGTCGTTAGATGTGACAGAAACGTTGCCGAGTCTCATCTCACCTGAAGATGACGTTCTCCATGTCAAAGGGATATTCGATGATTCCCGTGGTCGGCACTCGCACTCTGAGGATGTCCTGAAGGTCGGGCATGTACGACGGCTGGGAAATTCTCTCCAGGTCGGTGAGATAGCTGAAGAGATGGTTGGTTTTCATGAGCACTGATGTCAACACTTTTGACTTTTACTTTCCTTATTCAATCCTTATTTATCTGTTTATGCTTAGGTTCATAAGAAATAGGTCATATTTCACACTGGTTACAAAAATGCCCAATTTTAACGGATAACATGTTTTGTGTATAACCCATTTTAAAGGTACAGTTTGTCTAATTTAGGTGGAATTAATTTCCTTTGGCAGAAATGTAATATTAAATAATTCGACTTGGGTTTTTTTAAGTGTACAATCACGTGATTATATGACTTTTTTTGTTGGGATTAGATCTCCAGAACCTGCCATTTTGGCCCATCATGCTTATACGACAGCTAACGGGGACAAACTAAACTTAAGCTTTTGAGTTTTGATGCTTGTTAAAGGCCACATTCTAGATGTTTCCCTGCTCAAACACACCTGATTCAAACAGTCAGCTCATCAGAGAGCTCCGCAGAAGCCTGATAACGACCCATTTATCTGAATCAGGTGTGTTGGAGTGAGGGAAACTTCTAAAACATGGAGGGCAGTGGCTCCCTGAGGACCAGGATTGACAAACCCCCCATTCAGCTTCCCTGTGTGAACATTACCGCGGCAATAACAACAATCGATGCTCACTATTTGGTGGAGTCGGACAGCTGGTACTCCCTGCGTCGGTCGTAGCACTCCTGGATTCCCTCGTCGCTCCACAGACTCTTGATGGCCGTGGCGTGATCCAGCTGCTCCACTTTGTCCACCTCCACATCCAGGACTGAGTTTGCATTGTTCTGAGAACACGGACACACACCAGGACACACACCAAGACCCAAAGTGAGTTCTACGTTTGTAGACTTATTTTATTGCGTTTCCTTCCTTTCTTTTTAACGTCTCTTTTTTCATTTCAGGTGTTTTCTGTCCATACCTTATTCTGGGGGTCAGAGAAGGAAATGTGGAGCGGCTCCATGGCTCGGATCATGGCCTGCATGGACGTGTAAACGTTCTGGTAAACCAGTTTGATGTAGCTTTTCTTGTCTTCAGCCGAGTATCCTCCTCCGTGTATGATTCTCATTTGTTTGATGAAGGTGCTCTTCCCACTTTCTCCAGTACCTGTCGGGATACGGTCAAGCCTTTAAAAATACAATCTACGGTCTTTTTTATGCGTGTGTAATGTGGATGAATGTGGTTTATCACTTCTTGTGTCAATGTCCTGACCATTGACCATGTTTTTTTTTTGTAAATATGATGATGGTTAAAGGTGCCATAAGTAAGAATGTGGCCAAAAACGGTTACTACATTCAAATTCAATATACAGAGGTCTTTTAGGTTTCGTTTTCCGACGTAACTGGCAACCCGTGGTTGCTCGGCAGCTGAGATTTGCAGTCTGCAAAATATTTTTTTAAATGCAAATATTTTGTCTGTACTGTTGTTGGTGAGTTCAGTTTGTTATATGAACATTATTCCTGAGTCTCTGTGACATATTAGGAGGATTTTATGGCCAGTTTTATTACATAATGCACCTTTAATGTCTTCATTTAAAAGGTGTAGAAGCACAGTATTCAAAGATGTAGGTTCTCCTGCTCCAACGCACCTTTTTATGTGAGTAAAATAAGCCAAATACACATACACCTGTGACCGCTTTACGACGTCTCGCACGTTTCTGTGCAGCTCGTTGCCAAGAGTCAAAAACCACGAGAGCAAACATTTGCTGTGACGAACTCCAGTAAAACACTTGGCGTAGGGATGAGCAGGCAAAGCCGAGCCATTCAAATGTACATTTGACTGTCAAAAGGACGTCTGCCGGTAAAGAAGATCCCACCTGAGAGCAAACACGGGCTTAACGTGACATTTAAACGTCAGATTTCAGTCGCTGACGATAGAAATAGATTGGACACTCTAACAGCAGAGAGACGCAGCATCACATTCATATTCTGTACTGTTTCTGTTTCTGTTAAGATTGGTACAGTCCAGATTTTGAATGGGTGAAAACTATAGCAGCTCAAGGAGACTAGAGAAGGAACTGTAGAGGAGTAAAAGTTAAAGCACAGATATGTGAATTTTGTACTTTAATCTCAATGAGACTTTTCTGACCTGGTTAAATAAAGTGTCCTCACTCCGAATGCTGCACAAACCTCTGTGTGTGTGTGCGTGTGTGTGCGTGTGTGTGCGTGTGTGTGCGTGTCTGTTTGTGTGTCGGCAAAAGTGTGTTAAAGCTCTGTGTTGAGTTTCCTGGATGTATTTGCATGGCCTCGTGAATACTTTTAAGTCTCGACATCGTGAACACGAGGCTTAGACAAATCCTCTGCATTTGAATGCACCTTGTTTACAAGTCAAGTTTCTTGGAGATGGTTTGAACAAGACGGACAGACGGGTAAATTCTCCTGACGCCAGGCAAATCATGAGCTGGCACTGGTCTGCTGTGCTTTTGTGAAGGTGGAACTGTCGTCATTATCATCACTTAATTATTGAGTTTGTTCGATTTGATTTGTAGTCATTTTTACGATTGTATAGTCGAGATAATCACACAAAGAGAATATGTTTTGATTGTGAAGCAATGGAGCTAAAGATACTAAAATCAATACATGTTTAAAAAGTGATTAACCTTCTAATTATCCAACATCTGTGACTTAACCACCCTAGATATGATTATGAAATTAGCCGTGATATTAAAACTATTTTCTTATTGATTATATAGGTGAAGTAATTATAAAATAGGATCCTTCTGTGATGCAGTATAACATATTATATTGTAAAGTTGAAGTATGATTATTGCCGTTTCTTGCCCTTTCTTACCCATTTATATATATGTTATTTTGGGAAGATTTCTTCCATGGCCTCCTTTTTGGTTTCCTCATCTCTGCACAATTTGTTCACCCTTTTATAGTATTATTTTTTTTGTTTACTTATATGAATATGAAAACCAAATCAAAACTGTAGAACAATTTTTCTTCATGGCAGAAGAAATAACATAAGACAAAATGCACCCTTGTAGGTGCAATATTTCACAAATATGTCATATAGTGCGTTTACAGCAAGTGTTTTTGCACGGATATCTGCAGGTGAACTAAATGACCAGAGGCTTGATGTGCACGATGTGCTGTAGAGTCATGTTTAAGGCTGAACTGAAGTGACAAAAGAGAGCGATGTGTTGCTCACTCTTTCTGCCTCGGTGCCGACGTGAGGACTGTGCTCAAGTTAATGAAACCTGCTGAGAACTGAGAGTCACTCTGATGAGACCATTTAAAACAAAATGTAGTATCACAATGGTTGAGTACTAGTCCAAGTCCAAACTCTTGTTTTGTTGGCAAATTCTATCCAAAGCTGCCGTCCCTGGGTGCACTCGTCTTCTCTTGACATAGATATTTTTTCAAATGTGCTCCTTTTTTCCCTTTCCCTCCCTCCTTTCTTTCCCCCCCATTTGTCCTTTCACCCCAACCTGTCCAGGCAGATGCGGAACATTATTGAGTCTGTTTCTTTTCCTCTCTACTGATGCCTAGTGTTTGCTCATTGTGTGAAGTGTTGGGTTTCTCTTCGCTCTATAGAACCTATAGTATGCTGTGATTTGGCACCATACAAATAAAATGGAATTAAATCTTAAATCTTCATCCTCCATTGTAAAAGAAAAAAAACAGAAAAAACCTCAGTTTAATGATAATATACTGTGGTGTGATTATATTCTAACTGTAATCCTGGTGCAGCAGCGTTCACGCTCCTAGAATCCACAGTCAAATGTTTATTAACCATCGTCCACAATGCATTGGCCAATGCAGCGGACAGTGGTGCTGAGAAACAAATGACATGGGGATGTGGAGCACCACTCTGTGCAGCACCACTCTGTGCAGCCACCTGACACTCGTCTGCTTTGCCAGAGAAGGCGGTGGAGGACAAAGCCATGGCTAGGTCCCACTCCGTCGTGGATTTGCATGATTGTTTGCATGTGGCGCGCCTGCAGCAGTGAGTCACGTCTGTCAGGTACAACACTGACCTCTGACTGTGACAGGGACTGCAGACCTGCTGTAACTGCAGCCAGCAGTCATTTTTTACTATTTAACGTGGATGGAAGGATTACGACGGTGACCTGGAACTAATTCCAATCCAAATGTATTTCTATAGCACGTTTAAAAATAACCGAGTTGAGTTTGTAAAACACTAAAACTACCAGCTCTCGTGCATGGCTAGGATACGGAGGAGTATTAGTGCCACAAGTAAAAAGATCTTTTGAAAAAAGTAAAAAAAACTAAATAAATAAAGATTAGAGTCCAATTTATGAGATTAGAGAAGGAATTCTGAGATTAGAGTTAGAATTCTCAGAAAAGACAGATTTTTGAGATTAGAGTTTAATTTCTGGGATTAGAGTTTAATTTCTGGGATTAGAGTCCAATTTATGAGATTAGAGAAAGAATTCTGAGATTAGAGTTAGAATTCTCAGAAAAGACTCAGATTTTTCAGATTAGAGTCCAATTTCTGAGATAAGAGTCTAATTTCTGAGATTAGAGTTTAAATTCTGAGATTAGAGTCCGATTTCTGAGATTAGAGTCTAATTTCTGAGATTAGAGTTTAAATTCTGAGATTAGAGTCCGATTTCTGAGATTAGAGTCTAATTTCTGAGATTAGAGTTTACATTCTGAGATTAGAGTCCGATTTCTGAGATTAGAGTGACTTTAATCTCTAAACACAAAACTCTGGAGAGAGAACTGAACCGTGAACACTGCTGTAAACAAATAATCTCTCTTTTCCTTATGTGGCATAATGCAAATAAGGCAAATGTACAGTAAATATATATTAAAAACAGTGTGTAAAAGTGTGGATCGCAGCTGCCACAGAGAGTTTGTGCCACATCCGGAGCCAAGAAAGAGGGACAAGGAGAAAAGGAAATGAGGAGAAGAGATAGATAAACTTCTGGGTCCTCCTCGCGTCTTTTAAATGTTTTAAACCCAAAATAGTTTTGAAACCGTCGGCGGTAACATAACAACAAACAATACGTTAAAACCTTTGTATTTCCTGTTTAGTACTCCTTACTTTATAGTAAGTGTTAATTGTTACTACTTTCTCTTATAAGCTTTCTTACTCTCTTATTAATAGTGATCACTCATTTTACAGGTTTTTTTTGTTCACCTGTCATTTTTATAGGTCATTTCAGGAATTATAACCATCATGTCTCATTGTCTGTTATAATGAAATAACAGCTATAATGTAGTAGTAATAATAATAATAATAATAATAATAAAGAAGAGTAATGTTGCTGATGCTGTCATGACACCTGTATGTCCAGGTGTGGTCACTCACTCAGGAAGCAGCAGGAAGATAAAATAACTGCATGTGTAACAAAATATAACAAAAAAAAGATCATTTTATGACACGTGTCATTCATTCAGACTGACTTTACACACGTGTTTTTTGTTTTTTTACATTGTGGAAATGTGAGTGAGTGACAGACTCTGCTGTTTGTGGTTCATCCCTCACTCCATCACTCCATCACTGACTCACCCAGCAGCAGCAGCTTCAGCTCCCGGCGTGAGTCCTTCTTGTCTCTGCGCAGCTGCTTCTCGATCTCCTCGTTGATCCTCTGATTCTCCTTCTCCTCCGCTGACACACAACATCCCGCCATCACTGAAACCCTGACAGCGTCAGTCCTTCAAAAAAGTATTTATTTATTAAAAAAAAAAAAAAAAAAAAATCCTCTTTAAATAGTTTCAAATCCTGACGGATCCTCTGTGTCTCACACACAGTTGACTAATTCACAGAGAAAAAGAGCCGAATCATGTTTAACTCCACTGAAGTCTGCAGCTGAAGTTGACTTGTTGAGTTAACTTTGTTGAATTGCTCTATTAATAATCGCCTTCACTAATAGAGGCGACTCGCGAGGGCGGGGCTACAGTTGCAAATTGAAAAAGGACGGAATAGGAAGTTCAAGGTGATGTCATCATCATCATCATCATCATCATCATTATTATTATTATCATGTGAAATATGTACAACAGCGACCTCCAGTGTTTGAGAGGAATACTGCAATCCCAATTCACTCCCAGTGTGTTTTATATATTTAACATTTGAGCATTTATTTAAGTTGTAAAATAAATTGTGAATTTGTATATCATTAATATATTTTATATTCACGTTTTAAAGTAAAGATGTCTTTTCTTTAAAAAAAAAAAAAAAAAGTCTATTCTACAATACTCCAATACTATTTTTATTTTTTTTATAAATAAAATTGATATAATTATTATAATTATATAAAATAATAATTAGCCTTGTCATAGAAAATTCAATTCAACAAATCAGCTACTGTAAATACTGGACTATCAATCAATCTGATGTTGGATAATAAAAAAAAAAAATAAAAAAGAAAGGAAACAAACATGTAAATAACCTTTTTCTTCCAAAAAGAGTTTCATTTGACATACAATACAATTACATAGATACATATTTTCAATACTGCACATTCAATCTGCCAAAAAATGAATGAATGATTACAAAGCCAACAAAGATGCTGCCATATATAGATATAGATCTATATATATATAAATGTATATATATATATATAGATGTATGTACAATGATTATAGCATTCATAATTGCACTATGCCTCAATAAATGTAAATTACAGGCTTATGTTCTATAGAAGTGTTACCAAAAAAAAAAAATACTCAACTTGGGAACGATGGAAATCAGATTAATTTAACATAAAAAAAAAAAAAGAATATTAACACTCTGCCCTTGTATATTTAAGAAATAGCTAAACTCATTTTCCACTGCTACTTTTACAGTCAACTGTAATTGGACATGATGTAAGGACACAGGAGACATCAGGATTTAACTAATCTGCCTCCACTAAATGCAGCTAAAGTTGGTCTCTGAGTGTCTCCGAGTGTGTGTAATACCATCAACTTTATCGGACACTGCAAGAATCAGCTGATTGATCAATACGTTAAGTATGCTCCTGTGGTCAATTAGCCCTGCTCGTTTCCTCTTTCTATTCCATTGAAGTAGTAAACAGCACATATAGTGGAGCCCTGGTGCAATCACTTGTTTTGGCATTGGCAATAAATACACATACTTCCATCATAATAATAGTAATACTAATTTTTAAAAAAAAGAAAGCGTTAATGTGGCACAGTCGAACATAACACTCGTCTCATAAATTATCACCCGCTCCTCTTCCTCCTCTTCTTCCCCCTCCTTCAGTCCATCTCCGTCACGGTGCGTCGTGATGCGACGGATTTGTCAAAGCTTAAAAAAACTAAAATAATAATAATAATAATAAAGAATTTTAAAGCCACACACACTTTCTGAGCTTCATGGACTCAGGACTGTGTCCAGAATGTGACCTCCATGGACTCATCAGATGGTACCAAAGTCAATGCAATGATAATAATAATAATAATGGTTAAAGTCAATCAATATGAAATAATTTAACAATCACAGTTTATGCCAACTCATCAACAGACTTGCCAATCGTCTCTTCGAAGGAAAAAAAAAAAGGGATAGGGAAAGTTGTAATTAGATCGTTTGCTGTTGGATAAATGGCCAAAACAAAAGCATCAGAATAATAAATCCACAGGTGAGAGGGAGAGGGGTCAAACAAAATCTTCTTTATAAAAAGGCAGGAGGGAGGGGGACACGTTGCATTAAGTCCAGCTCTGACGGATCAGACTGACGGACAAAAGAAGCCCCGCCCCCCCCGTACCTGCAGTGCACAAAAAAACTTGTCAAAGCCTAAAAACGAGGATCTCTGATGTATAGTCGACTTTCCACATATCCTGCCCCCCCCTCCCTCCTCCTCCTCCTCCTCCTCCTCCTCCTCCTCCTCCTTCTTCTTCTTCCAAATATTTCATCAGCTCCTTAAATAGCAAGAGAACATTTACTGCTCACTCCTTGGGGACCAAGAGATCAACAAATGGCAAATAAATTAGTATTATGCAACCATTAGATTTTTTTTTTTTTTTAAGATTTTTGTGTGTATATGATCTCTCTTTTCACAGATAGTCAGTCAGTGTGTGTGTGTGTGTGGGTGGAGGGGCGTCCATGTTGCTCCGCTCTACACCAGGTTGTACTCCTTGAGGTTGAGCTGCAGGATGGTGTCCTTGACGGCCGCAAAGACAAAGCGGATGTTCTCTGTGTCGGTGGCGCAGGTGAAGTGGGAGTAGATGATCTTATCGCTGTCTGGATTCAGGTCCACAAACATCTTGAGGATGAACTCGCGGCCGGCCTGGGCGTCCCTCTGTGGACCTGGAGAGACGGAAATGTCATCTCAGTGCACTGGCGGGGGGGGGGGGGGGGGATTCAGTGGCAACCAATTTGTCCAACTCTCAGACAGAAACCTGATTGAGGAGGATCTGTTGCCAAAAAGTGCACATACTACCAACTGTATGGTTAGAATCACCCTCTTAGGACCCTGACAGTCATTCCTGAGTCCTACCGTAACGGCAAGTATATGGGCACAAGGCTCTATTTCTATGCTTTCCGGTAGTTTTTGAAGTTTCTCGGAATGCTACGCATGCCAAATCCTGTTTGCAGGATTAAACTTTTGACATTTCATAATGTTGAGAAATGCCAAATACAAACAACAATTTAAAACATTAATTTATTAATAATTAATTTGCATGTTTTTGTGAATTGTAGTTTAAAAAGACGTCTCGATTGAGTCAGATGCTGGATGTGTTTTAACGGGCGGACAATGTAAATCTATGGAACCATATATTGAATTAAGCCATAATTATTTTTAATTATTATTATGTTTGAGTGAATACTTGACGTTTCCATAGCTTGATTTGATGCACGTGTCCCAGTTGATCAGCTTGCTCATCCTCAGTGCATTATCTCATCCAGGAAGCATCATTTATCCAACTGCTCTTGGGAGAAATGCTGCACTGTCCCTCAGATCTGCATGTGTTTCAGTATGTAAAACCACAAGTCCTAATTTATAACAATACCATTGATATTGCATAACGACAGGAGCTTCTCCCAACATCTTAAACCCAACTGGAAATTTCTACTAATCCCAGAAAGAGTCTTGCCACTCACCATCATACTCTGGGAAATAGTCAACCAGATGAGAGTACATGATCTTCTCCTCTAGCAGGTCCTTCTTGTTGAGGAACAGAATGACCGAGGAGTTTTGGAACCAGGGGTACGTGATTATTGTCCTGAACAGAGCTTTACTCTCCTCCATACGGTTCTGCAGAGAAAGAGAGAGAGTGAGACGAGGAGGGAAATGTGGTTAAATCATTTAATTAAACTCCCATCTTTCACAGATTTTAATAAAGGTGTAACTGTACCAGAGGGAGAGCAGCAAAGATGAGAGAGAAGGGCAGTCATGTCACCTCCTGAGGCTTTCATTCATAACAATTCAGTGTTTAATTGAACTAAACAACCACTTAGAGTTCTACGTAGGTATCATAGTCAGTGTTGCAGCGGGAAACCGAAACTCTACTGTATTTTATAAATAAATAAATAAACACTCAATGTGGCAGTTGTGGAGCTCGTCGTAAACTCGTCGTCCACATTTGCGTGAACGGTGACGCCCCCACAATGTGCGGGAAAAAAAAAACGATTCATTAAATCACCTCGTTGTCCGATTCCACCAGCACTTGGTCGTACTCGCTGAGCGCCACCAGGAACATGATGGACGTGACGTTCTCAAAGCAGTGGATCCATTTCCTCCTCTCGGACCTCTGACCTCCAACGTCCACCATCCTGCAACACAGTCAGTGGAACCACTGAAAACGTTCCCACACGTGAGGCCAAACGCGGTGACGCGGCTAATCATCCTCATTTGGTCATGAGACGGCAGAATGTTACCACTGTTGACGGTGCAGTTGTGCGTTTGTCTTGTTTTGATCTACTTTTATACCATGTATTTTAGCTATTGGTGTAGTGGTTAGCACTCAGGGTTAGGGTTAGGGTTTTCTCCGGGTTCTTGGCTTCCTCCCACAGACCTTAAACATGCAATATGGGGATTAGTTGTTGCCCTGTGATGGACTGGCGACCTGTCCAGGGTGTGACCCTGCCTTTCGCCCTATGTCAGCTGGGATTGGCACCAGTGACCCTCATGTGGAGGATAAAGTGGTAGAAGAAGGATGGGTTTTATCTATTGATTGTTGCATATCTGTGCTACTTTTCCTTCAATTGCATAAAGGATGGATTTGATAGGTTGTGAATATAATTGAGGAGGAAGAGATATTCCTTTACACTTACTGAAAAGACAACAGGAGCACAAAACTGTTGAACTGTCTTAACTCTACCTCAGTCACACTTGCCGTAAAACAAAGAGAAGACCGTTCCGTGTGTTTCAACACTTCGATTTAAGTTCTTTTTAGTTGACTTTAACTTAAACTGTGAGTAAGTTGAGAAAAACACATAAAAGCAGTCGTGATGTATAACGCTCTATAACAGAGGCGGATAAAAACCTGCCCGCATTAAATATTAAGCAGTGCTTTTATAGTTTTACAGTTGGAAACCTTACCTAACAAGGCATCATATTTTATTTATCTTCTATTAGCTTACTGTACTTTCTGCATATAAAATATTCATCTACACTGTGACTGTTAAGCACAACTGTGAGATGAATGTAGGCAAGTTAGACGAACAGTATTTGAAAGGTTGTAGAGTAAAATTATACACATGTACACACTCGAGATCAAACTCAAGGCCCGGGGGCCAGATGTGGCCCGCCACGTCATTTTGTGTGACCTGTGGTTGATTAATTGGTCTTAAAAATCTGTGTTCAACTAGGTCTATGCTGCTTTAAGGCATGCGTTGACCATGAACTACATTTCCCACAATGCATGGCGATTGCGTTACCCGCAAAGTGACGGCACTGCCACTAGATCGCGGTGTATCATCGTGCGACGAGCGAAATTGAATAAGTGAAAAATAGAGAAAGTTATTTCGCAATATGTTACGGAGTAGTTACCTTTATTTTACATTATATGTTGTTACATTTAGTTAAATGTATTCTGTCTGACAGTTACATCTGGCCCTTTGAGGGGTAACCATTACGCTGATGTGACCCTCAGTGAAAATGTTCTGTATAATCTGCTCTTACCTGAATATGACACTCTGCAGGTCGAATGGGTATTCAATGATTCCTGTGGTCGGGACTCGAACCCTCAACACGTCTTGCTGGGTGGGAAGGTATGAAGGGGTGGCGATCCGGTCCAATGCGTTCAGGTAACTATAAAGGCAGAAAAAAGAATCTTACCTTAACTTAAAAGTGTATTTAATTCATACAACTTTTAAAATGAGGGTGATATTCCAGTCTACTCACTATTTAGTGGAGTCTGAGAGCTGATATTCCCTCCTTCGATCATAACACTCCTGAGTGCCTGGGTCATTCCATAGACTCTTGATTGCATCTACATAAGGATTCTCCATTATAAAGATATTTTCTACGTCCACTTCTCTCACAATATTGGCGTTACCCTGGTGGGGGAAAGAATATATTTATCAAAATGTAATGAATCACTTTCAAACTCTATAGGAAGAGTTTTCTTTGAAATGCAGGTTGTGCTCAATTCTAATTATCGCTGGTTCATTTCCACACACACATTCTATATCCAGAAATGCATTTGAGCCCCGAGGCTCAGCACTGACCTAATATCTGAGGCTTAAATCCCACTGGGCCCATTAAAGGGGAAAGTTTTCCCGCCCCAGAATTCTCATTAAAAGTCTCCTGTGTCCCATAACAAGAGATCAACATGTGCCTAAAACATCGACATAGTTTCACAAGCCACCACGACGGGAAGGAAAACTTACGTTAGGTTTTTTGCCATTTAAATGATGCCGGAACTGTATGTGTAATGTGGAAATACACAGGTTATACATTTATTTATTTTAAAATCTCATATGTCGTATAACTAGCAGACGGTTACAAGTCAGTCAGTGTGGTCTTTTGACAGGCTTTTATAAAATGGAAAGCTGTTACTATGAAAGCTTGTAGGTTTATTGGAATTAATTATACATGACACTACATAATCTATGGAATCACTGTCTACCCCAGTATTAAACTACACAGAAGTACCCAGTGTTTGTACACTAGTGCACAAATCTATTTATTGAGTAAAGTGTGTCTGCCTGTGTCAGCCAGTTTCCGGTTTAGCTTGCGGCTAGTTGCTAGCACGTCGAGCACTGTTCAGTCTTCCTACTATCCATTAATTTAAAAATATCAAACGATTTAGGTTGACATGGTCTCTTTGTCTGTCGAAAAAATGTACTAGCCTGAATTTCACCATATTTCTGCTGCTGTTATCTTCTTGTGTCTTAAATTATATCCAGCTATTAGCTAAGGGTGCGTACCCTGACTGTTAGCATACATGTAGTTATGCTATCAGAGTTCAACTACCAGTCACATTATTTGAAATTAGCTTTAATACAATTTCAGTCCATGTATTTTAAAAGTCCAGTTTTAGTCAGACTAACACAATAATTAGTTTTTTTCTACTGTCAGGTAAACATATTGACTTAAACAGGTATTTTCTGGAGGACAGGGTCCTAACCAGTGGGGGGCAACTACCACTGCAGGGCCCCCAAATGGTGTAATTATTTTATATGTAATTTGTGAATTCTAGATCTTGTATTGAAAAAAAAAAACAAAGATGATGGAGAAGCATCAGGGAGAAGAAAATACTGACATTCTCAAAAAATACTGTCATTAAAAATCTGCATCCACATAAAATAATAAGTTCTGAGTTGTATTAATAACTTACTGGTTCATTAAACAGTTCCATGCTGCAATTGTTTTTTTTGTTTCTGTAATTTCTGCAATGAATACAATAAAATATAATACTGATGGATGTTTCTTCTTTTTTTGTGTAGTGCAGCCAGTGTTTATCTCCACTTACAGAGATACGGAAGCACTACGAGTGTTTCTACTTCTGACTGGATGGGATGCTCGTCGCACCATAAAGAACCATCACCGAATACCTCCCGCTTACACCTCCCTTCATGTTGCGTGGTAAGCAGAGAAGCTCGTCTTTGTCATACATGTCTTTGGATTTGCACGGACAGGGTTCAAACCACCAACCTCCTACTCCAGAACAAAAGACCACTCTCACCACAAGATCACAGATGTATACAACCTTCAAAAAAACATGGGGCTCTCAAGTAAAAAGGTTGGAAATGACAGTTTTAGACTATTATAATAATACTGCATGACTGTGCAAATGGCAGACTGTAATCAACATGTAACCATAGCGAAAACAAACCCATTTCACTGAACCAATATGGTCCCAAGCCAAACACCCAATCCCAGCACCACAAACAACAAAACATTGCTCCTATTTTTAGTAGTGGAGGACTACATGACCTGCATTAGAGCAAGAAGGATGGAGAGAGGCTTTCAAAATGATTTGGACATCTGATGATTTAAGACTTGAAAAGTGAGATTTTACATAAGAGAACTCCATTATCCAGTACACATTAGACAGAATGTCAGCTTGACATAATATGACTTGAGTGGCTTTGATTTAAGCATTGCCTGTGATGGTGGTTTGTTTTAAATGCCCAGACAGGCGGTGTAAACATGATCAAGACGGGTCATTTTCACTTCCTGTGTGATTTCGGAGAGTTCTTTGTTAAAACATAAATACTTCCCATTTTAGGCATATAATGAGAACACAGGGACTTGAGGAACAAAGTAAAGTAGTTCTGCTGTACGTTTTCTACTTCATCCTTAACCTATGACATGTACATTTCTTTAACGGATAACATTACAAATGCTTTTTGCTATTTCTCAGTTCTGAAGTACTGGACTTATAAATGAAAGTGATTACAGGAACATTCTTTTTTGTTTTCCTTTTTTTTTTTTAAATGGGTAAAACTGTGGTGTAACTGCTGAGCTCAAACTGAAAATTCAGTTTCTTTCTTCCTGAACATGCACACAGTAGATGGGAAGCGAAAGTAAGTATGGTCCACCACAAAAGCACAGACTCATAGAGGACAGAGTTAACTAAATTTAATCCAGATTGTGGCCATGCCATTTTGAATCTCTATGCTGATACAACATCTCCCGAAAACAACTACGAAAGTAACTCCAGCGAATAAAAATGAGGAGGGAAGACGCAACTTAATGAAGAGACATTTATGGAGAGTGAAGTCATATTTGGTAGCTTTGTGTGCACGAAAACCTGCAGACGCACAAGTGCATAAAGAGTGGCCGAGCACGTTAAAGACACAGGAAGTGCCAAAAAGGCCAGGAAACGATTATGGATGGCTGTTTCAAATAAGATAGACAGTGATCTAAAAATATACGAGCATACTGTGGCCACTCTGCAGCATCTCTCTCTCTCTCTTTCTGAAATAACTTGTCCCTTTTACAGTTGTCATTTCACTTTACGTAGAGGTGGTTTAAGAATGAAAGTTACCTTGTTGTGCTCATATTTGTAGGGGATCTTGAGCGTCTCCATGGCTCGGATCATGGCCTGCACGGCTGTGAAGATGTTCTGATAGACCAGTTTGATGAAACCCCTTTTGTCCTCGTCAGTGTAGCCGGCACCGTGGATAATCCTCATCTGTTTGATGAATGTGCTCTTCCCACTCTCCCCAGTGCCTGAGACAATAAGACAAGGAGCAGAGGTTATTCTGTGGCCTTGTGCAGGGTTTTTCTTGGACATTTAACTTGCTGTGTAAGCAGCCGCACTCTTTTTTTTTTTTTTTTTTATTGACATCTTGTCATTTAGGAATGTCCTTGACCTCTATGGGGTCTCAAATCAGAGTTGAGCAGCAACAAATACGAAAAAACCACAAAAATCTTAAGAGTCCAATCACAGACCACGTTCCACAGTTGGGTGGACGGACCGGTCAAGTCTCTGGCCCAGAAACGGGGCAAAGTGTTTCTTCCTTCTGTGTAACCAGTCATATTGGATTGCACTTAGGAGTTGATAGAGATCCGTTGTGCATTAGTGTGGAGGATTTTTAACACTTAACCATTAGATCGTGATAGTTACGCGGCTATGAAATGCATTAATGTGGTAGCAAATGTTTGCTAGCGACAAATACGAAGCCGCATTAGCGTTACAAACTTGAGACTAGATGATGGACTGATGACAGGTCTGGTTAAAGGTCAAAGGTTATTGTCACAGTGTGTAACTTTTGATGATTTGTGCCTGTGTTTGGTCTGTGAACAGAAATGATGTCACGTTACTTGTGTGCTCTGCCTCAGACTGGATAGAGGGAGTGTTGGTGTGTATGCAGCTGCAGCACACCTGTCAAATGGCTGAGTGACCGGGTTTTCTGATTAGCTGAATTTGCTGACCACTACAGCAGTGGTCAGCAACTGGCAACCAACGGGGCCAAAACTGGCCCGACGGCATTAATATGTAATGTAATGTACTTTATTTCTCTAGCAACCCTTTACAACAACCCACAAGTGCTTTACAAAATAAAAACATTATTACTCTTTCATGGAACATAAATCAACGCATGGAAATACCATTTAGAGATTTAGATTTTGTTTGGTCAGGCAGAACAAGAACAACGTCTCTCTGCTCTTGGTGGTGAGTGTGTGGTGACCGGAACTATTTGGATGTGAAAGGCTGCGGCTTATAGTTTTTCTTTGGGTCACTGAGAATCACTGACAGACCAAACTAAACAATCTAACTCTGCCTCACGACTGACTCTTCAATTCCTTTGGCAGAAACGAGTGCATGTCAGTGTTTTGTGTGTTTATAAGAGAGTGACATTGTGGAGCTGGCTGTGATCCAGGCACCTGCAATGAACAAGAATGGCAGTGATGTCAAAACTAGACTCGTTCTTTTTACTCATTATTCCTCTGAAATTCTTCTAAAAAGCGATTTAGACGAGTAGGCTGCAGAATGTGTAGAAAATGAATTTAAATCATGTCTAAGTTCAATGACATTGTTCAAGGTGTTGTCCCCAATTCTGGACTTTTCTGTTGCTGCAGGTTTACCTTTCTTGCCTTCAAACAAGAATCACATGACATTTTCAGCCAGTAAAAGTCGTGGTGGACTTTGCTCAGTTGTAGCCTTGACAAAATTCCCACAGCTGCCATTTGCCCGATAAAAGCAGCCAACGGTAGTTCTAATCATTTGAATCAAGACTCATTCTCCTTCCACTTTTCATTCATCTCCTCTGTGCACATGTGCATGTACTGTATGTGTAGGCGTGTGTTAAAGGGACCAGGCGTCATTAAAACTAGGCCCAATCGTCTCTCGAGGACAGAAGGTGGGCCGTGCCACTTTTGTAACTGGACAATTTTTAAATTAAATTAAATTAAATTAGCAAATGGAGACGAGCTTGATAATGATCCATGCTTAACCCTATTTACTTTCAGCAAATCAATCACAGCTTAAGATGAAATAAATCTAAAGATCGTATGTTGTACTGTATCCTACAAAAACACAAGACAATCTTTATTTGTCAGATGTAACACATCCAGTTATCTTCCTTTTACCAACTAGCTAAGAGATTTATTTCATTTCATTTCATAGGACAAAGACTATCGTTTTTTTCTTAGATGAACTTTGAATTCATTATTGTGTTCATGTAAAATAACCCTGCGCTGCACACCCCAGCGTTTGTGCACCTTCCAGTAGATTTACTTTACCGCGCATTGTGGGTAACTCATCCCAGCGAAGCATGACATTATACGGGGATTGAATTCACGATGAGCACATTAAGCATTCATGAAAAGAGTCATGAGAAGTTGATTAGTTGTTCATAGCTTTAAAAGGAATGTAGTGCCGGCAACGATTAAAGGTCAACTTCTTAAAAGCATCCACACTCACGGCTGCATTCTACACTTTGTACTACAAACTCTCACAGCAGGAAGTTAACAAGTTTGTGTTGAAAATGAACACAAAATATGATCAAATGGTTCAATCGGTTACCCATCTACAAAAATGGCCTTGGTTTTTACATAAAATAACCAGAGTTCATGGTTAATCTGCCAAAACTCGATTATCCAACGCCATGGTTCTTAAGATGTAGTACGCCAGCTTCCTCTGCCTCCTGTGAAAAGTCCGTAGCCGACTTCGCTTGGCCTATTTACGCCCACAGTATTTTAACGTTGGTGAAAATGGTGTTACTTCAAGAGCTGAATATTTTCCTCAGGTGCTACTTGGTATAAAAAGTTTGAGAACCTCTGCTCTAACACATCTTGCACGTCTGCCAACAATCCTGTTTCCTGTTCCCTTTCTTCATGAACGCAGTTTCGCTATTTCGCTCCACAGTTTCCAGTCGCTTCGTCACCATGTATCATTTCCCGTCGTCTCTATTCAATCTTAAACTCGCCGTCACAGCACAAGTTTGGAATCTAAGCTCCATGCTTTCCTTCCACCTGTCACATTAGGCTTCTCCACTATGTTGTGCTTCAACGATAACAGACAGGAGAGCAAATGGTGTCTGGTGGTACCAACGTCATACTAATCAAATCATTTTGTTTTCCACAATTACACAGATCCATACAGGCTGAACTGAAGGTGTACTTTCCCATTCAGAATTGATTCCTCTCATTCCAGAAGGTAACCTCTTGGTTCCTCTCTATGCACAGTTTGCTGCCCTGATCAAAAAAAGCTAAATTGATCAGTAGAAATCTTTCACCTAAGCTGAAGTGGTCTTCATGTGATGTATGTTGCAGGAGCAGTTGCTGCAGAAACTTAAGACTAGTCATCAGCACAGCAGAGGGACACACCTCGATGAGGGAGGGTTAACTGAGGTATGACCAATACGGTTTTAGGTGGCGTGTTGAGGACAACACTACCTTTCTCACCTATTTAACAATAACATTAGAACTGCAAAGTGTAGAGCAGTTGGCATCTGTGAAATTCAAGCCTCCTGTAACTTCACTTTTCTTTTACCTTAACCTGTTGACTCTTTAAAATAACAGGCCTGACCCTTCAGCTGTCAACTCGGCTCACAAAAGGTGTGCGACGGGCGTAATTAATTAATCTGTGTTTTGGGAGCCCTGAAATGCTATTTTTGAAAGCTTTTTCAAAACGACAAACAGAAAAAGATTCTTTACATTTCGTTTGTTAGCGTTGTAGTACCCAAGTTGAACTCAAGACGTTGAGTTCAACTCGATCGAACCAACCAGAATATTCCCAACTATAATACAGCCAAGACTTATCATAGACGTCAGTATAAGTTGTCTGATATGAAATCTTTATAGAATACAGTGCACTGGTCTGTGCCTTTTAAGGGTGCATTCACACCAGCGCTTCTAAGTCGAATCCTAGCTCATTTTCTCTCGGGAAGTCCGGTTTGTTTTGGGTAGTTATGAATACGCAACCGAACTCTGGTCCGCCTAAAAGGGTAGGTCTCGGTTCGCTTCAAGTGAACCAAATGCATGAAGCGGACTACAACGCAGGGCATTGTGGGTAAACACAATCAAAACCCTGTTGCAGGGTGTCTGCGTCAGTCCATCTTAAGTTAATTTAAAATCCAACTCTCTCACTAGTATATTACATGCAGTGTTTTCTAGACATATGGTGGGTTTGAAAGGTCACTTATTCACATTTTGAGGAATCGAGAAACTGCAGAGCGTAATTGAAAAGTTTTGTTTACATGACCCCCGTGGTGCACAAGGCAATTAGCGATTTCTGAAAACTAACAATAACGCTAATAGCCTATGAGATAATGGAGCCGCACAATGCACACACACAGTACTTCCTCCAGTTAGCTTCACCACAAGTAGTGAGAGTGGTGCCACTGGTGTAACAGAAGACACACACACACACACACACACACACACACTAAAGTAAAGCACACAAGCTTGGATTCAAGTTAGTGTGAGTGTCTATTCGAACATATTACCATCAAATTTCTCCACTTAGGACGACATCACACAAAGGGAACATTAAATGAAAAGGGAAGTATTTACAGTAAAAATCACACGCAACCTCCGAGTGTCACGTATACCTTTTTACATGATCGAAAAATTCATAATTGCCTTTGTGTTAAGAGTGAATCACACGTGTGGTAAACCACCAGAGGAAACTTTTCACTCAACTGCAACTTAATGGATCTTTGGCGAAAGCTTCCCTACGACTGCATATTCAGAAACATTAACTGTACGCTTCTTGTCATTAGAGGCTCGCTATGAAACCACTCTGAAATGTAATAGCCCATTCTGATCGGGTCCACTGATGAACAGCAGCTGCTGCTAAAACAGAACAAACACACACAAAAAAAGCGTGAAAAATGATAATCAATTATTTGGCTTAGGTCATTAAATATTCGGTATCATGTGAGAATAGTGACTAATTAAAGCCATAAATACAACCCAACACATGCATAATTAGCAAACTGTAAGGTATTAGTGGAGATTAAGGGGTAACAACGACACAATTATTAGGGATGTGGCTGTCGGCTCCTTCAAATCCTATTACAGCGGATTCATTTCAACATTTTATGCTAACAGGAGGCCAGAGGGGAAACCTCCTTCATTCAGCCTCTCTTAAAGGTCCCCAAGGAGGCAAAACAAAGCTCTTAAGATCCAGGTTTCCGGGCAGATTAACACTGTATCTTTTATGCATTTGTAAAAAGAACTGAGTGAGGAGAGCAGCAGGAACGGGAGGAGCAGTTTCTGAAAACGCCGTGGTCATCACATTTAATGGGCTTTTCGTTTGAAAATCTAATTGAAAACGGGATGGTGAGTAAATGACGTGTTTTCCCCCCGTATTCCTACATAACTACTTAATGCTTCTTCCCCCGAACCCAATCTGTAATTCCATCATGCCACACCGGGTATAAACATGGTTATTATCGTTCTTACATGTCATGGGACTGTAAATATTATGTGATCAGATTTTGCTGCATTGGTGGCTGCAGAATTCAGCTTACGGTTACTGTCGTGTTACAATAGTTTGACAATGATTAAGAAGAATAAAAAACTGTAAATAATACAAGATGAATAACCACCAATCGTCCATTAATCATTAGCTCAATCCAATCAGAGGAGAAGAAACACAGAAATGACAAAACGAGTAAATGACAACGGCAAAGGGTCAACATCATGAACGCTACAGGCATGAGCGTAACACCGCCGCCTGCTGGTGAAGAAAGTGATTTCCCGTCACGCAGGTGCAGAACATAGAAGCTACAGTACGTATCTACGACATATGCCAATCTGATGCAACGTTCGCTGACCGTTGATCTTTGCCGATGGCCGCAGTCGGCCAACGACTTTATGGTAGAAGACCGTCCATAGCCGTTGTTGGGGAGGTGCACGCGGAATAGATGGCTGTTATTGGCATGAACAGGTGTCTTGCCAAAAGGCTTTTTAGCTGTAACAGTGTAATAAGTCAATGAGATAAATCACTGCCATTGACTGTTTGTTCCAGCCAAGCAAGGTACCCTTCCGTGTCTGCACAACTGACTCCAATGTCAACCCACTGGCGGCTCAGAGCAGTGTAAAGTAAAATAAAACTTAAAATATGAAGTTAGGGTAAGGGATCATGATATGACTGAGGTTAAGGTTAGGACTAAGGTGGATATTCACTTTTGGCTCACAAACATTAATAAGACGTATATATCTTCTTGATGCTCACAGCGACGTGCAGCTTCTAAATACTCTGCCCGCTGCTTCGTCTTCTTTTTCAGACACGGATGGACACCCTGTGCGTCTGGAAGGCAAGGATGCGACACCCTCAGGATGAGGACGAGCTGTGAATACTGTAGTACAGACTTACTCCACCTGCTACAAGCAAGGAAGGTAATGTCATGTCGTTTGTGGACATTCTGGTTGCTTGTAGGTAGTTGGCCGCCGTTCTTTACCGTCATCTGACTTTTGGGTTCTGTGTGAAGGACCTGCTCCTGTGGTATAATCATTGCCAGGGTTTGTTTGGTGGTGTGTTCAAGTGTAATGCAGCTTCTCCCAATAAAATGGTAGACTTTGGCCCAGCCGATAGTTGACACAACTAACTAAGTATGAGTTGCACAGCAGCACCTGGATGGCACCCTTTAATAATAAGTCATGGGCTGCACAGGTTGTTGTCGGGCCAGTGGAAGAAGCACGGACTGTTAAAGAGGCTCGAGAACCTTTATAAAAAGGTTCTACCTGGAGCCCAAAAGAGTTCTCCTATGAGGACAACCCAAAGAACCTTATATGGTTCTACTTGGCTCTTTTATTTCTAAGAGTGTAACTTGTGAGTAATTCAAAACAGGTGGGGTTTTTTTTTGTTTTTGTTTTTTCTAAGTCAACACCTGAGCCATGTAGAAATCTGTGCTCACATAAACATTACACACTTCTTCGCTCAGGTGGGAAAGACCTTCACCCTCCTCCCCTCTTTCTCTGCCTCCTCTGCCCTGACAAAGGTATTTATTTGATGAAAGGAATTCGCCACACGCACACACACACACACACACACACACACACACACACACACACACACACACACACACACACACACGTACACACACACAGACACACACAGACAGCTCTCTCTCTCCCTCCCCGTCGAGCTTACCGAGAAGCAACAGTTTCAGCTCCCGGCGTGAGTCCCTCTTATCCCGGCGGAGCTGCCGTTCGATCTCGTCGTTGATCCGCCTGGCTTCTTTCGCCTCCTCGCTCAGGCAACACGCCATTATGGACTCCAGGGTCATTCTCTCCTCCTTCCTATTTTTTTTTTTTTTTAAATTCAAACACTCACTTTTACTAATTCATCCAGACTTTAGATTCTCCGTCTGGACATAAAACACACACATACACGCGTGGAGGCCCGTGGATGTTAAATAACGTCCTCACACAGGCCCAGCAGAAACGCGTGGACGCCCTTTATAATGAGCCCAGAACAGCGCACAGATTGTAGTTGCGGGGTAAAAAAAAAACAAGATGTTTTGAGAAATGATTTGACCCTCCGCCTCCCACTACCATCCCCTCCTATCCTCTCTTCCTCCCCGTGTTTCGCTTCGTCTTTCTCGGCCTCCCCTTAGAATAAAAACAGCGATGTTTTCCAGGCTGAATATCTTAATTGGTGTGTAATCTTCCACCCTTTTTCTCCCCTCGTTCTCAATATGATCAACAGATCCTTTTAAGACACATCCTCCGTGCGGTGATCTCGTCAGGCATGACCAGCCCTCTTCTTCAAAGTGTTGGGAGAATTTCAACCACACACACACAAAAAGAAAATCCCCGCGCGCGCGCGTGTGTGTGTGTGTGTGTGCTCGCGTGTCCACGTTATCGTCGTGGATGAGGAGAACCGGGGGAAACCTGACAAATAAAGCGGACCCCAAGGTTTGTTTTCCAGTGGCTCGACTCCCGGGCGTGGTAAGGCAGAATATGGCGGACTTTCACTGCGATCCGCTAGGCTGGGATACAGTTACAGTTATCTCCTTGTGTCTGCTCCAAAAAAAAAAACACACAAAAAAAGCCACAGCATAACACAGCCTTTTCTGCGGAGGAATCTTATTATCCCACGATTCACGTCAGGAGTGGAACTGATGAGGAAAGACAGACAGACGCACTGCTGCTGCTGCTGCTGCTGCTCTTGCTCTTGCTCTGTTTCCTCCGGCCAATCTTCTCCTTTCCCTCAATTCTCTTCATGTATTTGTATTACCGAGGCCATCCACTCCACTCCACTCCACTCCTCCACTCCGCTGCTGCCAGGCTGACGTCTCCCCTCCCATCGAGCAGAAACAGGGGGGAGTGTCCCTGTCAAACAAACACAGAAATGTGTATGAATGAACGAGCTGCACTCACCACTGTCTGTGGACGAGCGTGGAAAGTTCTCTTCAAATGATTTATACAGACTATTTAAAGGTCCAGTGTGTAACATTTCAGATAAAAAACAACAACTTTATTAATAAGATTAAGAGTGTTAGAGTGCAAGGGCCACATTTAGAAAAAAAAAAAATCATACTTCAAGAATAAAGTCTTGAAGGTGCCATATGTAAGAATGTGGCCAAAAAGGTTACTACATTCAAATTCAAAATACTGAGGTCTTTTAGGTTTCGTTTTCTGACATAACTGGCAACTGGTTGCTCGGCAGCTGAGACTCTACTGACTGTAATGATTGGTAGACAGCGGTAGGTGTCACATGCCAAAACATGATTTGCAGTCTGCAAAAGATTTTTTTTAATGCAAATATTTTGGCTGTACTATTGTTGTTGGTGAGTTCAGTATGTTATATGAACATTATTCCTGAGTCTCTGTGACAAATTAGGAGGATTTTATGGCCAGTTGCTTCAGATTTTTTCCTTTAATTTACGAGATTAAAGTCATAAAATTTACAAGAAAAAAAGTCGTAAATTGACGACTTTATTCTCGTAAATTAAGACAATTCTCGAAGTCTGTGAAAATTAGTGCTGGGCACGTTAACGGCATCAATGTTAACACATGACGACTGACCGGAAAAAGACTGTTGTTAAGATTAGTCTCTAAAGTAACGCTAAACTTTAAAAACTCATATGCAGTACACAGGTACGCTGTTTAATTTGAGCGCTAAACAGACTGCTCCAGTTCAACTGAAGGCACGCTAAAGGAGCTAATGCAGCTAACAGAGCTAACTGGTAAACGGTGCTTGGACTCCAGTGTCGCAGTACGTAAACATGGCATCACGCAAGTGATTTGGAGAATCTCATCACTGATTGGACATGATGTGTGCGATGGGCATGAAACAAATTCACTTTGCGTCCGGTGTGAACACAGCATAAGCCATGCAGGAGTAAACAAATGAAAGCAATGTGTCAAGTCCTTTTAACATTGTGAAACCTGCAGCTGCAAGTGTCAAACGGGGATATTATTTTTAAATCCATCTCTCTTACTTTACCATTAAATGTCTGCCAAAAAGTAATTTGAAGTTTGAGCTTTAGTTAGACTCAATTAAACTATTTGCTCCACAAAAAAAGTAGAATTGAGGTCATCTCACATAGGTATTGAGCATTGTCGATCGTAACCTAGCTAAGTGGCCCATTTAGTCCATTTAAATGGGGACATCCCAGTGACTCGGTGCCTAATTGCATGTGATGCATCTGTTTACATGCAGCTTATGAAGTCAAAACCGGTCTGATCTTTCCTGAATGACATAACAGAGCTACAATGAAGAACACAAAAATGTGTCATGGAAAGAACAACTATAACAACTGTTCCAGCAGAATTAATGTTAGCTATCAAGAGACCCGGCTGATTCGGCCCAGTTTTGCAGCTCGGGGAGTCGTTCAACCAGTTCTCCAGAGAGCTGCGCAGTCTCAAGTTGATAACATTGTAACCTGTCATTTGATGATCAGAATATAATCTAGATTCTAGTTTCATGTGCAGATTTTAACCCTGTGCTGTCCTTATAATCTATAACATATTTCATTCAGAAAATAACAAAAAAAAGTTATACTCACAGATGGGGCACACAAAGATTACTGTTAAGATTTTCCAATATACAATCAACCACTAGATGAACAGAATAGAATGAAAAATATGTTATAAGATGATCATAAAAACCTTGCTTTATATTGAAGAAGATATTTAAAACGCATGCATGCCTATACCTTAATTATTGCAGCTGAAATGGTGCTAATTTTAATTTAATCCAGTCATGGGCACTGTGGCAGTGATTATATAAAACACAAACGCACACTGAAAAGAAAACCACTGATTTAACCATTTTTAGAAGTAATATACATTTTTAATATATTCAGGATAACTACTGGTTACAAGTTAATTTTGCCTACTGCAACTTGGCACCCTGTCATGGAGTCTTTATTAAATCAAAAAGGTTTTTAGGGGTGAACAAAAAAGTTTATTTTGTAATCTGAAATAGTTTTTACTTTATACAATTATGTGAAAAGGAAACCTATATAATCAATAATCTAACAATTTATACTCAAATTATTGCAAGGGGGATACTTCTCGTAGGTGGCTGAAGAAGAAAAAACTTTAAAAATCGTACTTTATTTTCTAAGAACAAAACACTTCCGGCTACTTCCTGTTCCCTCCGCGTGTCACGTGACCTCGCCCTCGCCTGGTTACGAGAAAGCGTCGCTCTGTGGTCGCTACGGAGAGAGGGAGAGGGACGTGTGCGTGTGTGTGCTGTAGTTTAAAGGCACTTTTACTCACTTTTCCACGCGCTCACAGCGACTCGGTGTCATGGCAGCGCGTGGGAAACGCGTCTCAGTCGTTGTCCGAACGACTGGACCGAGTCTTCGCGTCTGTCCGTCCACGTTTTGTTGCTTCTAAAACGCGCCCATCTTTTCTTGTCATGGCAGATAAAGATTAGTTAGCATGCTAGTGGGCTAAGCAGCAGGCGTCCTCAGCAGCACACGGAGACCACGCCTGCCAGTGGCAGGTAAGACATCCCCCTCCTCATCATTCTGTGTTTGTGTTTTTATACTTTTTAAACCACATTTTACTGTTAGTAAGTTCGCTTTAAAAGCCCTTAATGTTGCATAATAACTGCCAGTAGAGTTCATAGCAGGTGTTTTCTGGAGACTAATTCCCTGTGACAGTCTAATAGGATTGAAAACCCTCTGCTTCCTGTCGCTTGTTTGAGGAGCAGGTACAGTAGGAGCTCAGCTGAGGAGTGTATCTGTGAAAATAATGTTATTTTTTATTATTTCAGACTCTCAATAGGTCCATAGAATAACATTAAATAAAAAAAAAATAATACATACTGAAGTAAAACCATCAACATCTATGCTGTATGAATCCCAAATATCAAAATATTACATTTTAAATAGTGTATTCCTCACCTTGTTATGGAATGGAAACTTCTTGTAGGCTCAAATAATTCTTCTGTAAGGCTTCAGAAAGTGTTTTTTATATATATATTTATTGGTGATATTACAACTTTACTTTGTTGTTAGCCTCGTATGATTAATGTTGCTGCTGCGACAGTGTGGACTGTCCACTGAAATCAGATTTCTGGTGTGATACAGTGAATTTAACTTTACTATTCTGAATTTGGCACATTTCTTCTTTCACACAAAGAAAGAAAAACAAAGATCCGTCATAGCTTGACACCTTTGCCTTGTTTGTGTCTGTGTGTCAGTGTGGTAGCAGGTTATTAGGCAGACATGGGGAAACTACAGAGCAAGTTTCGCAAGAGGTCCGAGCTCTACAGGTGACTCACGTTTATTACTACAACGCTGTCTCCTTGTTGACAAGCACATGTCTTTGTTTCAGCTGTGTATAATTTCTTAGTATTTGGTGTTTTCTGTGACAGGGCGTCTCAGGGGGAGAAGGCAGATAATACAGTTGACAGTCACGTGGTTCAGTATGAGCCGGCCCATCAGGGATCCATCAACACGGTCACACATCTCAGCCCCGACCTGTGTGTCTCTGGGGGCAGTGATCAGGTAAATCTACTCATGAGTTGTTCGTTATTCCAAAAGTGTTGAATTGAATTGAATTGAATTAAATAGAGGACAGGCATTTTGTGTCAACCTCTGTTTACCCCTGTAGGCTGTGGTGGTGTATGACTGGAAACAAGGCCGACTATGTCAGTCCTTCCAGGGTCACAACCGAGAGGTTACCAAGGTAACGTCACTACAAGTTGTGATGCTCTTCAGAGCTGTCACACCTTGTCCTCCTCTAATTCTGCCTCTGTCCGTCCGTCCTCCAGGTGGTGTGTTATTCAGGCAGCACATGGATCTTCAGTGCGTCACGGGATAAGACCGTTCTGATGTGGGACCTACACCAGGGCGATGAACCTATCCAGGAGTTCTGTGGGCATGAGTTGGTGGTCAATGGAGTAGCGATCAGCCCTGGTATAAAAACACACACAACCTAACCCTTTTTAGGTTAAGGATTGTGTCCGTTTTACATGTTTTAACGATGTTACACACACTGACATCTATTATCACATTATTTGTCTGCGCTGAACATACGGCACCGTTTGTGTTGTGACTTGTAGATGGGAGAAAGCTGTGCACCGGCTCCCGCGACAACTGGATGTGCCTGTGGGACATAGAATCGGCAAAATGTGAACAGAGACACAATATCTCGAGAAACCTGGTGAGCACAAAAAAAAAACATCTTTGTATTAAACGTTGTTTCAGTATGCAAATGAATCAAAAAGTCCTGCAATCTGACTTTGACTTTCTGTGGTCAGGGCTTTAAACTTTCCTCTGTCCTCTGTCCAGGTGACTCATGTGTGTTGGGTTCCAGACAGCCCCTCTGTTGTCCAGACATCTGAAGATAAGACCATAAGGTAGAAAGAGTTGCAACTGCAGATGTGCAGTGTGGCATGAGAAGAATTAACATTCACGTAGACATCAAACATGTAAAGTGAAATATGCCAATTTGTTTTAACCTCATAAATACAAATGTGTATGAAATGCAGTTTGTGGGCTGTGCGTATTTAATGCCAGGAAGTTATTTTACCTGGGGATAAATAATTCCCGGTAATCTGTGTCATTTGTGTTTCCACCGCATCTCAAAGTTCCAGAAAACGACCTCCTTCTCCTCAGTTACTAGAATTCCTAGTTAATCTGAAAAGTAACGCCCTGATTGTGTATGTGTGCAGGGTGTGGGACAGCCGTGCGTGGCAGGTGACCAACACGTTTCCCGCCAAGCAGTATATCCAGACCCACTGTGATGTCTCTCCAAACGGAAACTACTTGGTGTCCAGCAGCAACGGCTTTGGAGGGCAGGGCTGTGAAGCCACGGTGAGAGTCTTCACAAGGATAGCTGCACAAACCTGTGTGCTTGGTTTTAGGGTTAGATTTAGCGTTTGGTTTATGTTAGAGTCAGGTTAGAGGTGAAGGTCAGGTATGACTTTGTGACGGTTACGGTGTCCTCACTATGAATGCTGTACTTTTTAAATAATAATAAAATTATTATTATTATTATTGTTGTTTATGAGACGTGAGCTGAAGTAATTCTCCCATCCTAAAAAGTTGATGTTATGTAGCCACTGGTATACTCTTATGCAGATATTTTGGTTTGTTCTCAGTGGAGTTGTGTCTGTGTTATTAGCTTTGGGACCTGCGTCAGCCTGGATGTAAGGTTGTGGAATACAGAGGTCACCTCCAAACCACGGCCTGCTGTGTGTTTCTGCCCACGCCTCCTGGTGGCTCAGCTCAGGTAGCGACGTCCTCCCATGACGGCTCCATCAAGATTTGGGATCAGAACACGGCAGGTAACAGGATACAAAACATTTAGAAAAATACTCTTTTGTCTTTTCTTACGAACTCTCGTCTCACCCCTCTATCTGCTGTCTTCTGTTCAGCTTGTTTAGGGACGTTGTCTCTAGACGGCGCTGGTCCGCTGGTGTCTCTGGCTCCGAGCGACTCTGCCAATCTGCTGTGTGCCAGCTTCAGCAATGGCCTCAATCATATCCAGCTGGGCCAGGGATCGATGCACTCTCCTCAGGGATGCGGAGCAGGTTCCGGCGGGGCAGGAGGTCTGGACGTTAAGGTGGTGGCACGTTTCTGATTTCACAAAATGTATTTTCTACAGACACGTTTACATTTCTACGCTGCCACACGGTGAAGGGCGACAGAAGAGATCAGCGACGCCAAAGTCAGCGAGTCTGTGCTGTCACCTGCAGGATTTACTCAGTTAATACACCATTTCAGGACATCTTCATACAGAAGGAGGGGTATTAGAACAGAACTACTGATTCTTTCAGAGAAATCAAGTAGAAATGGACACTAACGTACGTACCTTGATTAATTTATTTACTTTTGCCAGATAAAATCTAGTTGGAACAGTCAGATTTAGAGTTGTGGAAGGTTATTTTTAAGCACCAGAGTAAAGATCATGTCAAAGCTTTATAAATTTAAGTGTTAGAACACATCAAATGGCTTTGTTTTGGGTAGATTTTTAATCAGCGGGAGTTTAAAAGATGCAGATTGCAATATTTCTTTTTAAAGTGATGCTTTTGATAGTTGATGTGCCGAACGGAAAAACTACTATGCAAAACATCCGATCAGAGTGGTTCCCTAATTAATTCATGGAAATAAATCCATAAAAGCTGTGGTTTTAAAAAGGCTTTTTTCCAAATTATATCTATAATTAACAAAAGCTTATGAACTTTTTGTTTGAATTACTAACAAATACTAATATTAATATTAGTTGCCTTAAGTGAATGGATTTGGCGACTTTTATTCCATTCCTGTCATGTGTGAAATTATCATTGTCAGGACATGATGTGTGTTTTACTACTAATGTTATCATACAGTTGTTGACACACTGGTAACAAATAGTGATTTTTGGGTCACTCGGTCGACCCGTGTACTCTCAGGGTGATTCCTATCGTGCACTTCAACAAGATGTTAACGTGAAAGCATCAGCTTGTTACAGGCGATGAGATAGAACATTTGACGAGTCAGCTTAAATGTGTTGCTTTTGTCATGTGATGCCGACGAGTTCACGTTGAATAATTCATGATGTTTTTAAAATGTAGGGGTCCACTAGTCTACAAGCCATAAAGAACCTTTTTTTTGAGAATTAACTGGAGTATTTGTCACTCAATCCAGCAATAAAGAACGGTAATTTTACAGTAACTATGTCAGATTTCTCTGTCTGATTCACTAAAACACTGACACGATGTGGATGTTGTATTAAAAGACAAAATTGACGACCTCACAGTCCAAAACATTAATAAAAACAGAAACCATAGACTTCCAGACGTCATACTGTGGTATTTAATTTATTCAAATCTGGACCTCATTTTCACTCTGCCACAACAACAAAAAAAGAGCCAAATACCCATCAATGGGATTTCATAAAGACTCACACACAAAGTACACACCAGCAGGCAGAACAGAATCAATGAATACAGGAAGTTAAAAAAAATCACCTTAAAATAATTAAAAATGTACATCATTGGCACAACCGTTTATAAAAAAAAAAAAAGCAGGCTTATGTGGAATAATAGAAAGAAACAAGACACCGGAGAAAAAATGAGTGGAATGAAGTTGTTCCAGTTTTAAGAAATAAATAATAATTAAGAGTTCAGTGCTGGTAGAAACAAACAGACAGCTAAAGGCATCTTTTTAGGGACGTTGTCTCGTAGATGGTCGTACATGAGTAGTGGCAACATCAGGGTAGCTTCTATGAAAACAGCACGAGAAAAGGTTGCCCGTATTTCCCCCTTTATAACAGTTTTAGGGTTCTTTAAAAGAAAAATGTACGATTTAATAAATAAATACCTCTCCAGATCCTAAATCTATTGACATGCTGATGTTTAGTGTCGAACTTCCTTCAGCAACACGCGCGATAAACTTCACAACGCCTTCATATCTCAACGTAGTCAAGTCAATCTCCACATTTTAAATATTATTGGACCTGTTGAGAGATCTCGACGTAAACAGCACAACTCTTCTCGTTTTAACTGCAACAGTAGAGTAGTAATAATAATAATAAAAAACATAATCTGGCTACTTTATCACATCACAAATCACATTTGAAAGGACTTTGTACAAAGGCAGTCAGTCACCAAACATTTACATAATGTAACGTAAAACATAAAATTGTACGCATTAAAACAAACATATAGCATGCAAGAAAATCCCGGATGACTTTGGCTGGAATGGAGCACCTGGGGTGGGACGTCGTTTTTTAGTTTTTTTTGTACTGGCTCTGCTCTGTATTATGATGATAAACACAAAGACGGCCTGCGTTCACATATTTAAATGCTGTATAACTGGCATAGGCTTTTAGGCAAGATGATGGATCCGGTGAGATAACATAGTCAGGCACATGCACTGATAAACACCACAACAACACACCTGCTAATTAATGTGTTTTAATGCGGCTAACCGGTGTGTTTTTGCCATGAATACTAGTGACTTAAATACGTTTTAAATGCCATTACAGATGGTTTAAAAACAGGGCAACGTTCCGCCACATTAAAAGCAGTTACCTGACATGTTACCATGTGTTTTGTACCTCATGTTACACTAATTCGAACACAAAATACAGATTTTCTTTGGCCTCAGTCGGTAGTAAAAGTGGCCCCATGGTGTCACCGTAAGAACCCTCTGACAAATTCAACTATTAAATCGTACATATTTGATATGAGTGACTAAAAACCCAATCCCTTCCACGTGAGTATTAAGATTTAAAACCAACATGATGGAACTTTATGGACAATCGACGCACTTAAATAATAAAGATGGTATTAGCAACAGTTCAAATCTGTGCAGTCAAAAACATGTTAAAACGTGTTTAGACACGCGGAGATGAGTCTGAAAACCTGTCAATTGACTCCAGAGACAAAGACTTCATTTGAATAAACTTCGTACAATCTAATTTCCAAATCTACGTGGTGGTTGAGTTCCTGAGATATTGATGTCTGTATGCATGTCCTTCCAATCTGATGGTCGCGTTTAATTTTTCCATTTCACATGCTTTCACACACACGCACGCACAGGAGTAGGTTGCACAAAATGTGTGCGCTCATACACGCAAGAAAAGCAGGTCCTGGTGTCAAACTATTGTCACTAGATCTTCATGATGGCAAAAGTTTGGATAGAAATAGAATAAATAAATGATACAGTGGGTAAATATCCATTGCCTTGAGGATTTGTACACGTTTCTGTAGCTGTCCTCTGCATCACATCCTCAACCCTCCTCTTCTACTCCAGTGTAACAACAAAAGAAAAGAGAATAATAATTGTGGACGCACCAGTGTATGACAAAGGTATAAAAATGAATGTGTAAAATAAGCTAATTGATTTAGCACAATCACTGACAATTATTTTCCTAACACACCCCACACACAAAAAGAAGAACCTTCAGAGTTTAACAGAAGTAGCCGAGGTGTAGAAACATAAAAGAAAATGTATTGTATGATTAGGGTGAGCTCCCGAGTTCTGAGGATTTTTGGAGTTGTTGTTTTCTTTTTTTGCAACCACCATAAACTCATGCCTTTTTAAAATACTGTTTCCAAATCAGTTTCTGACAACAGAGTTGTAAATACCCAGAAAAAAAGCTTTCCGACATTTTTTTCTCCCCCTCCCCGCCTCCTCCTTACTGTCACCTAAGTCTACTGCTCCGTGGAGTGTTCCAGACTATCGATGACACGGGTCAGCCTGATGTTGAGCAGCCTGATCTGAGTGTCCAAGTGGTCGATTTTCTCTTCCAGGGAGCCTGATCCGCCGCCGCCCCGACGCCAGTACGCTCCCACAGGCCCCGTCATGAAGTACACCGCCATGATGAAGCACAGCGGCAGCACCGCGCGCTCCGGGTCGCCCTCGAACTTCTGCAGAATGTAGAGGCAGGACAGGGCGAAGAGGGTGACGCGAGCGAGCCAGAAGAAGCGGCCGAACACGGCGTGCAGCAAGTAGAAGAAACCGCCCAGGAACATGGACAGGAACCAGTAGGCGAAGAGCACGGCGGCAACCAGGAGCAGCGCGCGTGCTGGAGAGTTGGTGAGTGATGTGGGGCTGAAGTAGTGGCTGAGGTTTGAGGCTAGAGAAGAGAGAGAGTAGATGTTAAAAAAAATGTGGAACATTCTTGACGCGAAGGAAGTGTCGTTCTTTGTGTCATTCTCTGACATCCACAACAGAGAAATGTTATGACTTACAGTCGATGCCCATCACATCCAGCAGATCTGACCAGATCTTCCAGACGGTGTCCAGAAATGAGTCGACTCCATGGACAAAGCGCTCTGTTGTTTTGGAGAAAAACTTCAGAAAAAAAAGAAAGAAGAAAGATCAGTATAGGTTTCCTCTGCACAATAATATTTATGAATATTTTAATGCTAACCTAAAAAAAACTTAAAAAGAGAAATTGCATAACTAATATTTACTTTAATATTTTATACATAAATGTATTTAAGCATATTCACTGTATTCAGAAACCAAACCAGTCTGACTGAGCAAACAAGAAAATAGTTCATAACATAAAAATTGTATTTAATTACTAACTACAATGACAACAACGGTGCAGCCAGTGTATTCTCAATTTAAATATTTCATTTAAACCGTTACAGTTTGATCTATAACAACAATAACACAACATTGGGTTGCCTCCTAAACGACAGCTGCAACTACAGTGTGGGTCAGAAAAGCACCTAAAAGCCTCACTACCCCTCTTAAAAACGACTCGACCCAAGGAGAAGAAGGACAAGGGTCTGCAGTTGAGATGCATTCAAATATAGACAGCTGAAGGCAGAAAGACGGGACAGAAACAGGCAGAAGGCTTGTTTTTCCTGGGCGTGGCCTGTAACTACAGGAATCCATGTGGAATACGAGACTATACTACGTCGTCAATATGGTAATAAATAATATCAACAGTTGGTGAAGAAGATCAGATTCTGATCGGATATGATTACAAATCCAGTTTGGGCTGCAGTGTAAACAGCGGCACTAAGTGCAGTGCGTGCTTTACGTGTTTCAGATAGTTCGGTTTGGCGACCGCAGACATTTTGAGTCGGGGTTGCCGTAGCTCTTTTGAGCGCTAAAGGTCGCTGTTGCGTATAATTCTAAGGTATGAGCACTCTTGCCTTTGCAGCAAGAGGACTCCAGTTCGCAACCAGGTCAGGTGTTCTCCCTGAGTGTGGCTGTTTGTCTCCATGTGACCCTGTTGATAGACTGGCTGACCTGTCCAGGGTGTACCCGACCTTTCGCCCTATGACAGCTGACATTGACAACATTGCCTCGTGACCCTCAAGGAAGATGGATCTTAAAGTTTCCATTTATAGGTCTTCCATGTACATAGGAGGACATATTTAAAACGGATTTGTCTATCAAGGGACATTTATTTATTATCACGTGTGTAACACAGACCTACAATGGACTAGGTGTACCACCCTGACCCTCATGTGTTAGATAAACCGGTAGAAGATGGATGGATGGATGGATGAATGAATGAATGAATGAATGAATGAATGAATGAATGAATGAATGAATGAATGAACATGTTATCATTGTTTTTCGTTTGGCTGCTCACAGGAAGTAACATTAGCTTTAGCTTCGACAGTGAGAGGTTATAAGCTCTTGCAGCCACCATTGTGGCTCAAAATCGAGCCATCTTCGAGGTGACATTTGACACACACTTCCGAGTACAATGAATGAATGAATGAGCACTAGTTTAACTCTTGTATTATTCGTTGTTCTTGTATTATATGCGTTATTATTAGCCCATGTCGATGTTAATACCACAGCTACACCACCTGACATAATCTACAATAGGGTAAAAAAAAAGGAGGGGAAAGTTATTTTTCAAAATGGCATCCGTGAAATTGTCGCCCAGGCCTCCTGTTCCTGTTCGCCCCACACACAGCACATACACGTCGTGGCTGTTTGCTCCTACGAGCCGCTGAACCAACGCGTGTTATGGAGTGTTGATGAACGTTATTATCGTCCCCTACACTGACCTTATGTAACCCCCTGATGTTGTCCTCTCCGAAGACGCTGCTCAGCGTCTGGTAGATGCCGTTAGCCGCGCGTCGGAAGCTGTTCTGGTTGCTGGTTCGGCTCCTGGCCGCCTCGGCTGTGCACAAACACGACACGAAAAGCGCCAAGAAGACCACGAAAAACCCGATTGTCCTCATGACCCCAGATGACCCGAGACGACGTAGGGATATGTGCTTTCAAACGCAGGGGAATTAGCTGCCTGGAAGTGAACCCTTCGGAGGAGGAGGATGACAGAGGCTGCGATGGAGGGGAGAACACGTGCTGCCTTCAGGGGAGCCTCGGAAATGTGTCTTTTTGCGCTCTGTCTTCACTTGTTTGCTGTCCTCCAGGGACGACTTTAATTAAACATAAGGTGAATACATCACATATCGACTGAGTGACTGAGTGAACGATTGAATCATCACGTTGTCTTCTGAAATTAATGCATCTACCCAGTATTACAGTGGAACAATAACGAGTATATTGTAATTCATGATTTAACGTGATCGCATTGATTTATTTAGTAATGCTATTGTATTTATTCGTAATTTATTTGTAGTTTATGCATAAAATTGCCGTAATATATCGAAGGTGTGTCGTAATAACGGGTTATTTTTTTTAAATGTGCGCTGCATTTCCTATTATCGTCAAACACACCACTTATCTTCGTTTGAATTAGAGGCAGGCGAGGCTCATCAGCAGCGTGCTGCTGCCCTCTGCTGGTTGAAAAGTGCATCTCCAATACCCCTACCACTTACCTCAACAAGCAATTAAAACACTTCCTTTTTCATAGTAGTTGAAATGCAACAAACTCAAGTCTGACGCTTTTAGTGGGTTATAAGTTTATTTCAAACATGCAAACATGAAATGACAACAAAAACTCTGCAAGCAGGAAAAAGAGTAGGAAAAGCATGTACATGTATACAGTGTAAAGACAAAAAATGTACATGGAAATCTCCATGAGCCACACATTTTGCACTTTTGTAAAGGAGTAGGATGAAGTAAACACGGCCACATTCAGTGATGTGATATCAGTCACACATATAGGGGCAAAATAAAATAAATAAATGAAAACGAGGATGAAGCAAATGTATTTTTTTTTCCAGACTGAAGTACCTAGATGTGTTTGCCTTGTTTAAGTAGTTTGATTCTGTTCTTGAATTGTGTTGTTCTTACACTATTATTCATTAGATGGCAGCATGTTTCAGTAACTACATTTGTTGTTTGACAATTGTCTGGTTTGTGTGTGTTCACTATCTATTTTGTATGTCTGTGTGTATGGAGCACCTACAGTGGCACAGCACCCATTTTGACAGGTCACAGTAGGTGTAAATATAATCAATGATGGCTGCGTTCCATTTAGCTTCTTCCGTTTTTGGAGAGTGATCAGATCAGCAACATTCCTGCTAAAACACAGTAGTAGCACAGAGGAGTTTTGGAGTACTTTGACAGTTGGTTATACACTCTCTGATAACTTTTTGTTAAGTTTTGTTGTTGTTGACCATCTGCCTCAAGGTACAATTTGTGTATTCAGTGATGGCTTTTTGCATAAATTGGCTATAAAGTGTGGGTATTTGACTTGCTGTTTGGCAGGCAGTTGGTAAACAGTTCTAAGTATACAAAAGGCACTTGCTGGCAGCCAAGTGAACCTGTCAGGTAACTGCACACTCTAAATCTACGGAGATCGACGCAGTATATATATCGCAAAACTGAAAATATCTGATCCAGGTATTTAACGAGGTTGGAAACAGATGGTTGAACGTCGTTGTTTGGAGGTGTTACAGTTTGCTGCTCCACTCTTTTGACGTAATATTTAAGATCATTCCTTGAGGCAAATTTGACCCTCTCCTGTCCACAATGAATTAACAGAAATGACGATACTGATATTCCCTTCAACTCGATCATAATTCCTGTTTTCTGAAATACATTTTCACTTCAGACACAGGATAAACACGCTGGTAACCAAACGTTTAAAAAACTCTGTTTGCTGAAGTTTATGGGCAAAAGAAAAGAAAAACAAAGTTGACCGGCACTGGAGGAGTGTAACTATTCTATGAGACAGATGTCTGACAGATGCAGAGTGGTTGCAATTTCCTTAACGAGAGGTTGTGCCCGCAGCCATTTATTTTGAAGTCCCCACCACCACTTAAAAAAGGTAGGCGCCACTTAGTATATCATTTCCCACATCCTCAGATTTTGGTCTGGATCTGGCCCTTCAGACAATCGGAGATTGGGGGAGTGAACAGAGCCCCACGATAACCAGTGAGAGCGAGTTGACCGGGAATCGGATGTACTTTTGTTTGCAACCGTAACTTGTAGGACTCATATTGATTTCGTCTTCTTGGAGTACTTCGACAGGTGGTTATACACTCCCCCGGTAACTGTGTTAGGTCCATCTGCCTACAAGTTGTGTATCAGTGATGCTTTTTTGCATAGCTCGGCTTTAAAGTGTGGATATTTGACATGCTGTTTGGCAGGCAGTTAGTAAACAGTTCTAAATACACAAAAAGCAATTGGATGTCATGCACTCTTTAGAAATAAAAGTGCTAAGTAGAACCATATAAAGTTCTTCGGCTTGTCCTCATAGGAGAACCCTTTTTGGTGCCAGGTAGAACCTTTTTATAAAGGTTCTACCTGAAACCCTTTTTGAGGGTTCCACCAAGAACCCTTTTAAAACCCTTTATTCAGGTAAGGGGTTTTAAAGGGTTCTCTGGATCCAAATGGTTCTTACTGGAACCATTAGTGTTACCAAGAACCCTTGAAAAACCCTTTCTTTGGGGAAATGGTTTCAGAAGCAAATGGTTCCAGCTAGAACCTCAGCCCTTGTAGAAGGACCCTTTTGGAACCCTTATTTCTAAGAGTGTGTCGGCAGCCTGAGATGTGACAAAAATGAACAAAGACCGGTGCTGGATTCAACCTGTCAGAGTTCACTGCGCACAGCTTCCAGTTGTCCAGGAAACAGATGTTGTGTACTGTACCTTCCAGTTGATTCCGTCTTCTGAGCTAACCCATGACTGCATCCAGTTTTTTTGCGTTGCTCAGCACACAAATAGCTATTAAGTCGAACAATCCACCTCCAAATCCCTGGAATCTCCTCCTTTAAATAATTTTATTAAACTCCAAGTGTGTGGTCATTTGTCTTGATTGGATCATCTAGTCTGTGCTTTCTCAGCATTAAATAATTTACATTTCGAGAAAAAGGTCAGAATTGCTGCCATTACCTTAGTGTTTGGGCAACCGTGATCACATTGTTTGCAGCCACACAGCCTGTAGCATGGCTGCAGTCCTAACCGACACCAACTTCAGTTAAATAGCCTGCAGGACAACACACCATAGACTGTTTTTACCGGGTTAAAAACAGTCGTGACCCGTCCACCTGGGACTGTAGAGTCGATCATAACAGTCTTTTAAGTTATGATTGAGCTGTGTTGGAGAGTTTCGTCAGATATCGTGGATACTGTCCCTGTCGTCTATCGAAACGCTAACAAAGTTGGATAAGAGATAAATTGCCCTTGGGATAAACTAAATAAGTGGTCCAACAAACCGTCGTTAGCGTGTTTGCAGCCTAACAGCCTGTGGCATCGCTGCAGACAACACAAACAACCTGCTCCATTCAAAAGGGCCACAGACTCAGTGCAGTGTTCAGAGCAGCAGCAGCAGGAACCTTGACTGTTCACAGAAGTTCAACATGAGTGAAACGCAGCAAAGAGCCGTGTACCTGATCACAGGAGGCTGCGGCTTCCTGGGCAAGCACATGCTGAGGGTTCTCCTGGAGAAGGAGGACGACGTGGAGGAGATCCGTGTGTTTGATAAATATGTAGACACCACTTTGAAGGGACTGAGCACAGGTAAGAAAGAGGTGCCTGTTGATTGTTCGCGACTCCACCCTGGTTTGCACTTGAGTCGCTTCACCTGCGTGGAGTCGATCAAAAGTTGGTGCCTGTTGGAAGAATCTGACCCCACAGTTTAACATCTGAGACTTTACATCCTCAGAGCGCACAAAGGTGGTGGTCATTCAGGGCGATATCACTGATTACAACAGCGTGTTGGAGGCCTGCCACGGAGTTAATGTCATCATCCACACGGCCAGCTTGGTGGACGTGTGGCACAAAATCCCACCCAAAGTCATCCACTCAGTCAATGTCACAGGTGAGACTCGCTGTGATTTGTGAACCCAGATGTGTAGCACTCAAAACCCACCTGTTTAAGACTGTTTTTCTTTTATAATCTCAGTTGCAATGTAACCTGTTTCTTTGTACCTTGTGTATTTCTTGTGTTTTTCCGTGTGCTTGATTGCCAAAAGGCACCAATTGTCCTGGACAATGGAGAGAAACTGTTTTTCAGTCTTCACACATCTAAGATCAGCTGTCAGCCAAAGTCAGTTTAAATGTCATTTTATCAACCTGATCACATATATATATTTTTTTTATCTCTTCTCAGGAACAGAGCAGGTGGTCAAGGCCTGTGTGGAGTGCGGTATCCAGGGTCTGCTCTACACCAGCAGCATGGAGGTTATTGGCCCCAATAGCAACAGAGACCACTTTATTAGGTACAGCTATGTTTATAGATGTGTTCTTGTTTCTGATTGATTACCAAATATACAAATCTGCATATTTTTCACTGTAGATGCACAGGCAGAAAATTAGAAATGAGTATTCAAAGCTAAATGGCAAACCTGGTGTGATTGAAACCTGGTCATAGCAAAGAAATATTTTATTGTGGGTGTTGAGCTCATCCAACATATATGCAGTGAGGTACCTTGTGAAGAGGAAATTATATACTCTACAGAAAAGTGGACGCAGTCCTCTGGTTTGCTGTTTGAAGCCAACCAGGTGTAAGAATATATTAAATGGCCACCAGGGGGTGCCACTTGGTTGCCAAAAATAACTTTTTGAATGGAAGTCTATGGGAAAATGGGCATATTTCTTGTTTTACAATATCTGATATCTTAATATCTGTCCAATTTGATTTATTTTTCTTTAGGGGCAATGAAGACACACCGTACCCTGTGAAACACAAAATGCCCTACTCCAAGACCAAAGCACAGGCAGAGAAAATTGTGCTGGAGGCAAATGGCAGAAAGGTAATTGATTGAAAGTCTGTAGGGAATCAACATAATGACTGTGCAGCTTTGTGACTTGCCACACCTGCTCTTTCTGCCTTTTTTTTTTTTAAAGTCCAGTTGGCCGCCTTGTGCTTACTAATGGAGAATTCTGTTTTGCCTCTCGTCCAGGTGAAAGGTGGAAAGTGTTTATACACGTGCAGTCTGAGGCCGACAGGGATCTATGGTGAGGAGCACGACCTTTTCATTAACTTCTGCAAACAGGCTATTGGAAATAGAGGCATCGTTTTCAATGGTGTCACTTCCTCCACGGAACTCGGGCGAGTCTATGCAGGTAAATTTACAGTGACTCAGTCGTAACTTAAGGGGTGTGTTTGGGAATTCTTTTTAATGCAATCCAGACAACTTTTTAGTCTATTTAATGCACACGGAAAGACCAACAAAGAAAAGGTTTTGTAAAGTGTAACTGAAGTTCAGAGATGGACTAAAAGCAGAAGCATATGATGTCATCTCCTCTGCAAGTCACATGAATGTCTTACATGAGAAATATGAAAATAACTCATGGTGTCTCACACTGAGTTAAAAACACAGTAAAAACTGAAGAAAAAGATACACAGTATGGGTAATCGGATCCTGATTTTTTGTTGTGACGACACAAAAGCAGCATAATCCACGATTGTGTGTGTGCAACACAATCAACAACACTGAATTATCCTCCTGCCAGGATGACATTTTGAAGTGTGTTTGTGATGTATAATCTTTTCAATGGCACAAGGTCATTTTACTGGGTATATCTGCTATACATTCATTTATTTTAAGAGTTGACATGTCATTAATTAATGTTGTTGTTACTAGGCAATGTGGCTTGGATGCATGTACTTGCAGCCCGAGCCCTGAGGGAGCGCCCGAAGACCGTTGCAGGAGAGGCTTTTTACTGCTACGATGACTCACCCTACAAGAACTATGCAGATTTCAATATGCAGTTCGTGTCCGGGTTAAATTTCCGTATGATCCATATTCCCTTAGTGGTGGTCTGGTTTTCAGCCATGCTCAATGAACTGCTTCGTTGGATACTGAGACCCTTTTATAACTTCACACCGTTGCTCAACGGTTTCACCTATATTTGCGTCAGCACCTCGTTCACTGTGCGCACAGACAAAGCCTTTCGTCACTTCCAGTACCGGCCCCTGTACGGCTGGGATCAGTGTCAAGCTCGCATGACGAAATGGGTCAACACGTTAAATGTGGATAAACGCTGGAAAAAAGACTGTTAATACGACCTCCATTGCTGCAACATGCACCAGAAGCTTCTATGTGGACACACAGAGAGAGAATATGACATAATAATGACATAATAATAATGATAACAATTTATTTAATCTTTACCAGAAGACAGACAGCGGAACTTTGCAAATGCTTTTGTCGTACTTTTTCTTTGTTTTTTAGGCGCCAAATTCACCACATCAAATTCCCTGTATCGACATTGGCAATAAAGCTGTTTCTGATTCTTTACAATGTATTGGTTTGAGTTTTTGAAGCACAGCTACGTGAGATTTAGACGTGTTTAATTCATTCTATTTATTAGAGGGTTCTCACCTGAATTTTATGTTAGCTTATGTTTGGAGATAATATGTAAATATAATAAAGAACAAAAGCCACTAAATCGTGTTTGTGGCAGATTGTGATGCCTTGTAGAAACAGATTTATTTACTATTTGCTGGACTGAAATGCACCTCAACCAATGACTCAATTAATGCTGGAAGTCTAAACAAAAAAAAAACACTTACACAGGATATTACCTAACAGGTTCTCCATTAGTCAAACACAACACACAGTCAACATGACATGTATTGTCTCTTGGCAATGAACTTATTGCACTTGTGGATAATAATGGACAAGTTATAACTTGTCCCGTTCTCAGTCCATGAAAAAAAAAAATCGCAACGATGTCCTTCGACCGTCCTTATCAAAAAGAAAGTTGAACTGCTGCCCAGCAAAACAATAAGTTAATAGAGCTCTATTTGAGTGTGTGTGTGTATGTATAATGTATAATTGGGAGGGTTATGTATGTGCGAGGGTTTGCCTGAGATGATAAAACGGAAAACGTCGATACAACAACTAGCCTCCTCTAAAGCCACAGGGAACCAGCAGCAGTGTCCCACAGCAGAACTAGCAGGGAAAACATGACATATACCGAGCGCATGAGCAAACAGGCGACACACACATGTTGCAGCTCTACAGCACTTGTGCCCGCGATGCTTGCTAGCGGCACGACTGTAAACATCCCGACACGTCGTAAGACTGCCATCACGTGATGTCGTCCTAACCTCTAAAGTGCATTACACTCAAATCATACAGATAACACAAACAAAAATAATCTTAATACACTAACATAAGGTCACTGAAATTGATAGATTCTATCATCCCCCTGAAATGACGTCATGTTGTTGTGGTTGGCGGACTTCCGCTGTTCTTGTTCTACGCTGATAATACAAGGTATGAGTGGGAAGCGGTGGATAGTACCTGAAACGGCTAACCCGTGTCTCGTCCCGTTTAATTATGTTTGTTTTATTGATTTTTATGAACAAGTCAGGCGTCCCCGGTTACACCGGCATGCTTAGATCACAGTAGCCACGAAACCGACATGTTACAGCGAGGAAATCGGCACGGTATTGACACCGACGCTCAAAATTGAGGGCGTTACGTTAATTGTTTTTTCAGCGTAACGCCCTCTATTTAGCGCAACGGCAGTTACGCTAAAATGTGCTAGCTAGAATCCTGTGTAGCATTATAAGTTTCGACATGTTTAACCAGCATTATTACTTTATGTTGTCTTCATTTATTAATGCCAGTGTTATACGCGTAACACTGACAGTAACTTTACTTAAATTTATCCTGTGAAGTTTTTGTAATTTTTTAATAAAGATTGTTTGACAGTTAGCATTTGATTCATATTGTTGTCTTTTTAGTGTGATGTACGAAATGTACGTCCTGTCCCGAAGACGTGCCTCGTCGCTTCATGTCTTGCTGTAAATGATGGGGGGATTTCTCCATGGAGATGACTGATGTTCGTCCGCGGGTGTGTGTAAAGTTGAATCCATAGCACCGTAGCAACCAGCTGGACCTACCACATATTTGTTTGTCTGAGTATATGGGAGTTGCCTTGCAGGAAAACGTCTAATGTTCCAGCATTTTAGGGCGCCCCCCCACCCCGCCATTGTTGTGGGGAATTCCTATAATAGTTTACAGGCCAGCTAAACTGGAAAGGAATAACATATTCTCCAGCTGAAACCTTTGACACTCGTTCTAAACAAAACACAATCAAATAAATCTGCAACTGAAACGTTGAAGAGTGTAAACAAAACGCGTTTGACAATTATTTGCAATGCTTAAAACTGTTATTCTTGTGAGTTATACATGTTATTTGCATGACACATATTTACTGTATATAATGTAGTAATACAGTAATACAATATTTATGATGTATTTTTGCATAATGAATAATCCTTAAAGTAGCTGTCAAAAAATGAAGGAACACACGATGATGTCGAAAAAAAATAAAAGAAGTCAACGAAACAAGACTCGACTAAAATGTCCTGCTTTTTTATTTTTTTTATTTTTTTTATTAATGTTTTAGTCAGAAAAATACAAAAAAGTACACTATTACAGTTACATGAATTTTAAATATATTTCAAAAAAAAAAAAAAATAGATAAAATGTCTTTTATCAGTATTCGCACAGTCTGTTTTTCTTACTTTTTTTCTTCTTCACAAACATAAATGAAAAATAAGAAATACTGCAGTTAAAATGTCCTGCTTAACAAAACGGGCGATGCCACAGGCCAGGCTGTTGAAATAAAGATGTACTTCAAAGAAGGAGTTATTTGTTACATGTGGGGAAAGTTCAATGTGACTTCATAGTGCAGGGAGGAAATAAGGCAAGACTGCATATGAGAGGAGAGCAGTCCATAAAGGCCAAATACAGGAAGAGCAGTATTTATTAAGATAATGCACACGTGTTTTACATCAAATTCATCCACTAGATGGTAAGCGTGGAAAATGGTTGTTCTTCAACAACACATTTAGGCATACAAAACGTGATGGGTAAAAAAAAAGCAGACAGAAAAGACATGAAAGTACAGGTTTTTTTGTATGCACACACACATATATGTGTGTATACAAAAATGCCCACTGGTGGTCCCTGGAGATATTGCAGGTTGGCCACAGACACTGCGTTATGAATACTCTCTCCTATTTATTGAATTTGTGTAAATATAGATTCTTTATTTTGCGGTATTTTAAACTTATTCAAGCTAACACTTTGTGTGTCTTTTTTTTTTAAAGTTAAACATGTATGGACGAGCTCTGCGAGAGACATTGATGACGTCAGGCGTCGCTCCAGCTGCAGTCGGACCTGAAACTTAAGACCTCACTCAATTTATGAGTAAAATATCAGGTAGGATTCATGAATTCTTCTCCTGAACGATGCTCATTGAATATTAATTAATATTATGCATATTCATAGGGATTTATAGTAAATATTCATTATCAACAAAATCACAGAAGGTTAATATTTTATTGGTTATTTATTCATTTTTTTATATACTCGACCTTGGGACCAGCCTACTAAACCCAGCTGACAGGGTAAAGTTCATAAAATATCTAGTCCAGTTAACTGATTTGGACTTTTGCACTGTCTAAACACAGCTCCTCCCACTGATAAGTACAAGGTTGTTGTTGGTCCGTGTGTGCAAATGCTATCAGTTTATCTCCGTTTAAGGTAAATTATCGACATCTGAACGTCAACCTTTCCCTCCATTTTGTCAGATTCTCTCCCGAAACAAAATCCAGCACATTGACATTGGCCTAGTGTGCCGGTGTTGTGTGTTTGGACTTGTGTTGACTGTCTGCTGTTGTCATGTGAGTCATGCTCTTTCTGTGACTGCAGCTGAGCTCACATTTCCATGAGCTCTAAGAGTCACCGGTTACACAGACAATGTTTGTAGGATTGTATAATGTTTGTATATGCTGTATCATGAAAGTGTAATATAAATAGATTGAGACAACACTTTGCACTACTGTACATATATTAGTTGTGTACCTACGTTACATTTAGCATAAAAAAGTGACATTTTTGCCGCATTTGTCCAATCACCGTCATGCTCACGACAGTGAAAAAAGTCTATTCTGTGTCGTCTCTAGCTCCAATGATATTTGACGACATTTGAGAAGAAGCCGAGCTTCCCTTGCTGTCTTAGAGCAATCGTCACAGTCCCTTTAGCAAAGTTTATAAAGTGGACGCCATACAGTGCCAATTAAGCCCATCAGCTCCACACAACTATCTCTGTGTTTCTAAGTATTTAGTTTTTCCCTGCGCTGCACACAGACTGATTGCATGTCACGTGCGATGGAGGCAAAGCAGGAGCACAACAGCTACATAGGAAAACCCATAAAAGCAGAGGAGACAGTGTGGTTTTGCACCAGTATTTCCGCTCATTTAGTTTCTGTGGGTGTAGCAGAGGTGCACTGGAGACTTATTGCATTTACACTTCTGTTCAATGTGTTCACAATGTGTCTCTGACCACCTCCCGAAGTGGTTTTGGGAGACGAGATAATCTGTCTCGGGTGGTCAGGCACAATCTGATTGCAATTCGATCACAGAAAATGCATTTTAATAGTGAAGCCACTGTGTTATTAGTTTTAGTAAAGTTTTAGTAAGATAGTTAGATTGCTCTACTTGCACTAAATGGAACTGCATGTAAATGTTGTTGTTGTTCCACACCGTAGCTTTAAGAAACATTCAAATGTAACACATTGCACAATGTGTAAGAAAACTTGGACCACGTGTACTCACTTAATTACATGCACATGATACAGGTCTATACATAATTGTACACTGAAGTTAGTCATTCTTCTTCACATACAGTCCAGTAGCAGTTGCTGGTCAGGGGAAGCTCATTTCAGGCCCAGTTATTTCTACATAAACTCTGCAAACAATAAGAACAAGGAAATGCGATAATTGGTAGCATTTTTTTTACCACCAGCTACAGACTTCCCTGGCTACAATCCACACAGGACAATGGCACTTCTATGGAACTGATAAGCTGACAATTATCAGTGTTGTCCTTCTTTTTATCTTTTAGCCAAACTGTTTTACCAAGGTTATTACCATAAAGTATCGGGGAAAGAGTGTGCGCTGCGTGAAACAGCCCACTGCCATCAATCAAGAAATTGCTTGGGATTAAAAAATCTCCCTGGAGGAGAACAACATCCCCTGCATGTGTGGAAAAAAGAGAACATCCCTCTACTCTTGCTTGCCCTCCTCGGAGTGAACACGAAAACAAAGCATACCCCCAATACCCCTAGCTGCTTTGCTGGAAGGCCTAGGGGCCCATCCTCACAGTACTGAGTACTTATCAGTCTTTTGGCATTTTCACAAACCAGTATGTGGTGGCAGGCTTGTGTAACCTGGAATTTGAGTACTTCGAGTGGGCCTCTGCTTCAGAGTTATGTTGTCTGTAGCAGTATTGTTAGACTTGAATGAGTAATATGTTCCTGCCTGAGTTGTGCCATACAGCCCAAAAGTCTGTCAGGAAGCAGAATTGTAGAAGGTCAATGAAAACTGAGGGAGGAAAAAAAACAACCCCACAATTCTTCCATGACCCTGTTATAGTTGACATGATCTACAGCCTTCCTGTGTGAAATCCTCTCCCTGACCCCACCCCGCAGATCATCGCACAGACGCACAGGAATAACTGACAAATTCAGGGCCTCGTAAAATGCTCCATTTACAAACTTCAATCAGTTGTTTGTGTGTGTGTCAGAGAGAGAGATCTACCAAATGTTATTGAGCTACTTTGTGGGAGTCATGAAATTGACTCCATGCACAAAACAGCCCCGCCTCTGACGTGTGAGCAGCCACTGAGTTTGTTGTTACCAGCAAGAATTCAAACAGGAGGTTTCAGAGTGGATCGGACAGAAGTTCATGTAAGCATCACTGAGTGTCCCCTGCAGACCTAAAACTGAAAAAATAGTTTGTGATGATAAGCTGCAGACAGATAGTCGATGGCCCTTGTGTTGCCTCGGGTTTGTCATTTGGCTACGACTGTCCAAAGTTCAACATTTTATTTGGTTTTCTCCAATTGCCATTTAAATATTTGACAATATTTGACATGTTTGTACACAAAAAAGTTTGGGGTCACTAAGAAATGTCTTTTTTTTTTCAATGAATATAACATTAAATTAATCAGAAATCCACTCTATACATTGTTAATGTGGTAAACGACTATTCTAGCTGCAAACGTCTGGTTTTTAATTGAATATGTACAAAGGTGTATAGAGGCCCATTTCCAGTGTTCAAATGGTACATTGTGTTTGCTAATCACATTAGAAGGCTATAGCACAGCTGAAAACAGTATTGCTGGTTCTTTGACCAAAGCAAAGTTTATTATTTTTGAATAAAAATCATTATTTCTAATCTTGTCAATGTCTTGCCTATATTTTATATACTTTTAATGGAAAACACAAAAAAATTGTATAGGTGACCCCAAACTTTTCAACGGTAGTATAAATAATATACAATATAATGTACAATTATGTTTAAACAATGTCAAAAAAGTGCCTTCTTCCCTGATCAGTGTCTGTCTGAAGCCTCCTCACTACTATTTCGGTGGCTTGTTTGCTCGATGGAATGAACACACGTGCGTACACATGTATGCATCACTCGCTGCGTAGACTAAACAGGATGTTGTGTGTCACGCACCTGCAACTTTGCCACTTCCTGTTCAGAGGTTTGAGAGAGAGGAAGCATCGGAAATATTTCACTCTACGGGTCCTTCTATTTCACAAGTCGTCACCGTCACGAGATGACGACAAAGGAAAGGGAGAGCCAGTGACGCCTCAGGACAGACCGTGACCTGTGCTGGACAGGTGGTCATTCTATTATTATTATTATTATTATTATTATATAAAAAAAGAAGAGATGCATTTAAGAGAATTTGCCAGAGGAAAAGGACACTTGTCTGTAGGAAATGTTATTCACCAACTTCCTCTGACTAACAACAACACTGGCTTGAACTGGAAATGACAGGTTATTGCTAGTTGTGTAATGTAAAAACAGCACTGTAAGACAACTCAAGAAGATTCTGGTTTGGGGGATGGGAGGATGAGAAGGGAGTGAGACTGAAGAAATGACAGCATGGAGAACTCTGTGTTGACTTAGCACAGCGATGGAGAATTCAAGAGCTTTGGAAATGTGACGAAACTGTGACTTTGATCTGCAACGGGGAGCTTTGATCTACTGGGACTTTGTCTTTTTGTTTAGAAGGATCGACACAGCACTTAATCCTAAACTCTTTCTTCAAGTGTACGTATAGTCTCATTCGATAGAGTGTCACATGACGCTAAAGACTGCTTTAATGGTGCATTCCATTTAAATCGGAGGTCGGAATTTGGAACTGGGAGTGTTGGACGCAAACGTATCTCAGGGTAGCTTTCGTCAGCAGTACCGGTTGATTGTGGCGTAGGGCAAAAATTAAAAGGTACTTATCGTGCACAGGTGGGGAAGGCGCCACCGTTATATAATTTCCCGCAATCTCAGATTTTGGGCCCTTTCTGGCGCTTACGATTTTGGGCTGATTTGAACAGATCATCTGGCCAAATTATCCTGCAGCTTGAGGAGTCAACAGACGCAATTTTAACAACGCATCAAGAGTCTTCCAGCTTTTAAATGGTAAGTATTAAACACTTTGATTTTTCAAACATCGCACACACGGCAGCTATTAACTGACCACACCAACAGTCCACCTCCATGGCTGTTTGATTAAACGTCAAGTGTGTGTGGCCCTGGGTCTCTTGACTGTGCTTTCTCGGGTTTAAATAATTAAAAATCGGTGACAAAGTTTGGCGCGTTTGTGGTCTCTCACCTTTTTAAAGTCTAGACTGATTAGGAAATCCGCTGCAGGCGTTTAGAGGTCACTTCCTCGTGTGTTTACCACTCTAGAGGGTATTTTAGTGTGATTCAAGAGGGTACTTTAGAGCATTCACTGACTCTGACTCCATCTGGAGAGCACCAGTGTTTAGTTTGCCTGAAACAGATGGATTACTAACTACAAACTACGGAAGAGGATTAGGGCCACAGAATACTGATTGAGGTGTTTTTTCTCAATATGTCAGAATTCTGATTTTAGGCGCCCTTTTACAGGCCTGACTTTTTTCAATTCAGGACTTTTCTCCCCCTCAGAATTCTAAGATTAAACAAGAATTTCGATGTTTTTAAATCTCATTATTAGGACTTTTTAATCTCATAACTATGACTTCTTAATCTCACAATTATTACTTTTTTATCTCATAATTATGACTTTTTATCTCATAATTTCGACTTTTTATCTCATAATTATGGCATTTTATCTCATAATTATGACTTTTTTTATACCTCTTTTTTTCTGGCAGAAACGGGCTTCCATAAAAAATCTGAATTCAGGTTGGCCCTCATTCTCTTCCATAATAAACATTTGTTTTTATATATTGCAACTGAAATGACTGTGGTTGATGTAGGCGTCAGTTCGTGCCATTACGCAACCGTGATCGCTCTAAGTTTACGCACTCACACTCACCCACTGACAGGCTGTTGCATGGGTCAGTTCTAACCAACACCCTCCTCCTTTAAATAGCCCGCAGAGCAGCAGCGCGGCGCTCAGACCAGCAGCAGCAGCAGGATTATCCGTGACTCCGCAGAGAAGCTCAGGATGAGTGAAACGCAGCGAGGAGCCGTGTACCTGATCACAGGAGGCTGCGGCTTCCTGGGCAAACACATGCTGAGGGTTCTCCTGGAGAAGGAGGACGACGTGGAGGAGATCCGTGTGTTTGATAAACACGTAGACACCACTTTGAAGGGACTGAGCACAGGTAAGAAAGTAACGGAGTCGTCTTTTTGTTGTTGCTGTTGATTGTGCTGTGTTGTTTCTATGGAAACGCTAACAAATATAGGATAAATTGCCCTAAGTAACTATAAATAAGCGGTTCAACAGAGCCTTCCGATGCGTGTGCGCTTCATAGACACGTAGACACCACTTTAAAGGGACTGAGCACAGGAAAGAGTGTACTTTAACGCTGCACCTGCATGCAATAATAAAAAGCGTTAAGACCAATAGGAAAGGAAAGGTGAAGACTTGCAGAGTACATGGACCCAATTTCTGGTTCCCTGAAAGTTTGCCCTAGGTTATCCTATGGTTGTCATGAAAGGTTTTCCTAACGTTAGGTTTTGGTTGCACATACCTTTCACCTTCATCCAACCTTTTATAGAGCTTTCTCATTTGGTTACCAGAACGTTCCCTTAACGCTATACCTTTGTCACAACCTTCATTCAACTTTCACAGAACGTTCCAGTGGTGTAGTGTGGTCTACTGTAGTTGGGTATACTGTCAGCATGGGTTGCCAGACCGGCACCACAATAACCTACAAAAAAGTATGCACATGATGAATTTGATTATATTTAGTGTTTTAATGAAAATCACAGTCATCTCTCTACTCTTTATGTGCAAAAACAAGTATGATTTAATTAATAATTTATAATAATACATAATGAATATAATTTAAAATCCTGGCCTTTTTGTAGTGGGTATATACACGTATAGACTACACCACTGGAACGTTCCATTTGGTTCCTAGAATGTTCTGCTAACATTTCTTTTGCCTCAACCTTTGTATAGAATGTTCTCTTTTGGTTGCATCTATGTTCTCCTAATGTCAGCGATACGGGAGGGAAATTATCTCGGCAGTTTCTCTTTTAAAATTGGAAAAAGTTCAAAAAAAAGTATTGTTAAATGTGTAACGTGACAATGTAATACACAAATATTGCAGTGTTCTGTCACGTAACATGCGTTTGTAGAACAAATTTCTTGTGTTTTAAATCTACGAAGAGCCTTTAGGACACCAAATTTTTTTTGACTCTCACTTCTTACGGTTTTTCCCCCTCAGTGCGCACAAAGGTGGTGGTCATTCAGGGCGATATCACTGATTACAACAGCGTGTTGGAGGCCTGCCGCGGTGCCGATGTCGTCATCCACATGGCCAGCTTGGTGGACGTGTGGCACAGAGTCCCAGAGACCCTCATCCACTCAGTCAATGTCACAGGTGAGACTATAGAGAAACTCCAAGTGCGAGGAGTCCCAAGCCTGGATATAATGGGAGGGTTGCATCAGGCATCTCTGCCAAAACCAAAACATGCAGATCATCTGCTGTGGTGACCCCTGTTGCAAACTCGTCTCATATTATGTTATTTGACTCCAGATGTGGAAAGAAAGCCAATTTGTCTTTTCATTTTTCCACACATACGTGGCTTCAGTTTGGTTACACTTCCGTTTTACTACTTATACTTTATGATTAATGTAGTAATAATAATAAGTAATGTAATTCTACTGACCCAGCTGTAGCCCGAGTGTTAAGCTGTTGTTTCCTGCCACACACCACAGTGTGTCTGGGTTGAGTTAATGGTTTATAAATGAGGACGCGTGTCTGATAGCCTACAGTGACTGCACAAAGAAGCACAATACACTTACTGGCCACTTTATTGAGTACACAGAGCGCCTAATAAAGTTACAGAGGTGGTCTATTGCATTCCTTGGTTGTAACATGTGGTTAATTTCGCCACTATTGCAAGCAACTTTTGCCGTTCTATCATTATCAAAACAGTCTGATCATTGTCCTCTGACCTCTGGCATCAACAAGCCATTTTCCAGAGAATTGCCACCTGCACTGCGACTGACTGGTTGCACAATTATTACGCAAGTTGTATTCCTGAGGATGAGTTCTATTGCAGCTCTCTCGGTCAATCCATAATGTGAATAAACAATAGAATTTTGACATCTCAAAAAATATTCAGTGACCATTTTAGGCACCAACTGTCATGAGCCTTCCATCCATGGTGTTAGTTTGTTGATCTGTACATACACCTGGGAATAATAAGTGTTAAGTGGTAAGAAAAGCTGAAAAAGATCACACTTATCATGGTATGAGGCTGCTACTGCTTGGAACGGTGCTTCCTCTAAACTGAGGCAGTGTTCTGGATTTGACCTTACGACATACAGGATGATCACTTTCGAAAAGTATGACAGGAATGCGTCCTTTTTTGCACGTAACACTCACTCTCTTAGTTTACTTTGTAGAATTCCGTCGACAGTTTGTCGTTCAGCCTAAAGAGCTGAAAGTGTTTCCCTGTTTTCCCGATCACTGGATTACACAGACATGTTTGTTGATTCTTTTAGATGGATGTTAATAAACTTTTACACAGACATTCATGGTCGGCAAAGAATGCTTTGTAGCACGACAGCCTTGCTGGATCGCTGGCTGGATGGAATCGGCATATTTGTCTTTTGGCCGTGTGGGTTTCTGGAAAAAGAACTTTCCTCCAGGAATGTTTTCTTCCAAATACTTATTGCTATGTCCTCTTCATGATGGTTTGCACACAGTATTATGTCCAATAGAATATCCCAGACTGCAAGTTGAGTTATAAAGCATGGAATAATCAGTTTTGAAAACACATTCCCTTATATTCTCTGCCAAACTGGACGAAATGAACCTGTGGACTGAGTCATTTTCTCCTCTATTTTCTCCGTTACCTAAAACAGAACACACATGGGTCTCATACATCTGTTTAAATTAATTTCCTGCTGCTTATTTTCCCAATATGCATGGAAAAAAATAAATCTCTCTTGACTATTTCACCCCACAGGAAAATGTTACTAACCCTTTTAAAAATGAGCTTTTACATCACGCAACATTCTCTGCTCTGAAACACACAGGTTTTTGTTATGATGATGAGTCAAGAACAAGCTGAATTTAATTGAATCGACCTGATCATTCATTATTTATTTATTTTTTAAATCTCTTCTCAGGAACAGAGCATGTCATCAAGGCCTGTGTGGAGTGTGGTATCCAGAGTCTGGTCTACACCAGCAGCATGGAGGTTGTTGGCCCCAACGTCAACAGAGACCACTTTATTAGGTACAGCAAAAAAACGATTACCAAGTGAACAAATTCACACATTTTACTCTGTGTGCTGACAAGGTTGTAATGTATACTCTTATTTTGAAAAATACCTAGTGTCGATTAAAAGTGGTGTTCATCGTTGCTGGTGGCTGGAATAGAGAGGAAACCACTTGGTTTGCTGGTTGTGAAGCCAATCAGATGTAAGAATATATTGAATATATGGAAGTCTATGGGAAAATGAGCCCGTTTCTTACTTGAGGAAGAGTTAATAATCTCAATTGCCAGTTTTATTAGTTATGTTCCCGTCTGGGAATATTTGGTGTTTTCTAGGAATTTCTTTCTTAAAAAAAGTAAATTAAGGGACACTCATAAATTTAAAAGTATATGATCTTCAAAAACATAGCTCAGTTTGGATATGGATGGCAGCAAACCCAAAATACTGTTTATAGTACAGAATGCAGAATAGCAGAAGTAGTGATTTGCAGTTTTGACAATAACTGTCTTTAATGAAGGGGATCTATGCTTTAGTTCTCAAAGCAGGAGATAAAATACCATCTAACATGAGCAGGAATTCGGCTGGGATTGGCACCAGCGACCCTCATGTGGAGGATAAAGCGGTAGACAATGAATGAGTGGGAATCCTGACATTCTTTGAGATGTGTCTTTGTTATAAAGTCTGCATGAGTGCACATGCAAGTTGGCATATAGCCACAGCTCTACCTCCAATATTCAATTTCTGCTCACATGAATATGTGGAGTTGTGGTTTAAACACACAATTAATGTCTCTAATTTCTTTTTCTTTAGGGGCAACGAAGACACACCGTACCTTGTGAAACACAATATGCCCTACCCCAACAGCAAAGCACAGGCAGAGAAAATTGTGCTGGAGGCAAATGGAAAAATGGTAATTGATTTAAAAGTCTTTGGGGAATCAACATTAAGACTGTGTAGCGTTGTCACCTCTGCTCTTTAGTCCAGTTGGCCACCTTGTGCTTCCTAATGCAAATTCTGTTTTGCCTCTCGTCCAGGTGAAAGGTGGAAAGTGTTTATACACGTGCAGTCTGAGGCCGACAGGGATCTATGGTGAAGGGCACGAGCTGTTCAGGGAATTCTACAACCAGGCTGCTGAAAATAGAGGGTGCGTTTTCAATGGTGTCCCTGCCTCCACGGAACACGGGCGAGTCTATGCAGGTAAATCTACAGTGACTCAGTCATTACTACAACTTAAGAGGTGTGTTTGGGGATTGTATTTTATGCACACAAGACGACCTTTGTTCTATTCTCTGATCTTAACTTCCCCTAAAAAAAGGTCTTAGAGAAGGACTAAAAACAGCATATGATATCACCTCCTCTGCAAGTCACGGGAAGTCTGAATGTCTTACACGAGAAATATAAATAACTTTGTTGTGACGACACAAAAGCAGCATCACCCACGCTTTTTTAAATTTTAAGTGTGTTTGTACGAGGTAGTGACTCATAGTCAGCGTTGTCTGAGGGACCGTCCCCATGGTGAACATGCATACTTTGTTTTTGCCTGAGAGGCATGCCGACCTCACGGAGACTGCGTTTGAGGGGATTTTTTGTTTTTTAAACGCCACCCAGAGTGGGAAAATATTAGTCTCTCGTTTCCTTGTAGACGGCAATTACGATACTTTAGGCAAACAATGACGCCATATTCCCAGCTCTCTCTTGCGCTGTCATTCATTGTCTTGTGTTTGGAGATTCCCTCCATCCATCCATCCATCCATTATCTACCGCTTTATCCTCCACCGGAAGGTCGCGGAGGGTGCTGTGCCTATCTCAGCTGACATAGGGCATTAGGCGAGGTCACACCCTGGACAGTCCATCCCAGGGCCACGTATAGAGACAAACAACCATTCACTCACACACCTACGGTCAGTTTAGAGTGACCAATTCACCTAATAATGTATCGTAAACTATCTCATGTTTATATCCGTCGTCTTCTCGACTGAAAACAGCAAAGAAAAAGATTGTTTACGTTTCGTGCCTTCTTCACTTTTTAATTCCGTGTATTGGGGATGTTTGTGTGTGTGTGGGATATGAGATGGACATGAAAGCACATGTATTTTTTTTTATAATTTGGCATTGATCTTTTCAACGACATAATGATGGTGGTTTTAATTATATCTCTCTCAGGGAATTCATTCACTGTGTTATTACCAGTGATGGTTTTAAAAACATAAAATTCAAAGAGCCTTGAGGCGTAGTTTCTTTCTTTCTTTATCACACAAGGTCGTTTCACTGGTATTTCTGCTATACATTCATTTACATTAAGTCAATGTTTTACTAATTAATGTTGTTGTTACTAGGCAACGTGGCTTGGATGCATGTTCTTGCAGTGCGAGCCCTGAGGGAGCGCCCGCAGACCGTTGCAGGAGAGGCTTTTTTCTGCTACGATGACTCACCCTACAAAAGCTACGTGGAGTTCAATATGCAGTTCCTATCTGCGTTTAACTTCCGTATGGTCCGCATTCCCTTTGTGGTGATCTGGTTTTTGGCCATGCTTAATGACCTGCTTCGTTGGATACTGAGCCCCTTTCATAACTACACGCCGTTGCTGAACAGTTACACCTTTTCCGTCGTCAGCACCTCGTTCACCGTGTGCACAGACAAAGCCTTGCGTCACTTCCAGTACCAGCCCTTGTACGACTGGGATCAGTGTCAAGCTCGCACACAGAAATGGGTCAATACGTTCCCTCAGGAGGAACGAAAAGACTCCTAATGTGACCTCCATGACTGCAACATGCACCAGAAGCCTGTGGACACACAGAGAGAGTACATGACGAAAGGAGTGACCTGCGTTTAATTTATGACACAAATAACACGTGATTGATTTAATCTATCCCAGATTAACTGTACAATGTGTTAGCTTGAGTTCCTGCAGCACAGTCTCCGTTCTAGAAAAGTTTCACTGTGACTAAAGCTGCGTGAGATCGTTAACTTAATTATATTTATATCACAGATTGTCTCACGTCAGCGTTTAATTAATTACTTATATTTATTATATCACAGATTGTCATACATCAGCATTATAAGTCTATACGTTTTGACCAGCGTTACTACATTTATGTTGACTTCATTACAATGTCAGTGTTGTAAGCTTCGTCAGAAACATATCCTGTGAAGTTTGTGTCATTTCCAATAAACATTGTTTGACATTTAGCCCTTGATTCATATTGTCGTCTCTTTAGTGCGATGTACAAAATGTGCGTCCCGAAGACGGGGGATTTCGCCGTGGAGATGATTGATGTTCGTCCTCAGGCATTTTATTGTGTGTAAAGTTGACTCCATATCACCATGGCAACCAGCTGGCCAGCACATATTTGTTAGTGTGGAGTATATGGGAGTTGCCTTGCAGGGAGAAAGAAAACGTCAAATGTTCCAGCATGTTAGGGTGTCCCCCCATTTTTGTGGCTTTCCATGGTAATTCCCAAAACAGTTAACAGGCCAGCTAAAGTGGAAAGGAATAACCCACAGTCTTCAGCTGAAACCTCTGACACTCTTTCGAAACAAAACACAATGAAATGAATCTGCAACTGTGGTATATGATGCGACCAGTGTGCTGCTGCCCCCCACTGGTTAAGGTGCATCTTCAATATCTCCATGTGTTGCGTCTTACTCTTTATGTTACTAGTTGCACATCTAAGCAGTTAAAATGTCTGTTGATATGATATATAGTTGATAAACATGAAAGTAGTCAAATGCAGTCCAAGAAATGAAGGAACGCAGGATGTTTAAATGTTTAAATTACAAATGAATATAAAACAAATTTGCCCAATAAAAGAGATCATCTAAACATGAACTCTAGTTTAAAGTCCTGCTTCACAAAACATGCCACTAACTCAACAAACTGACCAAACAAATGAGTCAAAAGGGAGGGGACAATAAGCTCACTCAGTATAAAACACCTAAATCTTTGTGTTTAGACAGGTTCCACCCTCAGCTACGGTGTTTGGCCGAACTACAGAGGAGAACTGGACTTCAGGCACGATAACTCAAAGAAAAATGCATTAACACAACAATCGAATGACAAAATAAACATAACTAGAGTACTACCATGCAGTGTCAAATTGGCAAGACTACAAATAATGATAAGAGGCCAAATACAGGAAGAGCAGTATTTATTAACATCATATGTCCATCTTGGAGTGGACTATGGTTGTTCTTAAACAACACATTTAGGTATACAAAACATGATAGGTGAGAAATAGACAGAAAAGACACAAAAGTGTGTGCCACTGCCCACTGGTGGGCTTTGCAGGTATTGCAGACTGAGTGATGAATAATATTCATCATTAAATTAACAGGAGAATATTATTCTCCTGTTAATTTAATTAGTTTAATTTTGCGTTTGGGGAAATAATGTGAAAGACAATGAAATAGATCAAATTAAATACTATATGATGTCTCATATTTGTGATGCTATTTCACAGAATTTCAAATCAAAAGCGTGTGCTTTGATATGGAATCATGGTGTTGGTGAATATAACAGGACAAAAAATATTACTTAATTAATTTAAGACTCTCTATTTAAGGCATTTGCGATGTAAAAGCATTGAAATTAGAATGTATTATTCCCTCAAAAACATAAAAACCGAGTTCTGTTGAACCTGAAACTAACGTTAGCTTAGTTTGGGTGAATTAGCTTGGTTCTAAATGTGTGTGTTTGTGTTTTGTGTCCCCCCCGGTTTGTTGCCGTGTGTAGCTACACGGTATCTTAGCAATGATGCACACGCCGACAGAGCAGAGCACAGGCTGAGCAAAACACGCGGGGGGAACACGTTAAACACAACGTTTTTAACTTTAAACTTATTCTAGCTGACACTTTGTGTGTGTGTGTTGTTTTTTTGTTGTTGTTTTTAAAGTTAAACATGTATGGACGAGCTCCACGAGAGACAGTGATGACGTCAGGCGTCACTCCAGCTGCGGTCGGTCCTGGAACTTACGACGTCACTCAATTTACGAGTAAAATATCAGGTAGGATTCATGATCTCTTCTCCCGAACGGAACTCACTGATTATAAATTAATATTATGAATATCTACAGGTCTTTATGGTGAATGTTGCTCAAATGTGCTTTGCTACTTTTGTGCCACTGTCTGAATACTCTCAATAACATGGCCAATTATTGTTGTGTATTGGTGTCCTGCTGCGTTTTGCCTTTTTAAGCTGTTTCATTCACAACATGTTACTGTAGTAATGTTTTTAATTATTGTTTATGAATGTTTTACTTAAATTGCCAGTTGCAACCTCAGGAAGCTTGTTTACAGATGAAAATGAAAATGAAAATTGTGTACTACTATGAAGCACTGTGCATGTCAAACAAAGCAGAGAAAGCACTCTGAGAGCGCAACAAACCTCAGGACAGGACGCTCAGTTTTCCTCATTATCAACACAATTCCCCATAACACAAGGTTCATATTTCTTTGTTCATTAACTTGATAAGAGGCCAAATACAGGAAGAGCAGTATTTATTAACATCATATGTCCATCTTGGAGTGGACTATGGTTGTTCTTAAACAACACATTTAGGTATACAAAACATGATAGGTGAGAAATAGACAGAAAAGACACAAAAGTGTGTGCCACTGCCCACTGGTGGGCTTTGCAGGTATTGCAGACTGAGTGATGAATAATATTCATCATTAAATTAACAGGAGAATATTATTCTCCTGTTAATTTAATTAGTTTAATTTTGCGTTTGGGGAAATAATGTGAAAGACAATGAAATAGATCAAATTAAATACTATATGATGTCTCATATTTGTGATGCTATTTCACAGAATTTCAAATCAAAAGCGTGTGCTTTGATATGGAATCATGGTGTTGGTGAATATAACAGGACAAAAAATATTACTTAATTAATTTAAGACTCTCTATTTAAGGCATTTGCGATGTAAAAGCATTGAAATTAGAATGTATTATTCCCTCAAAAACATAAAAACCGAGTTCTGTTGAACCTGAAACTAACGTTAGCTTAGTTTGGGTGAATTAGCTTGGTTCTAAATGTGTGTGTTTGTGTTTTGTGTCCCCCCCGGTTTGTTGCCGTGTGTAGCTACACGGTATCTTAGCAATGATGCACACGCCGACAGAGCAGAGCACAGGCTGAGCAAAACACGCGGGGGGAACACGTTAAACACAACGTTTTTAACTTTAAACTTATTCTAGCTGACACTTTGTGTGTGTGTGTTGTTTTTTTGTTGTTGTTTTTAAAGTTAAACATGTATGGACGAGCTCCACGAGAGACAGTGATGACGTCAGGCGTCACTCCAGCTGCGGTCGGTCCTGGAACTTACGACGTCACTCAATTTACGAGTAAAATATCAGGTAGGATTCATGATCTCTTCTCCCGAACGGAACTCACTGATTATAAATTAATATTATGAATATCTACAGGTCTTTATGGTGAATGTTGCTCAAATGTGCTTTGCTACTTTTGTGCCACTGTCTGAATACTCTCAATAACATGGCCAATTATTGTTGTGTATTGGTGTCCTGCTGCGTTTTGCCTTTTTAAGCTGTTTCATTCACAACATGTTACTGTAGTAATGTTTTTAATTATTGTTTATGAATGTTTTACTTAAATTGCCAGTTGCAACCTCAGGAAGCTTGTTTACAGATGAAAATGAAAATGAAAATTGTGTACTACTATGAAGCACTGTGCATGTCAAACAAAGCAGAGAAAGCACTCTGAGAGCGCAACAAACCTCAGGACAGGACGCTCAGTTTTCCTCATTATCAACACAATTCCCCATAACACAAGGTTCATATTTCTTTGTTCATTAACTTGTTTTTTTTTAAATACAAAATATCGTGAACAGATCACATGAGAAATCCAAGTATAAAACTACATGAAGTCAAGGTCTTGGAATTTTTATTTGATAAAAGGGCAAACACCCTGATGAAACAGTCATGAAATATTAATCTAAAATAGCATACCACAACATCAAATTCAACTGTCTTACTGCAAATGAGGGTACTAGCAAAGTAAAGAACCAACCAAAACAACCCTCCTGTTTTTACCTTTGTTGGATTTCTCTGTATTGCAGAGGGCTATGCTCCATTCTTGTCCCTGACCAACCGACAATCAGTGTTCAAGTCCAGTGAGATGATGCCAGGACCTGGACAGTATGACTCCACATCCATCAAGGTAGCTGTAGGTTAGAGACACGTGACAACCATTTCACATTCACAAGTAAGTAAAGTCCTGACAGTAAGTGAGGGAGGTTATGGCGGCCATAAAAAGGTCATGAAAGGAGAAACAGCTTTGTCATGAAATATTTATGTCACAGTGCTTAAACAGTGAATATGATAATGGTGTTATGTGTTATTTCCATTGCACAAGCATGACATTAGAGGAAAAGTATAGTCAAGTATTGCCCATTGAAGTTTTGTTGTGTGAGAAATGGGGACATCTACTGGTAAAACTGCAGATTGCATCTCACTGAGGACTATTCCTCTCAGCTCTCCATATCCTCACTGCATCAGTGCACTATGGTGGCCTTTTATTACTCTTTGCCGTGGCTTCCTTCTTTCTTATTGGTTTTATTGACCCAAGATTCTGCAAATCATCATTTAAAAACAAAGGAAGGAAATGCAAGGGAAATATGTCATGTACTTGAGGTTAAAAACAATATCTTGAGCAAACATTTATTCTTTTGCAAACTCATCCTTTCAGTTAAATGTCCACGGTGGCCGCAGTCTGCAGAACCGCTCCAAGCGATTTGAGGAGGTGGTGTCAGAGGTTCCGGGCCCTGGAGCCTACACTGTGCCACCTGCCTCAGATAAGTGGCTCAGGGCTGCGACGGCTGATGCAGGACGGGTTGGGAGCCCTGGCATGAAAAAGGTGGGAATAGTGGGTGAATTAAAAATCAGCCAACTTTCATTTATTATTATTATAATAATGCTTCTCATCTCAGTTAGCTATTATTAAACAATGTCCATTAATAGATTTCTTTTTCACACATACAGCACAATTTAAAATACAACATGCCAAACTTCTCTCAGTGCTGTGCACTGTTATGTGCTGTGTCTGTGCCATTGAATGTGGTGACGGCCAATATTTGCATATCGTCTCCGAGCCAGGGCTATTATCTGCAGACCAGTCACCAATCAGTGCTAATTCTACTTTGGTCTCAATAATTACTTCTCTGTTGCTAAAAACACTCCCCATATGTCGTGTTTGCTCTAACTGTACCAAGTTAGCGAGTCGAGTAGTGCTCGTCGAAACAAGCCAATATAGACAAACTTTTTTGTCTTTAAATCTCTTCAGAGGCAGAACCCGTCACGCTATTTTAACACTATTTTACTTTTGTTGATTGTAAACCCCCTGAAACCGCATTCACTTTTTTCTGTTTTTTCCTGGAGGTTTTGTCAGGCTCCCCCCGACAGGTTTATCTCCACTGTTCATCGAATTCAAACCACAGAAGAGCTTTGCTGTGCTGTAAATCCAAACCCTCTCCCTCCTGTATACAATGAGAGATAATATCTCAGGCGGTTTGAGGTTTCCAGACAAAGCACCGTTAAAAACACACCAACTACTTTATCCTTTAGCTCACGTTGACAGACACTGCATGATACATGAACTGTAGAGAAACGTTGGGAGTAGAGAAACAAGAGTTCAGGGCTTTTATCTGATCGAGACCGACATCAATGCTTACCTTACATTCCTTGAAACCTGGCCAAATATGAAAAAGACCTACAGTGATTATTCTAACACTCTTGTCTTTCAATGCTTCAGCTGTAATGATATGTATATATGTATATGTATGCACTCCCTGCTATAGGTGGAAGTTACTGGAGTAGAATCCATGTGTTTTGTTTTTATCTCTATACTTCTCTCTCCATCTGTTTCTTATCTCCTCACCCCCCCCCCCCCCCCAATGTTATTCTGTTTCTTCTGTCTCCTCTCACTCCCTGTCCCTCTGACTCTGTCCCTCACTCAGTCTCACACTAAATTGGCCTTAGGCAGTGTTCACCTACTTTGTAAGGCAGGGCATCTTCTCCACCGCTGCTTTCTCTTCTTTACTCCACCTGTCTTTCTCCTGACTTTTTACCCCTTTCTTTCTCTCTTTCCATCCAGAGGCTGCAGGCTAAAAGTATCTGGCTGGTTCGACACTCAGACATCGCTTCCATTCCTTCACCGGGCCAAGCTCATGGCTATGAGGAGGACGCCCTGGGTGTGCTGCGCAAGCAACAGCCTCCGCCCAGGGACAGGACCCTGGGACCAGCCTACTACAACCCAAAGGTGAACACAGACACAGACACCCACCTTAACCATAACAAATAAAATATCTAACCATTTAACCACCTAAGCCTCAAAATGTCTGTCTGGACTTAAGTGCTTTTGCCCATTTTTCCAGAATAGCTTCCAATATGTGGCATTTATTTACAATTTGCTGCATATTAAAATACTGTTTTACAATTTAAAATTAAGGATGTACAATAATTGACGTGCAACTTCTCAGCTTTCAGTAACCGGTGGAATTTTTTCCCGATAGCACAAACCATAGACGCGTAATTACGGTAACATAGTGCGCTTGTGCAAACGTGACATGTGCGATACGCTTGGTGTTAGCGTTAACCTATCGCTCACAACGATAGGTTTCAGGTATACACAGCCTTTGACACACTGTGTGTGCGTGTGTGCGTTCAGTCGTCTGCACAGATGTGTGTCTGAGTGTACTTACCCTGTCCACAAGAAGAGGTCCATTAGTGTTAGTCAGATCTAATGCACCGCTGAACCCCCACCTCGCCTCGTTCTCCACAGCTAATGAATGCAGCTCCACTTTAGAAAAAAGCCACAGTGCACCAATGCTCTTCCATTTTACATGCCAACAAAGAGAGCCATTAGTAATTATTTCTCAAGCCATATTACAATGTTCACTTAAAATAACGCACACGCCTGCTGGTCTGACTCCAAATTAAGTCGTTTTTCATCTGTTAATGACCGGAGGAAGTCAACAGTGTCCTTGAGACTTGGCTGAGGTTGTGTCAACACAGTGGCGCAGGCACAGAGGCACGCTGTGATTTAGGGCTGTGCGCAGTGCATCCATCTACAGATCTTTCCCTTCCACCTCAACTTCTGTTGGTCTCTCCCTTTGATAGTCTGCCCTCTGTCTTTGTCTGCCTCCATCCCTCCGTTTCTCCGTGTGACGCGCTCGTTTCTACACCACGCCGCACTCCGACTGAGTTCAAAAGTGTGGAGAGTTAAGTGCTTGTCAGAGGACGTAACTTCAAAGTTTGCGGAACAACCTTTGAATTATAAGACATTAGATTGAGACGGAGGGGAAAAAAAGGACATGACTTTGTTCTGTTTGAATATTTTTATGAAACACAAAAAACATTTAAATCCGTTAGTGTTCAAAGGTCCCCTATGTGTCCTTTAGGAGGATTAAATAGAAGGAATTATTCACCAATATGTTTGGATTGTATCGTGTAAATACTGTAAGTTATTAATATTATTATTTATTGTGGCCTTAGAATAAGCGTTGCTTATGTATTGAAGGCAAGGGGTTTGCTGTGGGGATGCTACCATCTTGCACTACAGCAGTTTGAAAGAACAAACTAGCTAGAATGTTAATTTGGCGTTTACAAGTGGACTTTTAACAACATTCTCTTAACAAAGAACATTCTCTCTGGTATTTATAGTTCACTGTAGTTTCCTAAAACCATTGGGGAAAGGGAGAGAGGTGAGCGGAGGAGTCACAGGTTGTTACAATCTAAAGTCTCACAATTAGATGTGACTAATTCCTACACACTAGACCTTTAACAGTGGCTGATACACACACAAGAGAGATGTGAAATATAGTTTGTCTATAAGAGCAGCATCAAGAGATGGAAACAGTATCAGCATGAGGTTTATTTATCATTCTGTTCCTTTGTAGTTTTGATTTGTCAGATAAGAAATGTGAATCCTGGCAGGTTAATATTTGAGTATTGTTTTTATTGGCCAACCAGCGAATGATACACTGCCTTCATATAAGATATTCTCTCATAGTTTATTGTAAAAAATACTGTGCACTAAATACTTCAGATCAAAAACTGTTCAGCTGGGCAGTTCAGTGAGTTTAGTTTAACGATGTGAGATGGAAAGTGGAACGTGGCCAAGATTGAGAAACCTGAATCACATTCAGACCCATGCTGCGATGTGCGTTTATTTGTGGAAAGCAACTGCAGGAAGCTGCCCACACACACACACACACACACACACACACACACACACACACACACACACACACACACACACACACACACACACACACACACACACACTGAATGTTTCTTAGCTTTTGTTGTCCCCTCCTTAACATGAACAGACAACACATGCTTTTGAACTCGATGCCAGCCGTGATGCCATCGCAGTGCTACACGTCGTATTTTTGATCTTCAGGACGTGAACATCCTTGTTTCGTGTCTGCTGTGCTCGATACTGGATTGAAAGATCACAGGGGACAGAAACCTCACATCTCATCCTCCGGTCACTGTTGAATTTGAGATAAATAGACAGAGCCCATATAGAGCTGGAAACCATTTGAGATTCCCTGCCAGTCCTGTTATAACCTAGCTCACAGAATAGAGAGTTGGGTCAAGCAGAAAAAAAGTTAAAAAAGCAAAAGGGACTCTTTCCAAATTCCATGCCTGTCTGTCATTTTAATATAGAGTTGGAATAGAACTGAGAGGAAGAGGATGAGACAATGTAATAACTAGTGCTCCATGTTAAGCAAAAATATATAAAATCCATCACTAGACACACACATAATAACCATGCAGCTAATGGATCTGAACATCTACAACCATGTACCCAATGGACTGTATAGTAGCTGTCAGTTATACACTAATGTGTGTTTATTTTACATGAAATGTGACTCTAATTGACAAAAAAATGGCTGTGTTGAAGAAGCGATTGAGACCATGAACTCCTCAGGAAAATGTTGGTCTAAATCTAAATTTTTATATTCAGTCGATTGGGTTAACCCTTACCTTTCATCTCTTCATATTTATTAGAAACACATCTCAACAGTTGATCATGAATTGCTCGGAACTTAAGTCAAAACATGCGAAGATGAACTGCGATAAATTTGGTTGCATTGTTATCCATCCATCCTGTCTTCTACCACTTTATCCTCCACATGAGGGTCACTGGTGCCAATCCCAGGTTGTCAGTCCATCACAGGGACACACAGAGACAAACCATTGGTCAATTTAGAGTGTCCAGTTTACATAATGCCCATATTGCCTGTTTTTGGACTGTGGGAGGCAACTGGAGAACCCAGAGAAACCTGACACGAGACAGACTACACCAGTGCTTCAGCTATACACTAGGTTTTGACCAATTCCTGTTTTTTTCAGCAGTATAAAAAAAACTGTCATTCATGGTGTACATTTTATAAAAATGTTTTTTTGTTTTGCGACAGCTGGCCAGTTCGTTTCCAGCCTTAGCCTCTCTCTGCTGTTCAGCAGAAGCAGAGGCCAGAGGAAAGCAGTCTGTAAAGCTTAGACGAGATAAGGAAGAATGGAAGGTCTCCCCCTGCATCGCTGACATATTGGCATTTGGCTGAACTTCAAATTTTTTTTAGTCAGCACCAACTTCAGGAGTCCTGTACAGGAGAGAAACCAGATAAATGTGAATAAGTCAATTATATTGCCGTCCATGCATCACTCTTTATCTTGACCCCCCCCCCCCCCTTGTGTTCTCTTTCTTTATTTCCTTCAGTCAGAGACGAGCTCTGCACACAAGTATAAAGGAGTCCACTTTGGCAACAGGACAGGGAAGAGAGACGAGGAGACAATGGAGGTGGGACCAGGTCCAGGACAATACTATCCTGAGTTGTGAGTCTCACATATCACATGAATTCAATGAAGTTCACCCATAGGTCAGTGTTGTACAGTGTCATTTTACTGGACTGGACTGGACTGGACATAAAAGTAGATCCAATCTTTCCCTTAAAATGAAGATAAGTAGGATAGAAGTAGCAGTCAACCACCAGGGGGCGACTCCACTATTTGAATGGAAGTCTTTGGGAAAAAATTAGCTTGATTTATTTACATCAGCTAACATTTTTCTGAGGAGCTAATGGTCCCAATCGCTAGTTTTAGCGCTTCTTTAGTAGCATATGATGTTCATTTTTGTAAATGATGTTCATTTAGATCCCATCCCATTTAGAGAAAAACAGACAATAAAGCACGGAACATATTATGAGTAGACCCCAGAGTGATTGACAGCTGGTAACGTTGTCAGCAATGTTGTCGTTTGCCTGTCTCTGCCGTTGCCATTCCCCTGCTTCTTATTCCCCGTGTTAACTAATGAACATGTTTAGTGTGGGATAATTGCAGTCTCTCTTAGTTTCTCCTGGATTCAGTGTGTGAAGCAAAAAAAAGTGCCAGTGAGGCGTCGTAAATTATGAAAATCCTCAGTAAATAAAAGATACCAGAAGATGTTAGCAATGTTCACATCTATTTATTTAAAACATTTTTTGTCTATATTAAAATAACTTTATGTTTCACATTTTGCAAGCTTGTATATTTAGATTATCCTTAACATTTCCAAACCATGATTTAAAATGTGGCAAGAAGTGAATATAACGAAACAATTTAAATTCTATTAATAGATATAGTTGTTGTTCTTTCCCGTTTCTCCCTGTAGGAGTTGCCACAGCGGATCATCTGCCTGATGAATATTGTTCTTGTTTAACAATAAAAATAAAAAACTCTCGACAGTAGAGAAATAAACACCAGACTCTTGCGAGAACGGGTGAACGTCACGTATAATCGTGCACCCTGAGAAATTATTCTTATTTTGGGCCATAATTATGAATTGGAGTAGCAGCATCTCGTGAGAAGGGGCGCTATGCAAATAAAAGTGCCTGCAATCAAAATAGTAAAATAATAAACATGAATTAACATTGTGGTAGATTTTCCTTTTCCATTTACTCAAGCCACAAAGAGGAAGTGTAGCTACATCTAGTTCGTCCTTCTATTTCAGTGGTTTATTTGTTTCCTCCTGTTTACTTTTCAATTCTATTCCATTTTTTGTCTGTTTTTGTTTTCTTCTTGTCTCTCCTGTTTTTGTTTTTGCCAGTATGTGTTTTCTCTTCTCAGACGTTGTCATTGTCTCTCACAGAGTCATCGAAACACACTATGAAAATATCAGCCTTCAAAAGGAACAGAAAGGCAGAGCCGAGCTCAACATCCCTCGCTATCACGAACTGGTGCCCAAGCAAGAGGAGAAGAAGGCAAGTCTGTCTTTGTCTAAGTGCTTGTATTTTTTTTGTTTTTTTTTTTATCTGCGTGTCGATATACATGCCAGGTTTGGCTAAATGATAACTAAAAGATTCAATATTTACTCACGCAAGGCAGACGTCAATTCCTGCCCTTTGGGGACATCGTATTGCACACAGTATGTTCACAATATTGGCACATTATCCGCCATTAAAGTTGATATAGTTAATGTGTCAGCAAAGATCGAGCCACATTATGCAAACGGCAGCATTAACATCGATTTGGAGTCATGTTTCTGTTTCTCTGATGAATGTAAGAGCAATATTCACTCTAATTGGGTTTATGCCTCGGCTCTCGACAAAAAACCCATGAAGAAATAATATGTCTCTGTAACCCGTAAATGCTCCACAATGGTCACAAGGTAACGTTTGAGGTTTCCTTTTGGTGTATAGATGTATCTATAGATTATTTCTGAGCTGCCACACAGTGAAAGTAAAAGAGAAGGCTGAACTAAAGATGTGGGTAATTGCAGGAGTAATAACTCTTTTTTTTAATGCCTCCTTGCCAATTAGTAATTTGATCTTTTTCTTTTAGATCATGGCTTTTAGTGTAACTGTAACACAATTGGCCTTCGTTCTTTTGTGAATGCATGTTGGAATGACTAATAAAGCACCTTGAACTGATCCTTGAAAATAAATCACAGATCAAGGCTGTAGCAGCAGCAGAACCTTCTGAATGTTACATTAAGCAAATATATAGTTTAATAAGAATTTAACTTTACATGTAAAGCATTTGTTTTATTAATTTGGTTAAACAGGGATAGTTTATCATTTGTAGTCCTTGGTCCTAAATCTAAAATTTTAATTAAATGTAATGTGTTTGTTATCATGCTGTTTTTTTTTGTGCAGACCTTGAAAACCATTAGGAATTAGTGTCTTGAAAGTTCTTCAGAAAGTTCATAATGCTGTCTGACGTGTGGGCTTTTATGAAAACAGATATTACCATTTTTTTTTTTACCATTCTGAAAGTATTTTCACGTTTGTTTTTTTCATCTCAAGAGGCAAATTGCGAGGCAGTTCAAACATGAGGTTTTTATCTAATGTCTCCATTCTCAAGGATGTTAGGAGGGGGTGAGAAACTTTGAGAACCAACTTTTAGACATTTATTGATATGTTTTTATATCATAAAATGAGTTATAATATGATAACTCGCTATGTGCAGTGTCTTTTGTATGTCGTGCACAATTTACATGTACAGCCATCATAATAATAACCACATAATGAATAAAGTATTCACGGCATGCACCACTTATGCCCCCACAGTTACTTTGAGGCTTTGAACTCGAAACGTTTTAGCGAAATCACCAAATGATCCTAATTATATTTTGATGTCTTGACTTGTTCCAATATCTTCAGGCGATGGAAGCGTAAACTGTGTATTCCCTACTACACAGTTTAACTGCTCGTGTCCACTTTCCTTTAATGGAGACTGATTCTCTGCACTGTAGGACGTGAAAACACAAAATTGGACAAGGAGTCGGTATGTGCGCCGCGGTTTAAGTTCAGCATCATCGTGCTGCATTTACTTACTAATTAAACATGAAATCACACAACTACCTCCTCCTCCCTTTGTGACTGACTCTGACTCTATCTGCTGGCCCATAGAGGGCAGTAGAATATAAGCTTAAAATGCACATAGCACACACACACACGCACTCACACACACACAGGAGCCGGTTGAGTGGAGTTACTCACCTGAATATGAACTTGAGTGTGCTGGCAGAATAATTCTTTGTGATGCCTTATTTTTTCTGGTCGGTGATGGTGAAGCAGACGACTCTGAAAAATATGCTGAATGTATCCGCGATGTCAATGACTCGCACCTGCACCTGTCTGTCCTCCCGCCCCGTCTCAACGCTTTGCACAGCTGTCTCGTCTCCTCTATTTGTGACCGGGAGTTCATTTACTTGTAGATTATTCATCATGACATTTTTATTGCGTTCTCCTCTACCTCTATTTATAGGATTCTGTATCCGTCTACTAAAATGGGCTGAAATGTTTTGTACTTACTTTAATTTATCCCGCGACTTTAACTTGTGCTGTGTTGCACCCTCGGTCACAACGGCCGCGTCTACACTTATCGCAGTCACCTGCGCTCTCACACATGAGTCATTTATTTAGTGTGAGGACACTTAAGAGGAACACTGTGACTTTTTAGGAGTAAAGTCTTTAAACCACCAGAGACAGTTTGTCTGTAATGGCGTTGACGTGGCAAGAACAAACTATCTCTGTGTTGGAAAGAAAAACAGATGGCGCTGTAATAATTACCTATGGAAATGAAGTTCACTGTCAGTTTACTTTTAATATGCTGCGTGTGAACTCTTATGTTAATCATATTAACACAGACGACGTGTACATCGGCAGCTCGTCGTGTTATTTCTGAAGCGGCACACTGTGTACGAGCGTGTATATATGGATGGAAAAATTCCATACTGGCTGCACAATATGTTCAGATAATTATATCAGGTTATTTCACATTATTTCTGTGAGGTTATATGTGAAGGCCACTACATTGTGAAATAATATTTTGCAAAAAAGGAAGGTGTGAAAGAGGAGTCTAGTGGAATAATAATAATATATCGAAGTGCAAATTCAAAGCAGAAAAAGATATTGTCACACTCAAAGTTACCGCACTGTCAGACAGGCACTAAAGAGACACACTCGCACATATTTTGGCTGTGATTTTTAAAGCAGGCTATTTGTGTTCCCTGTCCCTGCAGTGTCACAGTGTGTGATACTTAAATGCTGTGTTCTTGATTTTATTATTGTGTTCTTCTTTTTGAATTATTTCTCAGTCTCTTTTGTAGAATATGACCAGAATACACAGAAAAAATACAAACTGCCTCTAAGAGCTAAAGTGTCAAGTATTTAGTGTGACCACCCATTACATTACAGCAAGAACCATAATTAATGTCATTGGTGTTTGTCCTACTGTCTCATAGAGGTACCTCACTATATGATAGGTGATACATGGTCCACCATACCAATAATATCACGATACAAGGATTCTGTGCTAATAAGACAATACTATAGCGATACGTCACGATATATTTGTCTATGTGAAGAAAACAAAACATCAGTGAGAAGTTAAAAGTGCAGGATTTCTCTGTTTATTCACAACATGGAGAACAAAGTGCATAAAGTCTATGTATTGAACGTGGAAGGGGCATCTTTTAATGTACAGTAGCTTTCTCTGCTAAAAGTCCGCTAAAAGTAAAACTGTCTGGACGATGATATATCACCAAATTGACATTTCGAACATGAGCCATTTGTTATTTTTGTATATTAATATTTAAAAATATGGTTGAACAATGGTAAAGGTAGCTAATTAATCTTTAATTCTTTTTTATGATGTATTTTACGTGTTTGTCATAGGAGGACATGGTCAAAAGCACAGTTTTGACCATACTTCCTTTTAGTCTGCGTTGAATTATATTTTTAATATTTACATCAACCTTTGGCTCACCTTTTTATTTTTTTTAGCATTTAATGGACTTAATAAATTATTTTGAAAGGAATTATGCGTCCAAATCCAGCTGCACCACATTTTTCATCGGCTGGACACTTCGGGTCTATTAATCCAGGTTTATTCATTAATCCACACTTGAACATAAACAAAAGTAATGCATGACTTTAAACCACTAGCAGATCAACTTTCGCCCACATCACTCCATTCCAAAAATAGCAAAGATGACAGAATACGATGGACACAAATTCATCCTTTTGCGTCCACGAGACAAACACCAGAGCCAGTGGTGGCGTGACTTTTTGCACCTCTCTCTCTCCGCTGCACATTAGCATACTGCAATGTCTGCATGTAACACATGTATCAGGCTCTGAGCACCAGAAAGTTATTAAATTATAAGAAACCATGCTGGAGGAGTCTGTAGTCAATGTTCATGAATAAAGTGTCCTAAGGTAGGTGACACACATTGTGCTCAAATGCTCCCCCTCCTCACCTCCCAGTCCCTTGAAGAGTTTGGCGTAACTGCTTACTTTCTCTCTCCACAGAAATCCATGCTGTTTTACTGCAGACCTTTTAAACCACCTCCAGCCCAGCAACCTCCTGGGTTTACTACAGATAGAAAAATGTCCTGGCTCTGCACCACAGACTGTGTGTGTGTGTGTGTGTGTGTGTGTGTGTGTGTGTGTGTGTGTGTGTGTGTGTGTGTGTGTGTGTGTGTGTGTGTGTGTGTGTGTGTGTGTGTGTGTGTGTGTGTGTGTGTGTGTGTGTGTGTGTGTGTGTGTGTGTTGCTGTCAGCATTTCTGTAAATGGGGAGGTCTGATGTTGTGAGCTAGTTATGCTAGTTAAAGTAATTACTCCGCAGATTGCCGCACTGTCGTGCTGCACCCATTGTGTAGGTTTGGCACCTGTAATGATTGTTGTATGACTATAAAATGACCAAAAGTGTGTGACTTAATTGCACTGGATCAAAAGGGGTTTTCTCATTATGCTGCTTTTATACCATAATCCTCCTTTTTCTCATCAAACATCAATGCAGCCTCCCGTTTATCCTCTTGGTGTCTCATTCAAATGACACCACTGCACGGAAAACGGCGATATTATCAAAGCAAGTTACTGTTTTCTCAATAAAAGTATTACACTTGATTTACTTGTGCATTTCTCTTGTCTTGCTGCCTTGCACCAGGGAGTTCCAGGGCCGGGCCAGTACCACATCAGAAGCCAGTTTGAGAAGCCTGTGAAGTCCAGCGCCTGCGCCTTCCTCTCTCAGACTGAGGTGCAGTACAAAAAGAATTTTGGCGAAGTTGAAAGCAAATTGATTCACTGCTCCATGTGCAGCCGTGTACTATATACAGCTATTCTCCAGCTATTCCTGAACTCTTTGAGTCTATCAGGGAGGCTATTATCAGTTTGCATGTTTTTAAATTGATTCGATATCCGCACACTCAGCAGTGTCAGAGGTTGAGTCACATTCATAGAGTGGAGCTTTTTCTGTATACGTAATATTCTGTCTCTGTGGGAATCAATTCAGTGTGACCAAGTAGGGAAGCTCCAATAAAAGCGTGTCTGTCAGTAACAGACCGTTTTAACTAAATATTTAAACATTTTCGCCATACTTTCTGCGTCTCGTCTCCACGGAGAGTTGTATATGTGATCCTCTCACAGGTGGACGCCCGATAGAGGTCGACTAATATGGATTTTCTTATGGCTAATGCTGATCTTTAAAAAATCAGAGCAGCCAGTGGTCAATATATAAAGCAGATTTTTTTTTTTTTCTCCTCCATCTGATGAAATACGATAGTTTAATAATAAAAACAGATACAGAAAGTTGAAAAACAACACATTCATTGAACAGCACAGATGGTCTAACTCTCCAATCTGCATGTACTGTATTCACTGCAGCACAAAAACAAAGATATAAAGAATGAACTAAAATATTCATACATAAACAGGCAATCACGAAACAAAAAATGTGTGAAAAGTTTTAGTGATTTAGTACCTGTAATGTCTGCGATTCCATTGATACTAAAACGAGGGTCTGCATTGCTCTGGTGTTTGTGCACCATTTTTCTTATTCCGTGCCGTTATTGTCCCAACTGTTATGGACCACAAATGTTTTGGGGCATCTTCCGTCATGGACACGTCATGGTGCATGACAACGTTAGCATCAAGTTGGACCGTAGAAAATTATGCTGCTGACTGGCGAACACGCAAAGTATGAATTGACCTTTAGAAAGCGAAAACCCCCATAATTTGTCTTTGTTTAAAACCCACATCCGCTGTTTTTTCTGTCACTCTGAATCACGACATACATTACTCACGGTGTACAACATGGAAGACAGAAAAACAATTATTGTTTACAATGTTATGATTCTGTATTGATGATAACTTTGCCATATACAGACATGGGCAAATGTCAACAACTATCTTTGATTTAAGTTGAAAGTGACAAAAGTAATTCTTTGCTCCATGCTTAACACAAATCAAGCTTTTGATTTATGATCCAACCTCTGTAACTCTTAATTAGACTTCTGCATCAACAAGTAGTTTGGCCCATTCTTCATGAGCCAACTATAGTTGTACACAAACAACAGACTTTGTGTGTTAAATTTGAAATTTGAACTGTATAAGACACATTTACAATAACATTTGTCTTTGTCTCAATGTCTCAACTATGTACAGATGTTTTTCCAACTCTCTCCTCTCTGGTGACAAAGACGCTGATTCGCCTCCTTCCTGCAACAGCGGTAGTGAAACTACCGTAATAACCACATGTTGGTTTTGTTTTGCAAAAACTCAGCTTTCAGAAACCAGAGGAATTTCTCTGTTAGCACAAACCATCGTGTAATTACGGTAATGCAGAGTGCAACTACTGCATGACTACAACAAAACTAATTCAGCCACTTTACATAATACTCTACTGACAGAGAGATCAATCAGATCACATTGAAAAGATTCCTCAGACATAATCTATACACATATTCAATTTACAGTTTCTCAAAGGAGACTGGATTTTTAATGTGGAATATATATAATATTAAGTTATAGGCGAAGACGCTAAGCCGGGATTTGCTTGTTTAATTGATGTGTGTGGACATGGACATGGAGGATTTCTTCAGACGAGGGCAAAGATGAGTTTATTATTAAGAGGCTCACACTAGAGAAGATGATGAAGGATGTGTAGTCGTGCATCTCAGGAATAGCTGAACTCCTCTGTGGCAGTGGCCGCTCAGCTTCACTCCTGTGAAACTCCTGTGACTGATGTTTTAATTATCACTCTGACAAACGTGTCACACAATGTGTGCTCTTGCTCTCTCTGTCTGTCTCACACACACATAAAAAATTCAGACATCCACCTGCGTAACCTCTGCAGGCAGATATGGACACAAGACATTAACCAGTTCATGCCTAACCATAACCTAATAGGGGTCGTGGGGGACGATTGAGCCAATGCCAGCCACCTTAACTTAACCAGTTCCTCACAAAATGAGGTTCTATGTCATTAGGATCAGGTTTTGGTCACATTGACTGGTCCTGACAAGGTCAGTGTTTATGCCAGAAAAGTTCGTAAAGAGGTAACAAATACAAGCACACACACATAATATGCGTACAGGATTCCTTAATAACATCTGGTACATAAATCATTTTGCTAGTTTCCTAGAGAGAACAACTGATGGAAGATTGTGGCGTCTGTGTGTGTGTGTGTGTCTCTCTCTCTGTGTGTGTGTGTGTATCACAGTTTGCCTTGACCTAATTTCCATGGCCACATGCTGTGTCAGTGCGTCGACCCCGCGACGCCGCGTGTCACAAGTCACCTCTGATGCAGAACTAAGAGCGTCAGCTCCCTTAGATCTTCATTTCCCTGTGGTTCCCTTTTCCATCTGACACCGTTACCCTGTGGAGGGATGGAGAGTAAACGAGGGAAGGGAGTGACAGAAGAACGGATGGAGGGAACGATAGGCGGAACAGCTGGAATCTCCCCCGTTCTCTCCATTCCTACTCCCTTTGACTCCCTAATTTTGAACTATCAAAGCCTCAATGTGACACTTTGTGAAAAGATGCATTTCCCTCGATTCCCATCTCCCTGTTCCACTCGCTCCCCTCCTCCTCCTATTTATTCTGTCTGCATCTTCTTTCATTCAGTTTTATGCTTTCATCATACTTTTCCCCTCACTTCTCTTCTCTGTTCCCATTCGGGTCTTGTTTTTACTCTTTTTTTTATTTATTTGTAAGTAACAGAAAAAGATCCTGAAGTCCATTCACAGATAATAATATTATTGGAATAATAACAATAATAGCTAGATGTAGTTTTCCTGCCATTTTAATGTCAAATTTGCCGGCGCGCAGAAGCAACGCCTTTTGACGTAGAGAAAATCCTTTGACAACTTTTCATTCATTCATTCATTCATATCATTAACTTGTCTAGAACATATGGACCAAGAACATGAGAACAACAAAAGTACCCAATTTGGTTAAAATCGGAACAACTATGTGCGACTTTGACACAATTTTGGCCACTTTCTCTAGTGTCAAAAGTTGACGGTAGAAATAATGAAAAATTTAGTATTTAACGCAATTTTGACCACTTTCTCTAGTGTCAAAAGTTGACGGTAGAAATAATGAAAAATTTAGCATTTAATGCAATTTTGGCCACTTTCTCTTGCGTCAAAAATGACACTCACCAAATTTCGTTCCGATCGACGACTTTTTTCTGACCATGACCTGACTTCTGGGGGCGCTATCGAGCCCTGGAGTTACGAACGGGTTTGTGCCCTATTCCACTATCGCTGGCCCTGGCACATTTGTGCTTGGGCCTTAATAATAATGTAAAATGTGATATTGTTTTTTGCACATGACACATCTTGTCATTCATTAGCTGTTGAGTACTAAACACAGCAACCCTGAGCTCAAATATGCATATCAAGGATGTGGGTGGGAAACATGAAACTGAAGTGCAATCGCGGGGCAAATAGAATTAATGAAAAACATATCATATAATAAATTACATCTGAAATAGAGAGTTTGGAGCAAGAAGAGCACGAGGGCACTTCACGCTAATTATGCTGCTCGTTTTCTCTGTGGTCTCATTAATCCACTTGAACAGACGGCAAGTCATTGTGTCACTGCGATGCCCGCAGAGGCGTCTCGCGGGTTCTTTTTCAAGTTTTTAAAAGTGTTTGTTTGAGATATTGTTTTGAAAACTTTAACCCAAGGAAGAAAATCGTCCACCTTCATTATAGATTCAGCATCAGTGTGAAGTAACATGAAAGCTCATGTAGTCAATTTTGTGAAAGAGAGAGAGAGAGAGAGAAAAAAACGTGTAAGACTTAATAAAAGCCAGTAGTACGAGTGGGACTGACAGATGGTTGAGAACCTCAGCTCTAAAACTGACTTTAAATGAACACAGCTTGTTTTGGCCTTGAAACAGCATGTCCTGTCGTTCCCGCTCCTCGCATTTCTTCTTCTCAGATGCTCTCCAACGCTAACACTCCCTCCCTTTCCTCTCTACACGTCCTCCTGCAGCGACGCCTCTTCACTCCTTCTTCTCCTCTTTGCCTAAAAGCTCAATAATTCAACTGTGCATCGCTAGCACAGTCTTTATTATCCCCGGAAAGGCATTTTCTTCCACAGGCTGGATCTTGTTTATACTGGAAGTGGCAATCAGTGATTGGCATGCTTCTTATATTTAAGTTTATTCTTAGCGGCTTGTGAGTGGACGCAGCATTAATATGATCGTGCTCATATCTGCGGTAATCAAGTCCTTTTTATTCATCTTATGTGTTTGATAGCAACCAACTAAGTGGCTCACTTATATAAAGTTCCAGAAATATAAAGTTCCATAGGAAAAACACAGTTCACCCACAGTCCTTTTGAAGGAAAGTGCAACTTTTCTGCTTCAGGCTCTTGATTGTCTGCGCTGTTATAACAGGGGCTATCAGATAAACACATTTTGTTCCCATGGGAGTGAAGCTGCCGAGCAGTTACTGTGCCGAATCAGCTCTGATATCAGCAAAACATTCAAAGAAAATTACATACCTGATTGTGTGCATCATTATCTGTGGGTTTAATGTGCTGTTTTACCACATCTCATTTTTTTTCTGTGCTCCTTGTCACACCTTTCTCCTTTCTGTATGCAATTTGCTTTTTTTTTTTTTAACTCTCAAACATTTTACTCTTTCTTGCTTCTTTTTTCCTTCTTGATTTCTCTTTTCAGTTTGCATTTTTTGTTGTTGTGCCAATTGCACCATGTGTAAAGGAATATAACACTTGAATATATATCAAAAGCAGATCAAAGCTAGGCCAAGTATACAGCTGGGCAAATAACAACTGTTCACTACATATATATATACGTATACGTATAATGTCTCTGTGTTGCACAAGCATCACCTTTTTATTACTTCATTTTCTTCACATAAAAGGTTTAAAACCACAATCAACTTTCACTCTGGAGGAAAAAAAAACACACAAGATAATAATATTATCGAGGGGGAACATTTATTTCGGTGGGCATCACACAGCTCGTAAGGACAATGTCGAGGAGAACCCGACATAACCCACATTTTAAATAAAAACACAACTGTGGCTCCGTTTTCTTTTCTTTTTTTGATCCATCGTTAATTAGTTTTTTCAGGTGCAGTGAGACAGCACGCTTACATCCTTTATGTACTCTGTGCTCGGTCAATGTATTTGATCTCTGCTTGTTATCTGTGACAGTGAGGCACAGCGCTCCGTCATTTTTTCCCCTTCCCCTTCCTGTGGATAAAGCAAATATTCACAGCGGGATGTGTTGTTGTGCTCCAGATGGGAATTGAGTGGAGAAAATAATTGGATTATTTGTTGTTCTAAAACAGCGCTGATCTCAGTCGGATCGACTGAAAGTGCCAATTTTGTTTCTATATGACGCTTGTTACTGTATGGACTTTTTCCTCTGACTCTAGTCTTCTCATCTCCCCCTATGTTAGAGATTTACCTCTGTGAAAGAATTGTCGCCCCCTGTTGGTGTATATAATGACCCACGCTGTGCACTGGAGCTGCTGAAGAGGTCGACGGGAGTGAAAAGAAGCCCATTTGGCATCACCGCTGTGCGCTTCACACCTGACAACAGAAAATGCTCCACACCAGGTCAGGATTTGTGTGTTTGTGTGTGTGGAGGCTGTGCTCTGTGATGTCTGTCTTTGATTTACGCAGTATGACAAAAGCAGACTAGTTTTCTCTTTGCGTCAGCTGTCGTTGTCCTGAAGATGAAAATGTTGTTGCTGTGCACTAAGCAACAACATTGCATACTAACCCTTTATTAGTAATCATTAAGCACGTATTAACACCTTATTCTACCTCTACCATAAGGGGTTAATATGTGCTTAATATTTACTATTAAAGGGCTAGTATGCTACTTATATGCATGTTTGTAAGCACCGAGTTAATGGTGAATATGTGTTCCCTTATATAAAGTTTTACCATAGATTTGTCCATTTGAAGATTACATACTTTCCTGAAAGGAAATTGACTATTTCAGATGATTAAAAACAACAATGCATAATAATCTGTCCGTCTCTGTCCAGGACCAGGCTCCTATAATGTGTCCGAGCATGGTTTAGCCCAGGAGAGTTTTAAAAAGGCCTTTTTAGAGCGAAGCAGGAAGGGAGGGTTTGGCTCCAGTACTCAGCGCACCTCCTTGTTTCACAGCAAGACAGCAACACAGGCCCCAAGTCCAGGACACTACGAGGTAGGCCATTCCCGCCATTACACATAACAAGTTCACATATCCTGCTTACAGTACAACGCTTGTGTGTGTGTGACTGCGGCACATTTGTGTTCAGACTGAAAAGAAGACAGAGGAGAACTACAAACAGCAAAACACAGCCGCCTTCAAATCAGCCACAGAACGTCTGCCATTATCACTGCTCGCTAAAGTAAGTCCTTTTTTGTCTCCCGTTTTTTTCACTACGCTCCGTCTTTGTCCTACTCTTTTCCATTCAGACACACACAAGTTTCTTTTGTAAAGCTGTACAACAGCACAACAGAAATGACATGACAGGTTTTTATGTTCAGAAATGGGCCATCGCAACAGCAGCAGCAGCATTGTATAACCCACGATAATGGCAAGGGTCCTGTTTTCCAGCAGTTTGACTTTAATTTTGCTGTAGAAAAAAGGTCAGAGTTTACCAAATCATTAGTTCTTGTTCCTCTCGCACATGACTTATGTTGTATTCACACCAGCCCTTCTATTTCTAATCCTTGTTCGTTTGCTCAGAAAGTGCGGTTTGTTTGGGGAGGTGTGCATGCGCAACCAAAATCTGGTTTGCCTAAAACAGAGGTGCAGGAAGCAGAATACAACGTGGGGCAAAACGTGGGTACAAAGCAGGGCATTGTGGGTAAACACAACCAAAACATATGCATGTGTAGAACGATAGCAAAACTGCCATTGAACATTTCCATCGTCACTTACCTCCTCTCCTTCACTTCAGGATGAGAATAGTAAATGTAGACATACTGTAGATATTAACCATTTTATTATTTTACTGTTTTACTTTCACATTTTTATTGTTGCTTTACCTTAAGTTGACTTGACATACCTGACTTTATTATGTCATGGTATATATGCTTCAGTTTAGCTTTATAACTATGACCTGATAATTACTGAAACATTCACATTATCTTCGAAGACAATAAGAAAGATTACAACATTGTAAAATATTGTCTTTTTCACAATTCACCTGCATTTCATTCTTGTTTTGTTTTTGTTTTTTTATCCTCAGGCAGTTTTTTCTTTATGTTTGCCACTGAAGTTTTGTGTTTGTGGGCCGTGAGCCTGTTACAGCCAGTATTGTTGGCCTGTGGGGTGTCTGCCTGTCGTGAGATGACAACATCATACATAGCTCTGTGAATTTTGGCAATTCTCCTTTACTTCTCGAGCTCTTGATTTGTTGTGGCATTCATAAATGCGATATACTGTTAAAACCATTATCTTTACACTTGCTCATTACACCTTGTGTTACTCGATGTCAACAAATGAAGTAACAGCATCGGCGGAGCTGCATTTGAAAATAATGTCAATGTTTGCATAGTGAGAGTTTTTTTCTTTTGCCCTCAATGACAAAGGAAGGTGTTTACTTGCATATAAATAATGTGCTAATGAAGAAACACACACATGCAGCTGGGTGTGAGACGAAGTGATTGAATTTAAGCAACAAGAGAAAATGTAGGAGGAAAAATAATGCATTATTAATATGAATTTCTCACCAAAGTGTACATTGTGCTTCAGCATTTTAATATTCAACTTAGACAATTTGTATTTTCAACTATCGCCCCCACTGGGTACCAGCTGGTGTTTACGCTGATTTACTCCAAAGGTCCAAAGTGCCAGGGCAAAGGTCTGCGGTAGTGAGCAAACTGCTGCTTTATTGAAGGTATTGAGGGAAATTCAGCTCTTATAGAAGATGGCAGGAAACTGCAGATGCACAGCATGAGGTTCATCCTCCGAGGGTGAGTTTGTGATGTTGGATATTGCCCCCTGTAAATCTGATGATAAGACCTCTGACTCAACATATCATATCTTAGCTTTAATCAACTTTTTTCATAAGATGCTCAAAAAAAAAGACAAATTATAACTTGTCTCACATGATTGAAATTGGTCTAATCAACATGATTTTTAAGAAAAGACTGCAGCTTTTGACACTTTGTCTAATAAATCACCTTTTAAATCTATGAGAGAATCAAAGTTAATGATTAAATCGTAATAATTAGCTGTCATTTTGTCGTTTGCAAATATTGCTTTTAATAATCCTACTATGGCAAAGGGGAGCTTTTAGTCGTCGTAGTAGTTGCTTTAATGTCATTATATTGAGCACAAGGCAAAAACAGTCCACAAATAATGAGTGCAATAACACTTGAAGGTGTGTGTGTGTGTGTGTGTGTGTGTGTGTGTGTGTGTGTGTGTGTGTGTGTGTGTGTGTGTGTGTGTGTGTGTGTGTGTGTGTGTGTGTGTGTGTGTGTGTGTGTGTGTGTGTGTGTGTGTGTGTGTGTGTGTGTGTGTGTGTGTGTGTTGAGGGTGCCAATTTTCTCCGTCTTGTAAACTTTCTGTGATATTTTGCTGACACAGCTCGAGATGCTTTCACACTTTTCTCATTTCTCTCTACCTTTCGTCCAACTGGGGGAGTCTCTTGTATAATAATATGGAACTCCGGGTGAATACAGGAGATATAAAACCAGCAGGAAATCTTCAGGTGATGCAATGGAAGTCCACTGCATCAATATTCAGCGTTAAAACGCAGCGGTGCACACACAGAGATCAGTGTCATTCGAGTGAAGGACAAACCATTTCATGCTCCGTTCGCCTCCTGCTGTATATCAAAGAACATGGTTGTTGTTGTTGTCCTCTGGCATCTTGTGCAGTCTCTTGTTTCTGCTCCAGTCATATTTCTTACGGCACTTTGCATAAATGTACTCACAGGTTTGTTTGGATTTATACATTTACAGTTTTTTTTTATGCCACGTTGTCAATCACGTTTTATTACGTGCCACAAATGAACTTGTAAGCAAGTGTGATGGGACTCATTAGGAGACGGAGAACGATCCATTAAGGACTCGGGTGCTGATCGCCTCTGTAATAGTCTCCACCTCATATATCTGTCTGCGCTGTTTGCCATTTTTTATGACAAATGTGCCATGTAGTTTTCTGTCAGGCTGCAGTATATTGTGCTGATAGATGAGCTGGCTCACTCACAATCCTCAGTGCGCTAACTCCTAATGCGCACACCACAAAACTTGACAACCGCGCCACAGCTACACAACACCGTCCAACGCCATGTCAGGGTAATACATCTGGATGTGAGGCGGTGCGTTTGAAATGACCAGTGGTGGATTTTCATTTCATGCCGGACACACAGGGCGATTAAATATTTAACATCAGCTTTAACTTGGTTCAGTTCCCAGCAGCAGTACTTCCAGCTTCGCTTGTGTGTTCCCACAAACATAATTGGCAGTGTTTGCAGGTGGGGGAGCAATCGGGGGGGTTGAGGTGAAAAGAAGTGGCTTGTGGCTCCACATGCCACTGAGGTAATACATGCCTGTCTGCAGCCCACCCCGGGCAAACAGCAGGGTTATCCGTGACGAGGACTGCGGCGTGCAAGGTTTCAGACTTTTCAAAGTGGGAGAAAATAAGAAAAAACTGCCGACACACACACACACACAGGCTTGAATACAATCAACTGCTTATTTGACTCTACTTTAGAGGAACAATATTACCTCCATATTTCCCTCTGTGCCTCACTCGCTCTTTTCTCCTCTGAGTAGGACCTACGAGTGCTCAAAGGAAAAGATCTGAGTTCACTTATAATGGCTCCATACAGAGCCGTCTTTATGGCCAGTTAATGAAAAATCACCCGGGGACGTCTTTGCTGAAACAGTTTGCCACATGCCGCGCTGCAGCCTATGCTGTATCCCTGGTAACGGTCACCCACTGGGATGGATATTAAAAGAGTCTAATCAGGAAACAATCATGATTATGGGAAGGGAGTGAGAGAGGGGGAATAAAGGCAGAAAATACGCCTTTATGATCTGTTTTATCTTCAGGAGTTTATGTCCTCCGTCTTGGGCAGAAGAGGTCGACATATTGCCGGGCGAATCAAGTCACACTTCGTTTCAGTTTGAAATCTGGAAAATATATAAAAGACGTTTATTACTTTTTCCCCATCCTCTGATATGCTTAACCCTTAAAATGTCACGTATGATCGTTTACAATAACTATTCTAATGAATATTAGTTCAGTGAGTCTCTGAAGCCGTGTCGTGAAGACTGTCCAGAGAAATGGTGGTGGTGGACATCGCATGATTCATTTAGGGGTTGATATCTTTTGTTGTGCCTTTTTTTCAAGGCAAATCTAAATCAAATCCATCACTTTTTCTTTCTTTTTTTTATGCTACGGCAGGACGTCTGGATCTGATAGGATTTGATTACCTGCCTGAACCAGGAAGAGTCAGACATTTGGACGTATCTAAAAGGGTGGATGGTTATGAATTGAGCATCAAACAATCGAATAACAGTTCGGTGTTCCTGTAGTGCACTCCAGTATACTTTTTCTTGATCTTTATTTAAATGTCTTGTCTTTAAATGTTGTTTTTGTATAGCTTATCCTCCCACACCCCCCCCCCCCACACTCTCTCCTACTTCCCTCTTTCTGTGAAACTCTTCCTGATAATGACCTCTGTGGTTCGGTGGTTATAGGATACCCTTAGGCAGCCCTAGCAGAGAATAAGTGCAGAATTTAATTTGGACTTATGTTTTACCCCGAGGCAGAGGAATTCCTGTCTCTTTTATAGATCAATGAAACGACGGGACGTTTTGTCTGTCTGTCACTTTTTTTTTTTTTTTTTTCCTAATGTGTCATGAGTCTGTCGCCAATTTTGCGCCACTGTCAATGAGTGCAGAAGATTAATAGACAGGATGGATGGCTGCTTCACCTTAACCATTCTGATAGATGTTGTTACTCTGAGTGAGTGTGAAGGGATGCTGGCGTCAAGAGCACTGGTTCAATAATGAGGTGTTAGCCTGAGGTGTGCTCTTACTTGTTAGTACAACAGATGTCCAACGCTGAAACTGCCAAAAAACTTAAGCCATATTAAATGTGTAATATTGGTCACAGTTAAGCGGATATAGTTTCCTCAGTGAAGTAGCATCCCTTTGTGAGGTTGGATCAAACATAATCGTGTCACAGATGGTATTACCCCTGTAGTGAACACTTTTAATTGAGCATTAAACTCACAATTTGACCATAAAGAAGAATACATATTAATTAAGATTTAGATTTACATCTTAGATATAAGCAAACACATTGCTTTTCTCTGTCCATGACATTTTATTCCCCCAATAGCTAAAAACTAAAGGTGCATCATAATACAGGTGTGAATGACGAGTTATTTCATGCTAAAAATGATATTTGTACTGTACTAAATGATCTGTTTGCTAGCAACATTATTTATTTTTAATGTAAAACTATAGTCAGTGCACCAAAACGGCACTACACTACATTTTTACCATATAATAATAATATTAGCAGTATCTAAAGGTGACTTATGTGCATTGCTTTGCGTTTAAAACATTGTTATTACATATTTTGACTGTGATTTGGAAACCATAATCGTCAATAACATCAACACATGCAGAATCATTTCCACTTTTATCCCGACACAATGGCCAAATATTTGACAATATTCATGCAAGCTCGGGCTGTTTCCGTTTGCTCAGTGCGAGTCATTTTGAAACTCATGTAAACAAACAATAGCGCTCGCTGCCAGCAAAACAAATTTCACTTTATCTGCGCTAATATCTGCCGCGCTGACAATCAACAACACCACATAATTCTCCCTCAGTGTAAACTGGCTCGATGGAATCAGACAGACGATATTAAAATGTGTTTTTCATTACATGTGTCGATGACAGTGGTCGGCAGGAGGAGTCATACTAATAATAACGCAGTGGTGTGAGCAGTAATAATGGAAACAAATAGACGAGGAGGCTTCACAACTGGAGACGTTTTCCATCCTTCACTCCTGCTGTTGTCAGAGGAAATTCAGACTTTAAAGATTATTTATAGCTACTCATAGTACACTTGCATAGACATATGTCTCTGCAAATTGACACGTTTAGGATTACAGTGATGTGGTGTAATGGTCTGTGTTAGGTGGTGGGAATGAGCCGTGTGGAGACCACTTTGTCTTCTCCTTACTACCCGGTCGTGACCCATAAGAATTTGATCTCCTCCTCTTTTGAAGCCGTTGCCATATAGACATTTTTAAAAGGGGAAGTTTAGAGGTGTCGCCTGCATCCAGGTTGCCTATTGGATAGGGCTGCAATGATTACTGAAGTGATTGGAGTAACTAGATTACAAAAATTCCTAGGGGGAAAAACTCTGCCTCGAGTATTCGTATAATTCCTAGCTCGCGCGGCCTGTTCAGCGCAGGGCGCAAGGCAGAAAATGTCCAAAGTGTGGGACCATTTCACGCTTAAACAAGAAGCCAACGAGGTGCAGTGTAACCACTGCAAACTACAACTGGCGTACAACAACAGCACGGCCTCAATGATTCAGCATCTGAGCCGAAAGCATCCACACGCTAACATAAACGTTGATGATAGCTGTCATATTATATATTATATTATTTTAAAAACCAGAAGACTACGTCCATTTTTTTTCCCATATATGGACTGTTGTCACAAGGTTTCAAATGGCATTAAAAGAAAAGCATATTATGTAAGTTTGATATTGTACTTGTGGTCCAGCAAAACAAGGAAACTCAGTGAAAAGTGGGGAAAAATACAATTTAACTCCCAGAGTGAGATGCTATAGCTGTCTTGAGGGAGACAAAAATAAAGAGAGAGGAGGCAAAAAAAAGGGTGGGAGGCAGTGAAGGAGAGAGGAAGAGAGAGAGCCGATATGTATAAAAAGTGTAATTATCTATTCTAATAGCTTTGGTTGAGATAATTAAACTGTTTGCTAAACAGCTGTAAACTCCCTCCCCGATCCATTGCTCTTTAAAATGAACGATGAATGATAAAAAGTCCAGAAGGTTAAATTATACGAGGATAAGACGATGATGACGATGGCGATGAAGGAATGAAAAAACAAAGGACAGGCAGAAAGAAAGAAAGTGCAGCTGACGACAGAGACAGAAAAACCTTAATGCAGACAAAGAATAAGAAGCAGAGAGACATTTCTGTCTGGGCCTTCAGATGATAAATAAATAAACGTCACATGAGTCAAACAGAGTGTGACAGTCGCATTGAAGCTAATGCCATGGGCAAGATTCTCTCGAAAATATCTGGGAATGGCAAAGTATGCTCAGGCCCAAGGTTTTGTCACTTATTGACTTTTTTGTCTCCCATGTTTCATTGCATTTTGTATGATTTATCCGCGGACAGCTAATGGGCGCGTCATGGCGCCGCCTCTATTCATGGGAGACAACAGAGAAGACGAGTGATGAGAGAGAGAGAGAAAGGAAGAAAGAAAGAAAGAAAAACAGGAAAATGGAGTTATGGATTTGATATGGATTTTGCTGTCAGCTGTCAGGGTAATGATGATGATGCTTGTCCCTGTGAGAATTCACAATTCTCAAGTGGCATGCTCTAAATGTACTCATTAACAAATAAATAAATAAATAAGTAAACATATATATGCATGTAACCATTTTTAATGTGTGTTGCAATTAAGTGATCGAATGAGAAGTAGTGCTGAGTGGCACTTGTACCTTGAGGCGTCAGATGGTAACTCTCCCATCATGCACTGCACAACAGAGTCCCGGGCAATTCATAGATGTGATGGTTTGGAAAGGTTTTGAAGAAGAGGTGGAGGAGTGGGGGCAGAACAGAGTAGTGGTGCTGTCATATCCACTTGCTGTATTGACAGGTCTTTCTGACAAGAGCTTTTTGCTCCTTTCTTTCTGTCTCTCTGTTTATCCCTCACCTCGCCCACTCTCTAATTTGCTCTGGGCTATGAAAGGGGGGAAAAAAAGAGAAAGAAAAATGAAAATGTCATGCAATTGCATTGATTTTGTGCTCATGAGTCAGTCAGATTGCCAAAAGTGAAGCCGTGGCTGTGTGTGTGTGTGTGTCTATGTCTAAGTAAGTGGTGAAGTTTTCTGCCTCAGCTGTAAAGGAACAGTAAAATATGGCTTTGATATGTTTAACTCGGGCACATTTTTAGTCCACAAGCACACACCTTGTCCTCAGGTGTTCAGACTGGCCCACTTTAATAATAGATCTACTCAGAAGCCGCAACATGGTACTGCATTAATAGGATTTTTATCAATCTGAAGCGTTATCGTGGACATATGTTTTTATGTCACATATCGAGAATGTGTGGCCTTAAGTTGAGCTAGGCTCGCCTTTGATTCAAAAGCCTTACCAAGATTAAAAAAACGAGTTTAAAATGAGTCGATATTCATAATTATTGTGATAAAATGTCTGACAACTTCAGACCAACTTTTGTTCCTGAGTGAAAAATGAACATAGAACAGCAACTATTATGTTATTAAACACAGAACTCTTTTATATATCTAAGGCAAAACAATCAAGAGCAATGATGAATGACATCGATATTCTATTCATGCTGGATCACCCCGCTTTTACTTTGTTTTGTTGTTGTTTTTCTTTGCAACATTTCTTTGATTTTGCACCAACTGAGAAAATTCTATCACTATAAATATTGGTAAAAATATTAGGGGTGGTGAAAAGAAATTAGAAAAGATTTATTGGACAATTAAAAGAAAACATGTTTCCCCTCCAGAATCACTGTATTTCTACCAGCTTGATAAACAACAATCGCTAAAAGAAACGTTGCCAATTTACCTCAAACGTCTCTGACGTTTTTCACTTTGAAGCATTTTAATTTGAAAGACTGTTCCATTTTATTTTCTCCCAGCACTACCTCAGTGAACAATGAGCTAATACAACACTTTATTTCCTACTTGACATACTGCTTGTATGTATTGTGTTATTAACAGGGGCAGATAAATATAGTAGTTATTTAAAAAAACATACTCTTAATAAGCCGTGTTTCCACCGAGTGGAACGGTTCACTTTGGTGCGGTACTGTGCACAATTGTTTGCGGTTTCCATTAGGAATAGTACCAAAATAAGCAGCGCAACTGTTTAATTTTTTTGGCACCCTTCCCTTGGGTACCAGAGTATAATTGAAGTCAATTCTCACACAAAGCTTGACTTGGTGTTTGTCTCAACAAATCTATCATTCACTGTAGGTTCAAAGAGGCAAAGAAAATTGCAATAAATGATAATGTTGAATTACACCGCTTGTACAAATCAGAATCCCAGTACAAATCGAATTGGCACCCAAGAGTTATGACACATTGAAACTATGAGGGGGAATCTATAGGAGACAGCATTTAAAGGGGGAATTCTTAGAGGAGAGCGAGCAGATTTTTTACGAGCATCAGTGAACGCATCACAGCCGAGCAGAAATATCGCTCTAATCAAACCTACGCCCTTGCTTTCAATAACAATCCAAAGCCATTTATTGGTGAAAACAAGCACTTTTTTTTATGGAGATAACCCAGAACGCCTGTCATCGCGGCTGCCGCCCGAGGCGATCTACTGGACCAATTATGAAACCTTTTAACTCACATTTATAGACATAGGGTCCAGGTCGAAAAAAGCGCCGGAATTCCCCTTGAAGGCTTTTACCCTGATGTAACATTACTGACACCAAAGCCTGGCCAGAAAAACCCTGGTCTTCTCCTTCAAACCTTGTGAAGTGGAGGGTAAAGGAAATCTGATATGGTATAAAAATGCTAATGTTAAACACCTAAAGCTGACTTGTCTCTCTCAACACAGAACTTCCACTCTCATGTGTCCAGTTGTGGAGACTTGGCAAACAAACAAAAAAAAGAGTCAGAAAATTCTACAAAATAAAAGCAGACGAACAGAGAATCTGTGAGCCGAGCTCTTTTTCTGTGAAGAATGACTCAGACAGGATTGTCCAGTGTGATGATGCAGTGTTGTGCGGCGAAAACAACTTTTTTTTTTAATCTGCGACACGATGGAACTGGAAAGGTGCTGCTTTGGTCAATCACATACATGCAGGCCAGGGGCTTCCATTCCCGCTGGATTACTCTCCACACTGTATTTCTGCCATTTATGTCCAGAACAAAACCTGGCAATAAAAGATGAAACAGCTGCCACTGTGATAACATTTCAGTTTCAGTGTTCCCTTCAGTATTACAAGCCAGCCAGTGTGTTTTGGCATTTAATAAGCCTTTAAACTGATAAATTTGTTCTTACAACGTCACGCCTCGGATAGCATTACATAGTTTGTCTGACCAGTACATGAAACTTTATGCCTCTAACATATAGGGCAAATATCTGCACAAATATAACCTAATCCACTGTATGTCTGCCTTGTACTCTTGGTGACATGTTATACACCCTTGTCTCTGTCTCCTAAGCTCCTTTGTCTGGACTTTTATTGTTTTTTCCCCACCATTTTTTTTTTTAGCTAAAATGATGATAAATTGCCATCTAAAAGAAGTGTCTCTCTGGTCAACAAAAAAAAAGCCTCAAATGGTTTGCTGGATCTAAGTGAAGTTTGAGCCTCAGCTTCTCATCTGAGCAGCCGACAGATTCACCGTAGAGATGAAATAACAAAGTAAAAGTTTGTGTTCTACTTTATAGAAGCCGCTATCTGTGTGACCCTCGCAGGATTAAAGAATTATACACAGAAAATGACCTCAAACTACCTCATCTGCTCAACCAACATTTGTCCAATATTTGTAGCACATGGGAAACTTTGGGCATTGTAAAAATCAAGCACATTATCCTCATGAGGAGAACCTCGCTCACCATTATACAACAATTTAGCGAGATGGCGACATCAGTTGTTGTAGTCAATCCCCAAAAAGAATGTCTGCTTACGGGTTAGGGTTGGGATTATAGGCTGCAGTGATTTCTATGTTCTATCAGGAGCAAAAAAAAGGATGTAGTGCTGGTATGGAATCCATAGAAAGGGACTGGTCAACAGAAGACATCAGAGACATCAGAGACTGGTCTTCAGTCCCTGTTTTCTTTTACATTTTATTGTCTGTTCTTGAGATTATAACCCTAATATTAACCAAAACCTGATTGTGGTGTTTCCATACTTAAAGGACTCATATTATGCCCTATTTCTCCAAGTTAAGCTAGTTCCCTGGTGTCCTAATGAACGTGTCTGTGACATGCTTTTGGTCAAAACACCTTAAGGATGACGCACCACAGCAGTTCAATCAGCCTGTCTCTTTAAATGCAAATGAGACACAGGAAACTACGTCAGTGTCACTGAGGCTCTGGCAGCAAACAGCGGTTAGCGATCATTTGACGACTCTCGTCGGCACATTTCCGTCATATATAAAATGTATCCACTGGACACGTAAATCCTCTGAGGCTGGAAGTTTGTGGAGAACTCTGTGCTACACTGTGGAGCCAAGAATAGAACACTTCGCTCTTCCTGATACTATTGCCCTCGCCTGCACTCAACAATTCCAGGAATGTGACGTAACAATGAGTGAGGAAGTCAACAAAACAAATCGGAACACAAAAACATGAGTGAGTCATCTTTTTTCACACTTTGCCTAATCATAGGACCTCCAGAGCCCCAAATATAAGTATTAAAATGATTAAAAAGTTGATTTAGCATAATATGTCCCCTTTAAATACAGTATAACCAAAACATAACCATGTCATTGTCACATGATAATATTATTATTGTCCCGTAATCTAATGGCACAATTTAATTATACATTTGTGACATATTGCTTGAGTCATATAATCTTTTACAAGATTTGCTAAATATATATTCCAATTGTATTCTAATTAGGTTGCGGTAAGCTTCATTTCCTGCTGTCAGTATAGAAAGGATATTAAGTGGCTCATAATTTCATATCTAATAAAAATATTTGTGTTTGACATCTTTTTAAAAGCGCCACGACATGGTTTCAATCCGCCTCGACTGACAACGACACCGCGGGGATGAGCGGAGGAGATAAAACCAGCGCGAAAGCGGAGACTTTAAGACATTAAAAAGTAGAACGTGAAAGGTAGGAATAAAAAATGATGCATGCATGAGCAACAGAGAAAAAGAGAGATAAAAGAGAGAACAGACAAAGTAAGTCTCAAAATCTGTGATAAGGCACAGATGGAGAACTTGTCGGCGTTGGCACTTTCAAGATTTTATGATGTGTGGATGCTGTCTAAGTTGTAGCTCGGAGGAAAAGTTCATATACTCTTGGTGAAATTCTATTTCTCCTCTCACTTTCCCCTCCTCTCTCGCTGTGAAGTCCTGGTTATTGTTACTTCCCTGCTGTCTCGCTGCTGTAAAAACGAGTCAACTGAAAAATAGCCCTTCTTTAAGAAAAAAACAACAAAAAAAACAGCCTGTGAATCAGAATAAAATATGCTTTTTCACAAGTGAAGGTGGATAAACACTTGATTTCTGCTCCGTTCTCACTACGAAGCATAGTAGAGCTCACACCTGCTGCACTTCAAGTTATTGAAATAAGTCTTTAATATGAGCCTTTTCAGCTTGTTAGATGTTTCCCAGTTGACCCTGAATGACATTTTTAGTATTTCTAATATCAAAATATTAAATTCTTCAAGCTGACAGCACAAATTGAGTCTCTTTGTCAGTCCAAAATTGCACTGGTCTCAACTTTGCTATGTTTTCCCCCCCCGCTGATGTTTTCTTGTTCTGTGCACTGGCTTCTTCAATCACTTTTTTTTTTTTTTATATCAAAGCCCGGGGCTGAACTGAACTGAACTGTTGAATATGCACAGTGCGTCTTTGCCAGTCTCAGACGTCTGGCCAGACCTATAATACATGCAGGAGTAATCTGATTTTTTTTTTAGCACAGTTTCAGTCAGTCTAATATGTTTCCATGTATTTTAAAAGGTCTGGATTTTCGTCAGACGAGCACAATAATTCCTTTTTTTGCATGTTGCCATCACACAAGTTTTAATCTCCTCATGTAAACAAAAACTATCTGTGCAAGTGAACGTATTAAACTGCCACTGCTTCATTTAAAAGTCTAGTGCTCAACACTTATCGACGTGCAACAAACAGAGGACTCCTCCACTCTCCTCCGCTCAAGTTTGTCAGGGAACTGCAGTGACCTTCGCAAAACCAGAGACGATGTTAAAACCCTTTCACAAATCTCTCTCCACTCATTCACTCTCTCTGTTTGTTTCTTCTCCTTTGTTGTTTTCATGCGTTGGATTTTTACGCAGGGAGTTTCTGCTTCTAAAAGTGAAACCCTTTTTGTGTTGCTGCACAAACAGCGGCGCACAACAACAAAAACAACTCTAACAATCCTAACCTAGATGTTGGCCTCTATAAACAAGGTGTCTTAATCGCACGTGATTAAGACTTGACGTTACGCATCTTGCGACAGCGAACGCGCGAAATAATATCCGAAATGGTACGAAATAATCTCCAATGTCGTGAATACTTGAGTCAAAGTGTTACTTGTTGTTTATTTGAAACAATTTTAAACCTTGCCTTTGGTTTAATTTATTCTTTCCAGCTTATGAGTTCCTTTGTATGGTTGTGATCTATAGATTTACAGTAATTGCAAACTGTTTCGTAAGTTAAATAATGTGTTGCTGATCACAGCTTGAAGTGGCGATATGGTCTTGTGAAGGTCTTGAAAAAGTCTTAAAAAGGTGTTGAAATTAACTTTAGGATTCCTGCATATACCCTGATAAAGGAAGCCCCAACCCAAACAATTTTAATAATACGATTAGGCACTTATACAAACATGCTCCGCCCTCTTAAATCTTAAGAAATGGACCTTTAAAATGTGGTCTAAGAGTTTTTTTGACCTCTGTTAGTGCTGGGGATGCAGTCTTTCTTACAAGAGGGTCCATATTTTTTTAATAAAATGCATTCTATTCCTCAAATGAACACTTTTTGATTGGTAATACTAAAATGTAAACTTGCCATTGTAAGCAAGAGGGTGCTTTTCTGACATGGTGAAGGATAAGACTGTCTGTCTGTTAGCTGTCCGAGAAAAGCAAAGCTTCTCCACAAAATATCTAATTTCAAGAACCACTTAGTAGTTTTTCCCCCCAGGGCCTGTTGATGCAGATGAATAATAATGGGATGTGGTTAAAAGCTCAGGAAAATTCTAGTTAGTGGACCTTCAATTTGTGCTTTTTCTTCGGCCTAAACTGATTTTTCTCGCCCGTCTTTCTGGGAAAAAGCTTCCACACACGAATACGATACAGCGCCTGCTTTCATGTGGTGTCTCTTACACTCTCTGTCCTAAATCCAGTGTCTGTGAAAGCATAGAATCACAAACACTTTGATGCAGCTCTTGGTATAATATAATGTATGTGGGGTTCAGATGAGGCCTTTTCTGTCTAGTTTTAGAATCGTGCACATTTTCAATCTGTCACATTATATTTGTATTGACCTCCTTGCGAGAATACGAGCGGTTGTTTCTTATTTGTATGTATTTATCTGGAAAATAATGGAATTGTCAGCCCATACCGGCGGAGCAGCTGCGATGCTGCCCAGAATAGAGATCAGTATTTAAACAAATAAAAAAGTTATTTTCCACTTCAAAATTGGATTAGAGCAAGTGCGATGTGACCAGACCTCATCCTCTCATATAATCCTGTCTTTGTCTATTACAATAGCTGTGTTTCACTGATGCTGCCAGTTTTCTCAATATCATTTTTTTTTACCCGCTTATATATTTACATTTTCCTATTTTGTCTTATTTTTAATCCCATCTGCCTTCTTAAAGGAGAGCATCTCCACTCTATGTCCCTCAGTGATTATCTTGCCTCTTGTGTGAGTTGATCACACACATGTGGTCACATGTGCTAAGCAGCTGTGTCCACTCTGTGCGCGTGCACACGACTGTGTGCGTGTTTCTTTGTCCGGGGTATGGGCACCAGCTGTGGACAACAGCTGTGTGTGTGCGTGCATCCAGATACACATGTAGGCATGTGATACAGTTGCTGCCGCTGTGTGTTGTTAGTGTGTTTGGTCACAGACAGCTGCGGAGTAGTGGGTGATGAATTTAAGGACCGAGCAGACAGCCAGGCAGCTGGGCAGCCATGGGGGACGACAACAATGGGTTGAGGTTGGCTCTTCAAAAAGTGAGGAGGATTCCACTGTGCCTTAACTCCACCAGGGCTTTTGGTCTGCTGCTGGTGGGTGTCTATGTTTATTCAGGCATACGCACAGATGATTGAATATTACAGGCATTAGTCAGAAGACTCTGTGGTCCATTTATGCCGGATGTACACTTACTGGACACTTTATTAGGCACACAAGACCTCTACTAAAGTAACACCTTCATTTCTTTTGCTGCTGTCGTCCATTTCCTTCAACGCTTTGACAAAGATGGTCCTCCTCATTAGGGTTGGATACTGTTCATAATTGAACCGATACGGTACCGGTATCTGGAATTCGGTACCGGTTCCAAACGTTAGCTTATTGCGGTACTTTTAATATGTTTTTCAGTTGTAAAACAAAGTCTATACTTCTCGGTTTCAGTTTTTTAATAACAAGATTTAATAACAGTAAATAAATAAGCATAAATAAATGTTAGTTAGAAATAAGTATAGAACAAGACCTCTCTCTTCCACCAACCAACGCTTCTTCTTTTTTATCTGCCCTTTGTCTCTTGGCACAATCAGCTGTGGACTGTGAGCTAACCGGCCGAAAAGTTAGCCACAGACTGCAGGCTAACATCAAGCAAACACTTTTTGAGGAGTCAGAGGCTGACCCCATTCACAGAGGACACGTCATGTCACGACTCTCTCCGTGGCAACAAAAAAAGACACGCAAATGTTGGTAGCATCAGCTAATACACTGCTAGCCTTGGTAGCCGATGCAGCAGTCGTCACTTTCCATGAGTCAAAAATGCTACATTCTTCAGCTTTTAAATAAATCCTGTGTTTGACCAGGTGCTTCATCAGGTTTGAGGTGTTTCCCCAACCCGCCTTGCATTTCGCTTCGCAAATATTACATTGAGCGCCGTCTGCGTCTAACTTTCAACAGCTTTCGGCTCGCCATCGTGCTCTTGTAGTCTCCCAGATATTTGAAATACCGAAAGTTTGCACCGATTCATTGAAAGTGAACCAATACTCTGTAGTACCGACGCAAATCGGTACCAAGTGGTCAAAGAGTGGTTGTAACAAGTTGTTATGTGAGTTACTGTCGCCTGATGAACAAGGCAACTCTTGCTCACTGGGTGTTTTCTCTTTCGTGAACCATTCTCTAGAGATTGTTGTGAGAGGAAAAAACACAGTAGATCAGCAGTTTCTTCTGAAATACTCAGACCAGCTCATCCGTCACCAACAACCACACACTGTTTAAAGTCATTTCTTTCTGATTGTCTTCACTTTGAGGTTCATCAGGTCATCTTGACCATGTCTGCATTCCTAAATGCATTGAGTCACTGCCTTGTAATTGGCTAATTTGAGTGAACATGACATTGAACAGTAGTGTAGTGCTTAGCACTCTTGCATTTGCAGCAAGAAGACCCGGGTTGGCAACGCTCACGTGGAGGATAAAGCGGTAGAAAATGGATGGATGGATGCCATTGAAAAGGTGTACCCATCAAGGTGCCTGGTGATTGTAGTTCGACATGTGAAATGAAATGAACTGAAATTTGTTGGAGTGAGCACTTGTCAAGGTTAGAGAGATACAGTTGATATGTAAGACATATAAGAAAGCAAAGATGTGGTAGAGGATGCAGATTTGTGAGTGGAGATGTGTCTACATACACTCTGCATTTACTCTGTTTGGTGAGTGACAGAGAGGCGGAGCAGCAGTTTGTTAGCCCAGACAAAGGCTGTTCACTCAGAGACAAAAAAAAAAAATTGTTTTCACACATGCAGTGCTAACCTGAACCCTGGAATTACCAGCACAAACTGGTATGTGACAACACAAATGACCAAATCAGTGTAATGGCACAATAAGTGGACTGAAATCAACTAGAATGGAAATGCCACAATGACCGTCCAATAGTCCTTTTAACTGCAGAAGACTGAGGTAACAAAAAAACAAAAACGAGTGGAGATGCAGGCATCAGCATGATGGATGGAGAAAATAAGAGCAGGAGCGAAATAGAAAGACAAAGAAAGACCAATCAGATCAAGTGAGGATAAAAAAACCAAAAAAGGAGGGAGCTAGATATACAAGACTACAAAACACAGCCGAAAAACTGTAGCTGTCAGCAAATTGTTACAGTAACTGCTGCCTATAAAGTCTGAATAGGAAGGGAATGAGGCCCATATGGTTTCCCTCTGTCGTTCCATCTATATTGAAGACCTGTCTGAAATCTCATTAAGGCCTTATGACACGAGTCATACCACTGCTCCTAAAATCAGACAGATGGTTATCAGCTCTCTATGATGAGACGCCAGCTGTGTTTATGACACAGACTGACATACAGACTCCATTCCGGGGGTAAAACGAGCGAGCAAACGCTCAGTTTTCAATTAAACATGAACGCTCATCTTTTTTTTAAAACGTAGAAACGACAAGAAATGCTGCTTAGATTGGATTAAAGAAAATTGTGTAAAACATGAGACTTTATCAGTGTCATGGCTGTTGTGGATTGGTATTGATATACTTTTCCGTCCATCACAGGAAGGATTTTTGTTATCTTTAAATCAATAACATCATAATCAATCGGAATAGCAGCATAAAAGTGCACTGAAATTACTTATTTATTCAGAGTGAATAACGCACTTCGCTTGTTGTTGTCGCCTCTAAAACTGAGCTAAATAACAGTTCACAACGCCATTTACAATAATAAAAACTAAGTAAAGCCATTTCAGTCTTGGGTGGTTTTTACTTTTATGCTTTTATTCCTGAGACAGAGCAGCATCTGTATGTTTTTCCCATTTTTTTAAGTCCATAATGACTTAAAGACCACCTAAAGAACACCTGTGCAGAGCCAATCTGTCCATTCACAGGCAGCTTTCGACCAATCACAACACAGTGCTGTGATAGGAGATTTGGACCAATCACAGCACGGTTTAGAGTGGTTGCTCCTATTCCACTAAACTCTGTATCCAGGTCTTTTCCAACCCTGCAAAAAAACTCTGTCCATGTCCACGCTGAGTTTCAGGGACGGAGAAAATGTGCATAATTTGTCATTTATGAAATCTTCGCCTGTATGTGTTCATTTGATTTGAAGAGCAGTGTGCAATTATTTTAATCGCCTCAGAATGCAACTCGACAATCAACAATTATTTTACATCCATCCTGCCTACTGCAACTTCAGATGTGTTCATTAGGACGTCATTATCTCTTTGCTCTCTCTGTTTGAACTGTATGGCAAAAATGAGACGTGCTATAAAAACCTGAATTTGTGAACTGAAAAGTAGTTTTCAGTGTTTCTGACTGGAAACACAAACGGCTGCACCCCAAGTAATGCCTTGAGTTTAGACTATAAATGGAGAGATATCCAAAACTAAAGTTTGACTTTAATTATCACGTCTCCAGAACTTTTTTTTTGTAGCCACGTAACAAAACGTGCCACTGCGTTCAAAAACAAAATCTACAATTTAACCTTGAGGACTTATTTTTAAATCTATAAAACATAAGCCTCAGTGAGCTGTCAGTTGTTTCTCAGCTCGCCACAAACTACCAAATTAAAATTTAACCTTAGCAGATAAAAATGTCAAAAGAATCTGAGCCAATTCTGACAGAGCAACAAGAGCTGTGAGATTTTCTTTTCTTCCCCCAGTTGATCTGTGAACCAACGCAATGCTGTACAATAAATTGACAATACCACACTACACAATACAATTATGGAAGGAAGTAAAATGTCTCAAACACGTGCACTCCCAGAATTGATGTTCTCTTGAGCACAAAGGTCTGAAATATGAAAATGCAGAGTCTCTTAAAATAGCTTTCTATACCCTACGAGGAAGAATGAACATTTAAAGAGTAATGAGAAGAATCTCTCTCACTCTCTCTCTCTCTCATATGTGATATTCCTGGTCATTAGTCTAAGCTGTCACTTTACATACTAAGCCTAGCCATTAATTTGGTCTTTGTCAGGTCTATTTGAACGGTCATTAGTGTGAGAGAAGACGATGTGGAAGAAAGGCTGCGGCTAGAAACATGTTTTTATGAGCCACAAGGCTGTGTGTGTGTGTGTGTGTGTGTGTGTGGATATTTGTTTTTATGACTTAAATCTGAACATATAGTAATAATATGTGGGTTTTTTAAGGTTAGGATACAACTTTTGTTGTGACATTTGACATTTAAGTAAGCGTAGTTTCACATAGATAGTGGGTAGTTGTGTGTGTGTCACAGACAGATTTTTGTCTCTGTCACACTCTGTCAGGTGGAGTCACAAAAACTGCACGGGGGTAATGAAAGTTGTATAAGCATGAGTTCTGTTCCTCCTGTAAAAAAAAATGTTGTAGGTGATAACTGGTTTGGAATACGCCGACGCTTCAGCAAAAAAGGAAAAAAAGTTTGGGTGAAAAATCAGTGGCGTCAGGGAGTCTCAACTCCCAAAACTGACTTAAGATAAGATAAGGCATGGGACATGACAATTGTACAGGAGCACTAAAAGAAAACTAATCAAGAAACATACACACATATATATATTCAACCCCAACGTTGTGTACTCCATTCCTGACTAGTCTACGTACATGCTGATCTGTCTTGGGCATTGCATAGCTGTCTCTGTAGTGGTCTTAAAAACAAGAAAAGCACTGTATAAATGACAAACCACCCTGCCACCCAAGTTTCTCATGCTTTGGGCAGAGCTTCGGCAACAGAACAACAATTCTCATGATCCTACACTGGTTCCTGTTGAACATGATTGAAATGACTAGTCTAAGATATTATATATAAGTAAAGTAAAAGTCTATTTACCAAAACTAAATCTTCAAGAGGGCATACCTATATCAGCATTAAAATCTGGATCCTTATCTGGGGTGGCGCCTTAATGACTTACTCCTCAATGTTAGTGCTTTGTATTCACTTATCAAAAAAATATCGCGTGTGAAAAATTCACAAATATTTTGAGCCGATCACACGATGTTAAAAGAATCAGATGAGTTCAATCAGATTACCTCATTCTACCACCAAGTTTCATAACGGGTGGTTTCAGGCAGTTCTGCACAATCCTGCAGCAGAAATACTAATAATCTCTGCTTTGAGCACACATTTGCATCAAACTGGCAATAAAATAATTGCAAAATTGCAAATGCAATGTTCTTGGTCAAGGTAACAGAGTTGTGTGTTTCAGACATGCAACATGCTGCTGCTATCTCGTAACCTTGTGGTAACACGGTCACAGTAACAGTTTTTTGAATAGAGGTGATCATCATTTTTATCACTTTTAGAAATGCCCTTCTAAAATGTTTGATATTGTCTGTGGACCTTAGATTTTCTTTCTGTTTACATTTTGACGTGTGTGACGTGTCTTTCTCTTTTAGACCACTTCTCAGCTCTCTCTCTCTCTCTCTCTCTCTCTCTCTCTCTCTCTCTCTCTCTCTCTCTCTCTCTCTCTCTCTCTCTCTCTCTCTCTCTCTCTCTCTCTCTCCCTCTCTCTCTCCATGACTCGGACAATCAAACTGAGCCTGCAGTGCTCTATATATTTAATGTCCTTCAGCTCCACCAACAGTGCTCTCTGTTTCTTTATTTAGTATTTGCCTTTCGTGTTTTAGCGCCATGGTTTCATGTTTTAATGATTTCCTCTCGCGGATGCTTGACCCTTTTTTGTCTACAGTTATTACATCAGATTTAAACTCTTTATTCTGCATTGGAAAATGTTCTAATTTACCCATTTGTTTCTTTCCTTCTCTGAAAGTCTGTGTGCTGCCATCGCATCAATATTCAATTTCTGTGTCACTACCCATCTGCCTGCCACAAGTGCGCGTCGAGTATATTAGTGGACTCTGGGTAAACTTGAAAATGGTCTATATACCGTGTGTATATATACTCAGACAGTTAAGGGCAATGTGACAGAATCGAAAAGGGAGATAAGTACAGGGCTGTCTAAATGTCGAGGGTTCATAATTAAAGTCAACCCGAGTCCTGTCAATAGGTGATGACTGCTACTGGGAACGTGGTTTGCTCTATACACAGGTATAATTACACATTGTAGGGCTCCCTGACAGGTGTGTGTGCAGAGTGCGTTGCAGAGGTTGGGGCGATGATTGCTCTGCACTGTGAGATAGATCTGTGACAGATGTGCTCCATACAGGTGGAAGTCAAGACAAATCAAACCGTAGCGTAGAATCTGTGTGCGTGCCTGTAAATTGACACGGGTATCTTTAAATGTATACGTCTTTGTTTGTGTGTGTGACGTATTGCCATGCGCTGCTTTGTGCATGACTCCGCTTCCTCCCACTGTGTCCATAATGAAAAGTTAAATGGCTCAGGTTAGCGATGATTAAAGATGGACAGCCACCAAGAAGGAGGAGAAGGAGAAAAACAGCGGTTGGGAAATGACAGTTTGAGGTAAATGACAGCTCTGCTATGTTTAGGATAAATGGATAGTGTGGCTATATTCAGCCTTCGCCATCCATTATTCACAGACGAGAACATGACAGATCCTCAATAAGTTTGGTTCCTCTACCGCGGTGGCGCTTCCCACTTTGCTTTTTTCCACTCCCAGTTTCTGCGAATGGTATCCAGCACATGCTCGTGTCATGAATCACTTCTTAATTAATAGCAATTAATTAGGGAATAATAATGTAATTGTCTTATTGTGGATGCTGCAATGTGTCATTACTCTCCCTGTGTGGCATAGCAGCATGACAGCTGTGAGCCAAACGCTCCCATGAAGGTGATTTTCTGTTTTTTTCCACCCTCACATTTGCATGTGTGATGACGCAGCGTGTACTCAACGACGTCCTTGCGCACATTCGCTGATATTCATGCGTGAGTGTGTGTCCGACAACGTGTACTGATAACAGACCGGTGAATAGGTCATTTCATATTTAAAATAACTGTGTGTGTCCGTCATGCTGTGGACCTGTCAGTTGCGTAATATAATTAGGAGGAGCTCAGAAATGCCACGTTTTGTGTGTAATTGTCAGTTACATTTCACTAAGTGTTAAAGACCGTGCAAGGTGACGGCGACACTGAACCTCTTGTTTCTCCACCTACCATTCAATGTTAGATTTTTCGGATGTTTTAGGTAAAACTTTAGGAAAACTCCAGGTTTTTGGAGCTGTTTTTGTGGGCTCGTCTTTGTTTTTTTTTCAGTCACACTCCAACCTGTTTGTCGCCGTCTTGCTTTACTAGTGCATTGTACCTTGGTATAAAAGTGGACAGTCACTGGAGAAGTGGGGTGAAAAAACTAATAGCCAGCTCACTAGATAGTTTTAAAAGAAGACTTAAAACCAATCTTTTTACTAATCCACCCTATGTTGTTATTATTACTATAGTGAGAAACGAGTCGTGTGGAGCTGCATCAGCATTGTATGAACTTATAAGGTTGCACTGCAGTTTCCCCATTGTTATTTTCCTTATTCATATTATCTCAAAACCATGCAAACAACTGCAGAAGAGAGAATCTGTTTCCTGTTTGTGTACCTGAATGGTCACCTCATATACATAATATTTAGATTCCTTATTACAGAAGAGAACTTGGGGCTGAAACGCACATCTGTCCAACCTCGTGCTAAGCTATGCTAACGGAATTATTAAACTCCTCTGTCTCCACAGGATTCTCCTCCACCCAACAGTTACAATGTGATTCCGACCCATGAGAAGTTTAACGGCCAGCCTTACCAAGAGCCACAAAGTGAGGAAGCCAAGAGACGACAGAAATGCTTCCTGTCCGCGGCGCCGCGGGGTGACGACTTCCTACCATGTGATCCTAACATACCAGGTATCTATTCTTTGGTTCCACAATTAATCAACCTATATTTATGTAGAGGTCTGTTCCCCTTAAGCCCACCCCCTCTCTCTCAAAAAGCGTACGTCCAACAAAAAGTGTGTCCCTGAGCTGCTGTGAGGTTCCATGGGACAAAGGAAGGATTCAAAACTCAACATACATTTTAGACCTTTGTTACCGCAGCAGATGTGACCTTGCTGCTGCACAGCGTTAACAAACGAAACTCTTTGCCTAACAATGGAAGAAGAGCTGCTTACTACATCTACAGTTCCACTTTATGGGCTGTATAATGCAGAACTGAGCTGATTTTTAAGTATTTTGTTTTATACTGTAGGCAAACTATTTAATGTTATTTCTGAAAGATTCTTTTGCAATTCAGGAAAAAGAGAAAAGCCATTGCGGCTACAGTCAAAGACATGAGGAAATATCTATCCATCTATCTGACTGCCGAACATTTGGAAACGGCTCCATCCTTTCACCATCATGCAGTCCAATTAGCTCCATCTCTGTGGGATTCTAACCTAATATTTACCTCAATTACACTCCCATTGAAAAATGTTGTTTCAAAATTGATAGATTCATGACTTACTTGGATAATTTATGACTAGCCCCATTTCACCAAGGGACTCAACCCATGAGGAACCCCAAACCGTTTAACCAAAATCCAATTTGCATATAAATAGATTTAGACTGTTTGCAGTCGTGTTTCTCCCCCCCCCACACACACACACTCTCACACACACACTGAGACAGACACTTTGAAATTTGCATGGTAACACACACATACAGTCATTTTGCCCATTATTGAATTTGAATTTAATGAGTAGGCCTACGGTATATGGAACATTAGGGAACATTATAGTTCTCATCACATTTCTGATAATGGCATAAGGATATTTATCTATTTAATAGTTTAAAACCACACACACACACACACACACACACACAAACAAACTTCAAGATCCACAATTTAACAGAGAATGTATTTATTTTGTTATACTGCAACAGCCACAGCTCCATATTAATCCAAAAATACTGCAGATGAAATTAGTTTCTATAAATGCAGACATGCTGGCAGTTGAGAATTAAAATAAAATAAAATGAATAATGTTGTGTAATAGTTAATCCCCTGAAGCTAAACATTCTTTTTATTTGATAGCTTTTTATAGCTTTTGCTATACAAATTAAATGTTATTGTTTCTTCTTTAAAGGATAATGGCTTTGTAAAAGTCTTTTTTTTTCTAATTGCAGTATATGCTTTTCCCCAAAAAATTATACCTTTGTGGAACTGTCAGCATGGGTTTTAATGTGTATATTCAATGTTCATAACATAACATTTGTTTTATTTTATTTAACGTTTGTTTAACCAAGAAAACCAACGCTGTTACAAATGTTCACCATTAAAACACAAGCAAAAGACGTCTAAAACAGATTAAACGTACAAGCAGATGATGAAAAACAAGTGTATGTGGTGGAATAACATACAGTAACAGTAAATCATCATAATGAAGATATTACATGACACGGCAGCCCATTATATAACATCATGACAGTGAAACTTTTACTGCTACAAGTATAAAAATTACAGAATAGTTTGAAAAAGGTGTTTCCTAACTAACAATTAGAGAGATGGAAACTCGACATTAATCTTGCACAAAGAAGAAATGCAATAACTGGATTATAATTCTATTTTCTTTCGACCTCCAAGCAGCGCAGTGAGCAACACTGCTCTCTGTTTCCAAGTGATTATTATTATTAATACCTGTGGTGTACATTCTGTGCAAAGAAAAAAAAAACAGAACTTTTTGAAGAAGAAGAAAATAACTCTTTCTTTAGTTTCCATGTGCTTGATTTTTCCACCTATATTATATAACGGTGTTGTTCTCTGCAGGGCCCGGTCAGTACAATCCCAGTGTAAAGTCCTGCCCTCAGATGACTCTGATCACCTCCAGAGAGGATCGGTTCAAAGACGCCATGAACACCAATCCTGGACCTGGCACTTATCAGGTAAAGAAGCTGTTAAAGTGACGGTATATTCTGTTCATTCTTGGAAAACGACATTAAAAAAAATAATGATTACTTCTCAGGTTCAGTGTGTGAACTGTTGGGTTTCTCTTCTCTCTGTAATACTGCCAGGCTTCTGCCTTTACTGTGTAAAGTACCATAGTGTGTAGTGTAGTGATGCACGATATGAATATTTTCAACGCTATAATTTCTTTTTTTTATAAAATTAAAAAGGTCTCGTGGATCCAGGAGAGTAAAAAGGCTAAAATTAAGTAGTTTTATAACTCAAGACACTTAATCCCATGTTGGTCCTGACGGCTGTGCCGGCGGCGTATGAAAGAAAATGCGCTGCGCATAAATGAGCTGTATGAACGTGTGAGTGAATGGGTATGAATGGGTGAATGGTAAAACTGGTGGAGGATAAAGTGGTAGATAATGGATGGATGGATGGATAAATACAGACATTGCCATTTACCTAAGCAAAACAGGAACCAGTTCTTGTTATTTTTGTTGTAAAATGCTCATATAAATAGAAAAACCTATTTCAAAAACCTAAAGCTTATGGCCACACATAACATCAGATGTCCAAATGTCCGTGGTCAAACTTATGTCAAGGGCCCGATAAATATTGTGCATCCCTGTTGAATTGAATTGAGCCACATGGTTGAGTTTAATGGTACATTTATATAGTGCTTTTCTAGTCTTAATGAACACTCAAAGCTGCTTTGACATTCACACCCATGTAGTGGTTAGCACTCTTTCCTCTGCAGCAGGAAGACCTGACCTTTCTGCATGGAGTTTCCATGTTTTCCCTGCCTGTGCGTGGGTGTTCTCCGGGTTCTCCGGCTTCCTCCCGCAGTCCAAAATATGGGGATTAGGTAAACTGAACACTCTAAATTGACCAAATGTGAGAGTGGATGGTTGTTTGTCTCTATATGTGATGCACTGGCGATCTGTCCCAGTCCCCACCCGCAACCCTCGTGTGGAGCATAAAGCTGTAGAATGAATGGATGAATTGAATTAAATAGACACATGCTTTTGGATGTGTTTGCGCTTAGATTTAGATGACAGATTAGATCTTTATATGCACAAGTTATGAAAATGTGAGATAATGTGAGAATGCTTGCACAGGCCTTGCTCTGTGTGTGTGTGTGTGTGTGTGTCTGTACAGGTCTCTGTTTGTCTGGCATCGTCTTGTGTTGTAATCCTCGGAGAGTCATCTTTTCATATTTCTTTTTGTGACCTTGAGCTATGTGGAAGAAATTGATTGCTTTAAAAAAATAAAAGGGAAAAGAATAGAAAAGAAAACTCTCTCAGTAAGACCTCAGTAACTTTCAGCCTAACACCGTTTCTGCACCAGTGCAACACAAGACTGAATAATGTGGTTTCCTGTTTAAGGCAACTTTTCACTCGGTGGGTGAATTCATTCTTAATTACCCTGACTGTTTAAAATGAACAGGGGGAAATGTGAGCGTAGTGTTATTAAGTGTAATGTTGTTTAATGCAGCCACCTTACACTGCTGACAGAGATGGATGCACTATATTCATGAAGCGTAATACAAATGTAATGTAACTTAACCCAGGAAGTAATCTTTCTCTGCTCCATTTTTTTGTGTCTGTGTGTGTGTGTGTGTGCATTTTAATTTTAATAGGAATTAGAGCTTTGGATTAACAGCTGCTGATGAATCGTGATTGAAAGAGCTAATGTCGCTCCCAGTCACAGCTGACTTTGACTGGTAAACATCAAAGACGCCAAAACTGCAGAGTTTGATATGAACCTCTCGCCACAATTAATCGTCATGTTCATGTCCATGGGTGTCGTGTTATCACAGAGCTCCTTCTTCAGCTGTCTGCTGTGTAGTTCAATCTCCTCTTCTTCTCCTCTGTAGTTCACCGCCCCGTGTCTGTCTTCTGGCTCCATTTCACCCCCCTGGTTCCAAAAAGTACCGATATTCACGTTCTGATTATTGGACTGATTATAAATATAGTTTAGACTGGGTCAGATGCAGTTGACAGACAAGCGATAAGAATGTTAAATGTACAGTACTTGGAGTAATAGTACCCAATTAAACCAGAGCACATAGCTTTTTTTTAAAGAGATACCTGAGTAAATTTACCTTTTACAGCACTCTTACACTAACAAATAAATACAGATAGACACCAACCTCCACCCAGGAAAAAGCACTGATTTTCCATAGCTGCTCCATTTTTCCCCCTGGAACTTCCTTTCCAAACACATAAGATGTTATATCACCACTCATAACCCACACCTTCACAACTGCGTTTAATAAATGACTAATTGTGTGTTCCAAAAATGAAAAAAGTTCAATAGGCCACACAATTCTTTTCCAATAGAACCTCTTTTCACCATTCATCACAGCTTCAAAATGCAGTGTATTATTGTGTGTGCCACTGGAGTAAGAACAGAAAAGGAAAAAAGAAATCTTGAGAATGAGAATATATATTTCTTTGCCACTCAAAAAATGTGTCATAATCTGCTGAAAGTGACAAAAACACTCGCAGTAAGGGCTTCTGTTTCTGATGTCCAAACTTGTTTCTTCAGCACAATTTGTCCCCCCCCCCAAAGAAAATAGGACACCTGTGCCAAAATGTTCTAAAAACAGAGCTCACATTCACAACAGAACCAAAACAATGCCATTTTTAGTTATATTAGACATTCAACCAGCAGCATACTGTACATACCCGGCAATATCGTTCCAAGACGCGAGTCACATGACTCTGTCTGTTTACACCACCATCGTGCCAAGAAAAGCTTCTGTAAAAGTGAATGGTGCCAGTGCCGGTTTCAAGCTGTTAAAATCCACAGTGATTGAGCGATATATAGCAGAACCTAATAGACTGACTACTGTATATGAACTATATACTCCCATATGTGATTTTAACATTTAGGCCAACATTTCTTTTTAACTCATATGTAAGTAAAAGTAAAATTACAAAAAAATATATTTTTTAAAAGTACAAAGTACACACAAAAATTCATTACTTTCCACCTGTGTATCCAGCATCCTCTGTTTTATGAGGACACCAGACACTGGGACAAGTTGAAGATGTCAGGTTACTGCAGGTGTCCAATAATGTCTGCTTTGACATTATAATGGTCACATGTAGCTTTTCCTGTAATCATGGCAGTGTAAATAAACTGTCACCTAACATCCATAGTTTATACAGTATATAACTACAGAGCCACAGCTCACTGGAAGTTCACCTCCCCTCATGAGTTCCTGCAGGGGAAACACAGAATTCTCTGCACAGTCTACAGTAAGGCCTGTGATTCAGACGTCTCTCTCTCTCCGCTTTCATTCGGCAGTTTTACTTCTTTTTCTATGCATATTGTACCGTAAACTAGTAAGGCGGTGGTTTTGATGGATTCCCATTTTAGCACAGAGCCGTGTTCTTACAGGATTTGATTGCTCGAATATGAGGTCAGCTTGTAGCTGGTAGATGAATAAGCACAGTGAGCGATTATGAAGCATGAACAAAGCAAATCACATCACTGCACTGCTCTGCCTGAACTAATGCTCTCCTCCATTCCACTTCATCAGGTTTTAGTAGTAAGACACAGCTCACCTGAAATTCACCTTGCTCATATATAGTCCTCCTCCAGCTCTCGCCTCTGCCGAGCTTAGAGTCTGTGATGCCTTCATCTCGCTCGTCCCCCTCCCAACTGAATTCCGAGTTCCGCTTTTTAATTATTTCATTACGAAACAATTTGTGATAGACAGAATTGTACGATGTGTGTGGGTATATTTTTTTTACTAACACTATCTGGTGCTGAAGTGTCTCATACAAAGTTCTCCTCTTCCTCCACAGCGTATCTGAAGTGTTAAAAAAAAAAATTTATTCAACGCAAGGCATTAAAATTTAAGTGAAATCCTCCACTTTGGTTTGCCAAGTGTTTGTCTGCAGCCACTTTAGTCAAACCAGAGAGGGGAGTTAATGGTGGGAGGTAATTGGCTTGGAGTAAAAATGGGTTTAGTTTAGCTAAACTTTGTAACAGTGCATTAGATCTGCAGTAGAAGCCTCCATCTGAGTTTCCTACTTCAGCCCAAAGACATGAAGGTAAGGTGGCGACTGCTTGTAGGTGTGAATAGCTGTTTTTTTTCCAACGCTTTTGTTTAAACCACTATAATAAAGGCTTTCTGACTGAAAATGTCTCCAGTTGAAAAGGTCCATTTAGAGCCACTTAAGACCTTGCTAGTTGTCAGTGGCTGCGCGGTGACTCATAACATGTCAATTATGATTAATGGCTTAAATTCGCACCAAAGAGCTTCTTTAACAAAAACCTACATATGCTTTAAAAAAACCAAATCCTGTTTTGATGTTAATTGTTTTAATTGTTGAATGTTCTTTGCAAAATAAACAAAATGGATGCCATCACAGCTTGAAGGGCAGTGGGACAATCTCTTCATCTGCCCACGGTCTGTTGTTGTCTCCTATGCTTTTATCCTGTTAAACCAGCCTCTTCCACTGTGTTGATCGGTGATCTACGTCATTGGTGTTGTGTTGATTCCATTGCATGCGCGTTCATGCAATATAGTGTCAACATGGAGGCTTTTATTCTGAAAAAACTGAAATTTAATGGACATCCTGTCCCGCTTGTGCTGAATTGAAGCATTGTGTTCCATCGTCCAGCAAAAATAGAACACCCTCGTACTTTCTGCAGGAACAACAGTGAAGCCGGTACGCGGTGCCAACAGACTCAGTGGAAGCTAACGCACTAATGTGGATGCGTATCACTTGTACAGAGTTGGGCTGCAGTCTAAACAAGGCCTTACATACCACAACAAAGAAACACGATTTAGATTGATGCCTTGATTGGTTAGGAAGACGTTGCATGTCTCAATTTAGCATAAGGAAATGCTGCTGTGGTTGATTTTTTCCCCGTCGCAGTAATTAGCGGTGTGACTTTGAATCTATATACGACATCACAGGAACAGAGAGCGTTATATAGAGAGGATGATGATGATGATGATTATGATGATGCAAGAGACGCAGGAAGGCCTGAAAGAGGAAGTGGACAGAGGTGAGCCAGTGACAAAAAGGTGGTTGAGAAGCGTGGAGGAAAAGAGGCATCGCGACAGACAGCGGCAAATTGAGCAGCTGAAGAGGGTGGTTAAATTCAACAGCTGAAAATGTGTTCTGAGGACCTGCAATCTGGAGCAGACAGTAGCCATTTCAGCATCAGCGTGCCCGTGCACATGTACATCCATGTGTAATGTCACAAGGCTGTCTACTCGAGTGGCATTAGGCCATGTTGAGGGCTCATTTAGTTTTCCCATTAAATGCACCGTATGAGGTACGCACTCCTGGAAAATAGGCTTGATTACCTTTTCTCGCACACAACACTGGCCTTATTGGTTGAGCTTCATTTAACAGGAAGTGTGCAGCAAGGGAATATAAAAAAGACGCGGGGAGCAGGCGTCAAGCAGAAACAAATATTAATTAAACACCGTGATCGTTGTCGTTCGAAAAAAGAAAGAGAGAGAAGCTCAAGTAGGTTTGATATTCATCATGAGTTAGAGCAGAAGTTTTCTTTAACCCAGCTCACTTTCTTCAAACTTACTGTGCTATTTTGTCTCTATACATGTACTTAAAGTGAGTTTGAATCCTTCTACTTTTAATGCATGGTCTGCCTTTTTTTCTTCTTCTTAGGGGACAGTACTGTAATTTCTTTTTCTCCACTCTGCACAAACTTTTGATGTGTTTGTCTTATTTCCATGTCAGCGAGGGCTGGTTTTGAAACATTTTATGCAAATTAGTGTTTGTTTCCCCCCCCCCTTGCCCAGTGCTTATGAACCTTGTCAAATGGGTAGGGAAACAAATAAATAAATAAAAATAAAATAATTGCTGGTATTGTATGGTTCACATCAGTTTAAACTAACACCGAGCAAACTGCTCTGCCTCAGTTTCAGGTTCATATCATCGCCGCACTGATTTGTAATAGGGAGAATGTTCCTTCTTCCCTCTGGTGATTAGGTCGGAACAGTGAGTGATAACAGTCTGGGGTTTAAACTGCCAGAGTCAAGGCTCAGCAAGTCCAAGAACAATGCAGCAAAGACACAAGTAAAATATCAATGTCCTTGCAGCTTACAGTGACGAACTACCACCGGTGTCCAGAGAGGGTGCTGTCGCCCCGTTTAAACGCACAGTTTAATCGAGCTATGGCCATAGTCTGACCAAGACAGTGAATCATACAACGTGCTGAACATATACACATATACATGTGGAGGAGAAAATCAATTTAATGGGTGTGCACATGTGACTGCTGTATCCCTCTATAAGCTTGTGCGTATTGATTCTGTTTCCTGTTGACCTTTCCACCCGTAGAAGTCTCCTTCTACGACCGGGTCAAATACTGGGGAGGAAATTCTGGTGCATGCGCAAGAACGCTAAAGTCCAACTCCAGTCCGACTATGTCCGAGGTATGTTAGTCCGAGTAAGTGTAGCTCAATAATGCGATTCATAGTCCGATTACTTACTTAATGTGTTTACATGATATTAAGAAATCCCAATTATTGTCTTAGTCTGACTACATCCAAACTTTTACTTTACTTTATTCCAACATTGGCTTACTGTGTTTCCTATGTAAATAATAAGGATCAGAAAAACTCAAATACCTAATTAAAATAAAATGAGTATAATACTGAACATTAAAACAAGAAGTCAGCATAAAAGCACCTAAATGTAAAGTGGCATAGTCATTTATTGTTTGTGTTTATAGCCAATTATCTCCCACCATTAACTAAAGAGTGTCCTTTAGGGAATTGTATTTGTTAAGGTAGAGTGAAATGATTTGGTCTTCTTTACTAAATACCTTTACCGGTGTTTTGTTAAACCACACCATAGCAAGAGGTGTTGGATAAGACAGTACTGTATTTATAGCACTGTATAGCACATCCCTTATCCTTCCTGTGGATATGTATATGAGTCGAAGCAGGTGTCGCTTTTCCTTATGTGTCATGCGCCTTGTGTTTGTTGTGGGAAACACACTTCATACATAACCCAGTAACATCATCACCAACTCGCCGCATAGAACCTTTTTTTTTCCTCCCCTTCTTCCCTCCTTGACCTAGTGAAACACCTGGTAATCTCCCTCCATCATTGCCATGCTGATGGCGTTGTCACTTCCAAGCGCTCTTCCTCATCTCCCTGACCTCCTGGGCAACCCCGAGGGTGACCTGGAGTTGAACTTGCAACCCTCTTTCCCACTAGGATCAATACTGAGATCTGAGCAGCCCCACCAATGTGCCTAAATCCTCCTGTGGCACTTCTGGCATACTGATGTGTGTATGTTTGCTGAGAGGTTAGAGGAGCCAGCGAGAAGAGGAGGAAAAAGAGACAAAAGCTTTGATAACAAAGAGGAGGAAGATTCCTCAGGCAGTACCGTGGTGTGAGGGATGGCAGATGAAGCGTGTGTGTGCATGTATGTCTTCATGTGGCTACATTTAAGTTGTTTTCCTGTTTTGTTTTGTTGTTGGACATTTTTTTGGTGAGGTGATGTTAAGGTCAGGCTTTGAAGTGCGTGTAAAATTATCTGTTATTCGAAGACACAATAACCCTCTTTTCTCTCTTGAAGAGTAGCAAACAAAGTAAAGCCCCGCTGTTCGCGAGGCGATTGTTATTGTTCAATATTTTACATTTATGTGTTAATTCTGGGCAGTTTGGGGGTTTGATTTATGTCCAAAATTAAAGGTATAAAAGCAATTTACTGGAATATACAAACAGTTCAGTGATTATTTCCGCTGACACTACAAACTCCCTGCAGGACCCAGAGCTGCAGAAAAGTTCTTAATATCACTGTTGATATCTTAGTCCAAAACAATATACGGTCCTTTATGCAACACTTGGAAACACATTAAGTTTTACATATGAAGTGATATACACAGTGGATGTATTAGCTCTGTGACAAACCACACAGCATATAATAAACATATACAACGTCATATACAAGTGAACACGAGAAACTACTGAGAAAGATTAGTCATGTTTATATTTGGTTAAATATTATATGTATACTGTTTGATTAAAACAACTTTCATACCTGCCTACACTATAAATAAATGAACACGAGTATATACATTTGTGGCCATCACGTCCCAGAGGACACTGTAAAAGTGTTAGCTTTTATGGTACGATACACACTACATGGTTCATGATAGCGATAAAATCGCGATACAATGATGTATGTGATAATCAATATATTATTAATAATAATAATAATAATAATAATAATAATACATCAATATAATACAAGAAAATCATATAGCGATACATCACGATATCTGTCTCACTGAAGAAAACAAGAATGTCAACCTGAAAAGTTAAAAGTGCAGGATTTCTCTTTTTATTCACAACGTTACTCATTCATTCATTCATAGTGTAAATCTTGTTGAACAACAGTCTGTGTTGATGTTTTTGCCATTTTTTGCAATGATTTTACTTTTACTCCACTTTTCAAAGGTACGATGTGTTACTTTCGGTGATTTGTGTTGATGTTCTGCCTGTTTGTTCTTTGTGAATAAGAAAGAATGTCACAGTATTTTGAATGCTGTGTCCTTCTTGTGAAGCTGGGCTGTGAGGGAGTGTTTGTGATTTATCCTGTCAAACTTCTTTCTTTCTGTGAGTGCTTCTTTTGCCGTTTTCAGTCAAACTCCAACCCGTTTGCAGCCGTCTCGCTTTACTCGCACAATGTTGCCGTTGCCTCCGCCCCTCTTGGCTTTAAACACATCACAACATGTACATTTTAAACCTTTTCCTACTTTGTGTATGTATGCGTGTACATATACAGCATATATTTCTTTAGTCTTACATATATAACAACAGTGTGGCTTGTTGTTGTTTTCAATCCCTCATCATTTTGTCATTTGTCTACCTGCAGCTGAGTCCAAGTATCATGAACACAGTCCTCAAGGGCACCTTCAACGTGACACTGGACAATCCTCTGGGCCACTATTATGTGGCCCCCGGCCCTTCGAGGGCCCACAGGACCATTAACGCTGTCACACCCAACACCTTCATCAGCAGCAGCACGTCTTAGAGCCGTCTGGGGGTCAAACCGGTAGCAGTGAAAGGTCAGTAAGGGCTAAAAGGATCAATCTTAAGGTCATCACGTCTCACATTCATATTCTGGTAAAAGAAATGAGTTTTCATGAATATTTATGGTTTCCGTTGGAATATATATTAGATGATGAACTTGACTAAGACTTTTAATTCAATAAAAAAATGAAATGTTGAAAGATACAGCTACAGCAGACGTCAGCTTCTCAGTGTCGTAATTCCTAAATGGTTGAAAAACTGCGCTATATCGAAAGTGGTAAAGATATCTTTGGGGGGAAAGGGGGACAGAAGCATTCACTCATTGAACATTTTTGACAATTCTACAGCCTTGAAATCTAAATAAATCCAGGCGGCCTGATTATCGTGATGGTCATAAGAGGGTTAATGTCTAATATCTCAATATTTAACAGAGGAGTCTGGTGTGTTTAACGATCGTGAGCTGAATCATAAGCCGTTCAGACGTATTTCAGTTCAGTTTTTAACCATAAAATGTCCTGTCGCTACGTGCTTTTGCCCTTTTTTCCAGAATAGCATCCAATATTTGTCAGTTATTTACAATGAACTTCATGTTAAAATGCCTGCTTTAACAATTTCAAATGAAGAAAAACACAAAAATGTCTATTTATTAGTCATAAGTGCCGCAGTTCAAAATAAACCTTGAACATTTTCTGAACTGGCTGTTTATAGATGCACTGCGATCATGATAATCATCGCTAAAGCAGCATTATATAGCTTGTTCAAGTGTCGTTCTATTGGCATTAATTCTACTCCCTGCAAGCGTCTGAAAAAGCTTACTTAAACAGTCTATCCAATCTGTTTTCTTGTGTGTGTGTGTGTGTGAGCCCAAAAATTGCTATCAAATAACAACACACACACACAATCCCTCGAGCTGTTGTTTTGTTAACAGTCCCCAGCTTTTCAAGTGTTAGAAATTGCCCTTGCAGTTAATTTCACAGTGAATTTAGTAATTAGAGCAGCTAATAACTTGTGACTATGTGACTTGAACCTCAAAACTATTGCAGCAAAATGCTGACTGATTAACTTATTTGCTCTGTTTTATTGTTCCAGGCGGTGTTTTTGGAGGAAGATAACTGCTCTTTAATCAATATTGCAAAGTGAAATGCCTACATGGGCGGCGCAGCAACAACGGCGGGCTCTTTTATTTTTTCACTAATAACAATCTCGGCACGGCACTTTGTTAATCAATAACAATTAAAAAAACACTATTGATATGAATATTGCCTTGAGTCTCTTGAAAGCATGTTAGTCTTTGAGAGGACGGCATTTTAAAACAGCGATTCGAATCATCAGTTAGACACAAATGAGACTAAGATTAAAAACGGGTGGATTGGATTTTTATTTGACTGCTGGAATTGGTTCGTTACGGTAAAAGCTGGACATGTTAGATGATCAAAATTGCTTGATTTGGGCTTCGTTTTTAAGTCACACAGATTGCATCTTAACCACGATCGACTAAAATCGTATTTCATTTAATGACCAGTGATCAAATCAGAGATATATCATTAAAGGTCCAGTGTGTAAAATGTGGTAAATATTGAAGATAAAACTTGTTGCGCTTGTCTTTTTGTAACAGGTAAATTCAGCTACAGAGAACACGTTATAAGGTGATTCAGAGTCCAAACTGTAAGCTTTCAAAAAGCACATATAAATAAACAAGTGAAAGCTCGGGAAGAGAAATGATTAGTTGTCTTCCAGAAGGAGAGGTTGTTGGCCGCTGCCGACGCGGCGCCGTTCAAAGTGTCAGCGAAACCACTTTTACTGTCCGTTACCGCTGAAGTCGTCAATTTATGCTTCTTTTTCTCTGCTGATCACGAACCATAAATCTTCTGTTCTGCGGCCCCGAGCTTTAAAAGCATAGAGGGAGCGAGAGAAAGCGGCAGGACGTGTCTCGCTGTGTTTAAAACGTCTGTGTAAAAGCAGTCAGACTTAACAGGTGAGGGGTGCTATGACTCTGATTGTTCCTGTGGGCCTTTTAGCCTAATGAGGTGTTAACCCCCTGTCGTTATTCAGCTGGGAGCAGAAGGAGACGGCTATCAGGGAGGGTTTTGTTTAGAAAAACAAGTATGATATGGAGCCAAATAATGGAGACAGGAAACAAAGAAATGAAGGGAGAGGAGAGGATCGTGCAGGGCGGAGAGAAAACTAGAGGTTGTATATGCGCAGAGGAAAGATCAAGGGTGTTGAAAGAAAACAAGAGGAAGCAGAGGAGAAAAGAAATGCACGCGGGAAAGTGGGAAAGCGTCTGGTGTTATTTATGTCTCCCTCGGTACTCGTCTTTACCTTTTTTTTTTTTTTTCCTCCCTGCGAGCTGTTTTACATCTGCGATCTAATTAAATCAAATAAATCACGGTGCACGCACACACACACACACACACACATGCACACACGCAGCCCAACACAACAACCCCTCCTGATTCTGAGATTTGCGAACATCTCCTCCCACCACCTCCTCCACCCCGAGATTGAATAAATCTCGATTATGGTGCATTACACGGCACATCATTCATGTTGTTTATGGGTCTAAAATATGCAAACAGACCAGGGGCACTAAACTGATCAATGCCCAAATGGGCCCTTTCCCTCTTCTCATCTCTCACACTGCACCAAGCACCATCACTTACAGACGTCTTCTGCGGGATGAAGACATATTGGGCTGTGTCCTTACACTGTCCCCTCATGATGGCTATTTATATTGTCTTTGTGCCCGAGCATCCGAAAGGAATTTTTATTGCCTCATCTCCTAAAGAGCTCTGTCTCTGCAGTTGAGCCATTATTAAATCTAATTAGCTCTGCCAAACCTTGAAGCTGTCCCTGAGAGATCTCTTGATAATTGTAAAACAGAGGTGCGCTGATCAGTGTTTTTATTGGGAACAGTGGGACTCTTTAACGCAGGGAAAACATTCGCAGCTGCTAAAGTAGCAGTCGGGTTCCAGTAGACGGTTGTTTTTTGTTGTTGTTTTTTCTGCAAAAAAAAAAAATGTCGTCTTGGAAACTTTCTGACAAACCAAGCGTGAAATTGATATTCATTTTCCACGATTGTGTTTCTGTGAAGGCACAAACTTTCACCTGAGTTTATTGCTATCACTGTGATTGTCATGGGTTTATCAGATTATTTACTATAGATTGGAATATAATATATATATATATATATAATTACTTCGAGGAAGCAGGTTTGTGTGTAATAATTGTCATGGTTTTTTTTCACATGACACATCAGAGGTCAAACAGAGGTATTTTTTTCTAATCAATCTCCTGCCGACCTTACAGCTAATTAAATCAATACATGCAAATGCAAAGTGCTATACTTGACGCGCTCATTTTCGCGATGGCAGCTGCTCACGTTCAAATGCAGCTGTGCTGGAAGAGCAGATTAGCTGATGTCTTTAATTAAAGGAGATGTACAGTAGTGGAGGTGAATCAATGCAAAGGTTAACAAGTGCTGACAAGGGCAGAGGAGACGGCGAGGCTTCATTTAGATACAGTGAGAGGAGCGAGACAGCAGCATTTTTTTTCTTTTTTCTTTTCACTCAGAAGCATCTTCCCCGCATACGTGCACCTTTAGCTCGGAGGTTGCAGGATAATCGTTTCCTTGATGTAAAGGACAAGGCCGTGATGGGAAGCTCATGCTTGCAGACTTGTCGGGAGTGCCGTGAGAAGCTTCAGCTGAGACGTGCCGTTCTCAGAGCGACGTGGGTTTGTAGGTTGCACTGTGGAATTAGTCATTGCCTGAGACTTTGTGGCGATGCACAGATGGATTGTGGGAGATACTATACCATTCAAAAGTTTGGGGTCACTTGGAAATTATTTTTGAAGGAAAAGGACTTTTTTTTTTTTTCCTTACATTAAATGAATCAGAAATACACTCTATATATTGTTAATGTGGTAAACGACTATTCTAGCTGCAAACGTCTGGTTTTTAATGGAATATGTAGGTGTATAGAGGCCCATTTCCAGTGTTCTAATGGTACATTGTGTTTGCTAATCGTGTAAGAAGGTTGTTGATGATTAGAAAACCCTTGAAAACCCTTGTGCAATGATGTTAGCACAGCTGAAAACAGTTTTGCTGGTTCTTTGACCAAAGCAAAGTTTATTATTTTGAATAAAAATCATTATTTCTAATCTTGTCAATGTTGTAACTATATTTTACGTTAAAAAACGAATATTTAAAAGGAAGTGAGAAACCTTTATATACAGAGGTGCCCACAAAAAGGGACAATGGGGGAAACAAACAACTGAAATTAAAGTTCCACATGCCTGTTAGAGAAAAAACACAATCTACTCTGAAACAGATTTTGTGGAATCATACATTAAAAAGTGTAAAAATAAAATAAAACACATTGCGATTGTTATATTAAGTGTTACAGAATGGTGGTAAAATTCATCAGAAAAACATGATTAGTGAGATGTGTGACGATCACAGACTGAGTGTAGTTGCTACGTGTTCTGGTGTTTTCTGCTCAGATAAAATGTTTTTTTCAATGCTTTGTGTCAAGGGTTTAAATTAAAGAAGAAAGTACTATCAGTATTATTTTGGATTTTATGGATTTTATATTTTCAAAGACGTCAGTCCCTATCAGCAAAAGCCTTGTGTATGTCTATTTTGTCCAAGAAAAGTTTAGCAGGTTTTTTTTTTGAGAGAGAGAGTGAGAAACCTCTTCATGCTCACGGTCTGACATTTCAAACAGAGCTGCACAGAACATCTTCAACCTTCCACCGTCTGTGCACAGCTTCACCGGACTGTTAGAGGATTAAGAGCCTTAAAAAAGACACGGCACAGGCAGCGGAGACAGTTCACTCACACTCACTTTTATAACTAAAGAGACTATTAATCTGTGGGCTCCATTCAAGTTTGGTAATATTTATTTGACACTAATATGTCATGCTCCCTCCCCCCTTCTGTGTCTGTGTGTGTTTATTTATCTGAGGTGTGGGCTTTTTCCTTCCATGCAACTGAGTTGACACCACAATAATAAGCAACAACTGCAGTAATTATCTTAATTATACTGCAGTGTTATGTGACTGTGGAGTTGCTTGGTAAACAGAATATATATATACGTACTGCATAGTTCAATAAATGTGTATTTAAATCTAAATAATTTTCTGAAGCAATTCAGTGGTGAAATTAATAAATTTCATTGTATTTATTTATTTTTTAAATGTCCCCACCTCACAAATACACAACTAGAAAGTTCTGACATTTGATGTACAGTCATCATGTGATAATGATATATTATAAATACATGTTTCAATATAGTAGGCTGTATTAATTTACTAATTTTCAGTACTTGAAAATGAACAAATCAAATCATATCAAAAGCAGCTTTTCAAGATCCCGGAAAAAGGAGTGAAACAGCGCCCCCCTTGTGGTTGTGGTCAAACCTGGTACAGCACTCTTACAAACTCGCCTCCCCAGTTAGCAACACACCTGTGCTAAATTAGCAAGGCCTCGACGTCACGCAGGCAAGTGAGTGTGTTGACTTGCATCACGACACCATGACGGGTAATAAATCGTATTTGATACGAGAGTTTCATTGTTTTCCAATGTTTTCCGATCGTAAAAACTTGTTTGATATGACGACAGAGCGAAAGGCATCGACAGCAACAAGTGCAGCCGGACATTGTCAGCGGCAGCGCGAGGACAAAATAACGTGAGTTACGTCTTCCGTTCAACCGTGTGTCTTTTTTTGTCTCTTTGCTGGTGGTTTATCGACTCTGTGGCCGTGTGTTTCACTTTGTTGTGGTTATATTTTGTGTCAGTTGTGTTGTGTGCCACTTTATTAGGTACACCCTTTTAAACCGCTTGTTACCAGATGTCACGTGACAGCAGCGTAATGCATTCAGTCGTATAGACACGGCCTAGCTAAACTGCTGAATCTCAAGCAGAGCATCAGAAATAGTGAGGAATGATGATTTAAGTGCTCTGAATTTACAGTATGCCAGAAACTGCATAGCTACAAGCTACAAACCTTGACACTGATAAGCTACAGCAGCAGAGGACCACACCAGGTGCCACTCTTGACACTTAATTAAGTATTCTAAAGTGCCCAATCTGAATTGTCTACATTTTGCAGTCACCTGTTGACTTTGTGTGATCTGTAAATGGGTGAGTGTGTTTGCACACTGGCTCGGACAAAGGATGTTGAAGATGGAGCTGTCGGGGATGCAGGAAAAGAGGAAGAGACCAGAGAGGTTATAGGCTAAGACGGAGGCAGATAATTCACTGTGGAAGGCGGAGGAAGAAGAAGACGCGTGCACACACAATTTCTTGTGCCAGAAACTGCAGATCTACAGGGATTTTTGGCACAACTATTTACAGAGAATGGTGCTGAAAAGAAAAATGATCCAGTGAGCAGCAGCAGTTCTCTGGGGGGGAATGTTGGCCTTGTTGGTGTTAGACATCGCAGGAGAATGTTCAGACTGGCTCAAAAAGGCAGAAAGGGAACAGTAAACTTAAATGAAACGACCACACGTTCCAACTAATGCATGAGAAGACCGTCTGAGTGTACCTCAAACTCTGACGCTGCTAAGCTACAGCAGCAGGGGACCATAGCAGTTGCCATTCCTGACACTTTATTAAGTATTCCAAAGTGGCCCAATCTGTGTTTTTCTCCTGTCGGTGCATTTGAATTTTCTCTATTTTGTAGTCACCTGTTGACGTTGTGTGATCTGTAAATGGGTGAGTGTGTTTGCACAAGAAAAAAGCACTTCTCTTTAAATATCTATTAAGAAAAACAGACTACAAGCCTCGCAGGCTTTGCCCGCGTATGACAGGCATGTAGATAAGTGTGCGAGCAGTGATGATGACGCACACATTTGTACTTTCTTCTGATGTGAGCAGAATGCAAACATCTTTCTAGTCGTCAGTGCCGATTCATCCATACCTGTAGATCTTAGGATGTGATCACAGCAGATGTTTTTACCTTGTCACGGCAGGAAAACCAGAGGTGTTGCTGATAACGTTAACAAAGGCTCTCTAGAATCAGGCTAATTAATTTCATTATTTACAACCGTGCAGTTTCCTTTTTGTGCAATTAAGTGACAACGAGACAAGAGCGGACAAGTGCGGCAGTTGAGATTATATGAGGAAGGGGTGCATGGTGATCATGGTAATCTATGGAGAGACGGGATATTGATTACATAAGGAGGTAGGAGGAATATATAGGGATACCTTTTAGTATTGAGTTTTACAATTAACTGTGATATTGAGCTTTTAAGTAAAAATCAATTCAGTTCAATATCTTTTCATTAATTCATACAGATTATGCTTCGAGGTCTGTGGAGGAACATTCAAATTTTGACCTCAAAAACCAATTAATTTAATATATACAGCCTAGAAGCACACTAGGCTGCCTGAAGTAATTAATTGTATAGTCCAACAGGAGGCAATCCAATTTGAATGCCCTTTTATCAGAGAAATTGGACAGTGATAAAATTCTGCTTTAGAGCTCGAACTAACAATTATTTTCACAATTCATTGAGTAATCGTTTGGTCCATAAAATATCAGAAAACCTAAAAAAAAACAATGTTGATTGTGCTCACCAAAATGAATTTGAAGTAGAAATTATTTTGTTGTTTATATGGAGCAAGGAAAACAGAAATCTTGTTTTAATAATGAAAAAAGCTTCAAACCAAGCAATTGATTATCGATATAGTTGACAATTAATTTAAGCCATATGTAAAAATGTGCACAAAAACGGTTAAGACACTCAAATTCAAAAATACCTAAGTCTTTTAGGTTTCGTTTTCTCTACCATTGTAGCTCAGACGTAAATGGCAACCCGTGGTTGCTCGGCAGCTGAGACTTTACGGACTGCAATGATTGGTAGACGGCGGTAGGTGGCGCCACATGCCAAAACATGATTTCAAAACGTAAACATGATTTGCAGTCTGCAAAAGATTTTTTTTGATGTGAATATTTTGTCTGTACTGTTGTTGTTGGTGAGTTCGGTTTGTTATATGAACATTATTCCTGAGTCTCTGTGACATTAGGAGGATTTTACAGCTAGTTGCTTTAGATTTATTACACAATACACCTTTAAGTAATCAATTAATAATCGACACAAAGGATAGGGTAAGATGGATGTGGCGACCCCTAAAGGTAGAAGCCGAAAGAAGAAGATGCAAGTACACACGCACAATTTTCTTTCCTGTGTGTGTTGGTGTGTTATGGTGACTTATTGAATCTCTCCTTAAGCTCTGCTCGCTCCAGTACAGCCGGGGCCTCTGGGCCACTCATCTGTCTTTGGCTGCCGGGCAAAGCTACGGTGATCCTGATTGGCAGTCATTACCAAACCCCTGTGGGAGGACATGCCTCATTGGTCTAGAGCAGATTTGAAGGCGGGTTAAAATGAAGGGTAGAGAAGTGTGTTTGTGTGTATGTGTGTTTTATTGATGAGACACAGGGAGACTTTGGTTACTGCGTCACTTTTCCATGATTCGTGGACATGGGAGTTTTGGAGAAATTACATATTCGTACAAATACAGTTACAGCCGGCGCTCAGAAGTTGTGTGTGTGTGTGTGTGTGTGTGTGTGTGCGTGTGCGCGCGTTTATGGTCCTTATGCATGTGCGTCTGCTGACATGTATGTGTGGTCTGGGTGTGTCTCTCTCTCCATGCCTTTTTAAGCAGCAAAGCACTTTAAATGGAAATGTACTTGACATTTAGGAGGAGATGTAATCAGCACCCATTAGAAAGCTACTGATTTCCTCTTCAGAGCTTCCTTACAACTGTAACCCCCCCGCCCCAACTCACCGCCTGGTCTTGCTCCTCTCTTTTTTCCATCTTACCGCAGTATATCAGTTTCTTTCACACCTTTTGATTTATTTCTATTTTTCCATTTTTCACCGCTTGGTTTTCTCTCTCCCCCTCAATCTAATTTACCTGTGCTCTTTCTTCCTCTTGCCCATCCTCGTCCTCCTTTTTACTCCATCTCTCCCCCATCAGGGCATTGTAGTTCAAGAATAGACATCTGATTTCATTTCCACATTTTGCGGCGTTCATCTTGTTGTCATAATGGAGGCTCAATTTCCAACAGATAGCAGGTTTTGTATAATGGCGAATCATGCAAAGCAGTGAATCACTGGAGAGAGATTCTGTTTGTTGGTGTGAAGCTGGGACGGCAGACAAACAAATCTACATGATTACAAAAACTGCCGCTCTGGCAGCATCATGAGTGAGACCTGTAAAATATAATCTATTAAAAGTCTCAGACGGCGACATTAGTACACATCGCCTTATGTATGCAATGTGCAATATTCAATTTCACTCGCTAGTTTGTAGGATATGCCACAGCTTAATCATTTTATCCGCCACTGTGGTGCAGTAGTGACTTCAGGTTTCACTTTATTTTAGGGATTTAGCTTAATTGTGTGCATCCAGCCCAGTATCCCTGTGGATGATGGAATCTTCTCTGTTATGAAGTCAGTTACACTTGCAATTTAGGTCTAACTATTGATTTATGCAGTTTTTTCTTTTTCTGTCTTTTCATCAGGTGCGTTCATCTGTGTGATGTTTTCTTTCTCGACTTGCTCATGTTTTTTTTGTCTCTTTATCTTGTTAGTATCTATGTCCTATTCCATGTCTCTATCTTTAGCACATATGCTGCACATCATAATCACTGATTTGTTTTCTTCACTCCCACCTCTCTCGCTCACGCCGTCGCTCTCACTCTCTCTCTTCATCAGGAGATTGTAGTTGAAGAATAGACGTCTGATTTCATTTGCACAGACTTGCGCGTTTACCCTAATGTCATTATCAAAGCATCGTCTCAAACAAATTGTTCAAGGGCTGGAGAATAAAACAACAAAAACAATGTCCTAATTATCATACCCTGATTAGGGTTTGCTTTGAATATGCTGAAAACCTTGACTTTGTTTTCCCCACAAAAGTAAAACAACTGTACCATATCTTCACTCGTTGATGTTTTTTTTTCCCCCGCTTTCTGAAGGGCTGGTAAAAGTCAAACGTCTAATTTTTGTGCACGTGTGTTTTTCAAAGTTGACATTACGTGGATTCCCACTTTTCAGCGTGGCCTTCATCTGCCATATACAGATAAAACGGTGTTTTTAACTTAGGTGACAGATGGGAGTTCTTCAGCGATAAACCAAGTTCATTGTAGTTCACGCTTGGAGTCGAAACAACAAACACATGGATGCTCACAAGTGTTTGAATAATAGAAATGATGGGGAAAGGAAAGGTGGAAGAACAAATCATATTAATTAATGATAAACAGAAGAGAGGCGAGTTTGTGGAAAGGAATACAGAACATGAGTAGGAGCTGGTTGCACTGTTAGGGCACATACACGCGAGGCTAAAGGGCAATAAGAAAACGTCAAGTATCTGCAAAGTCTTGTCAGCTGAACTTGTGGGTGGGAAGGACTTAGCGCTGCTCTTTTAGTCTCCGTGGGTCTGAGCAGAGGGTTTTCTTTGTTCTTTGTGTGTTATCAGTGAACACCGAGGGAAATAATTCAGCACAAAAGCTTGTATATATTTGCTATATTACCATACAAAAGATTGATCTGATTTCCAATTTACAAAAAAAAAAGTCATTTCCCCAAAGCTTTGAGCGATATTTCCCAGATAATAATGTTCCCTGCAGAAATGGCAACATGCACTTGAAAAGGAATATGGACTTAATCAATTTCTCTGTCTCTTTTCCACGTGAGATTGGTGGACAATGATGGCATGAAGGGCTTAAAGGCATCACACAGACTGAAGGTCAAGTGTATTTCATTATTTCACTTCGAAGCAATGCGGAACGCCAAGATTTTCTTTTCATCCTCCTTTTTGATTTCGCTGTCGGCAATCAAATATATTCTTTCCCTTGCAGGAACACTTGGATTTCATCAGTGAATATTTGTGCTTGTGTAATTACTGTATGTACGGAGGTTGATTTTCAGGATTAATTGTAAATCAACACGTGCCTTTTGTGACCGTACTTGTGAAGCCACAGACGCTGACGCACGCTGTAGCTACATAATTTATAACAATGCTGCGACAGTTCACTGTAGAAACCTTGTCACCTCCTAGATGTATACTCATTATAAAAGGCGGCTTTTATGACGGAGTGAAGATGAATGCACATGAATATTTAATAATAATTGATTATGATAATGATATATTTGTTAATTCATCAAATTATTAATTTTGTGAAGAATTATGTTGCATCAAACAGTAATTGACAAACTCGAGATCAGATTTGTGATACAATAATCGTATTTGATGCATTTTTGCATCATTTATTTGGTAGTATTCTGTAGTAATATTCTGTATTAATAGTATCTCCACCACTTCTTTTTTTTGCTTTATCAGACATTTGGAATCACCTGCACCCTACTGTAAATCATACCGATGACTGATGTGGTGATGGTGAACCAAAACGGTAAGAATGTAAAAAAAAAAACTATTTGAGCAACACTTAAGTGCTGGCAAATGTCACCAAAGCATCTTTTCTGCCAACATACAGGGATTTGTTGTCAACATCCAGATTTTTCTTCGTTAATTAAGCCGAGCTGGATCTGATTGCACACCTTTACTGAAATGTACAGTGGAAAAAAAAACATGGAGGTCCAGTGTCATGGCCTCCACATACATCATGCACAAATTAAGGGCTTATTTAGGGCTTTCTCAGCTGATGGCTACACTCAGACAACATTGAAATGCTGTTTTTACTTTGCCATTTCCTCTATATGAGACTATCTGCAGAGGAAAGTAATGTTTTTGTAGATGTTGAGATGACGCATTGTCATGTCACAATTCAAGGGATGTAATCAATTCATTAACTGGTGGGAAAAAAATATCCTCACCGTCAAACCCTTAATGATAGGAACACTTCTGTATTAATTAATATTTTTGGAGAGATATTTCTTACTGTAATGTCAGAATTTGCAAGCATGTGTGGCTATTTATCTATCTAAATGCAAGTCGTCTAAATAATGTACTTCAGGGGCTTCTGGCAAATCTGTTAATGCATTGATTTACTGTATCATTTACATCATGGCCAACTGGAATAAATTCCACTCGTGTCACAGTCATGAGGGCATTTTGCTCCAGCCCCCTCGCAACCCTCACTGATGATCTTTAGAGTTAATGGATTCATATATATCTATATATAGATAGATATATATATATATACTGCTTTTTCATTATGTTGCCATTTCCCAGCAGAGCAAAGACAAACAAGGACATTCATTAGTTTGAATGGAAGAGATTTGAACTAACGTGTTTTCTAATGTTCATGTGGGGAAAAAGTCTCTCGCCACCGTCTGTGCTTTTTTGAAGACTGGTGCAGGCAGTTCATTTTTACATCATACAGGATGTCATTATCACCTCTGAGTGCTTTCGGTCACACGAGAGTTCCAAATAATTGATCAGACACGCTCCAATCTACTCGTGTGGCAAACGCAGTCGCATCACACCACCAACAAGTCTGAGCAGTTCCCAGTAAAGGTTCAAAGCTGTAGTCAGCTTACACTGGTGCACTGATTCTATATTTGTTAATTTTGGCTTCACTTGCAGAGGTCAGTGACCTGTGTTTGTGCTTTTTCTTTCTTTTACGTAGAGATTTGCCATTGAAAATCATATATGTAAATCCAATTACCTCTCTGTACTCGACGAAATGCCAGGACCCTTTAGTATAGAGTGCTTTTACTTATGTTGAAACTGTCTTATTTTTGCTGTGAAATGCATACAGCTTGCTGTTAAAAATAGGCAAGTGGTCTATATCCCCCAAAACAGCTGCATGACTCACTCACATGACGCACCTGAGATGCAGGTCGTCTCATGTTGGCACCGCGCTTATCAGTCCAGTCCAGACCTACTTGCTTTGATGCTGCAGGCATCACTCGGGGAGAGAGGGTGGGGGTGTTTGCCAGTACCTAAAGAGTACAGTGTTTGTGTACAAAATTATAAGAAAAAAATAAATAAATATCATGTCTCTACGTGTTTGCTGAACAGGTGGTTTGATACAGGAGCATTTCCATTTATATTCTGAACAAACACTGCCCAGTGTGGGAAACTCTGTGGCATTCAGACTCACAGGGAGGACAAAGAAATGAAGCAGTTTTTATTCAAATGAGGCATTGGATTGAAACTTATACAAGCAAAATACAAAAAACTAAATATATCAACATAAAATCCAACATTAAGTCTAAGCTGTAGTCTTTCTATCAGTATTCATGGTTTCCCAAAGTTGGAATAAAATCCCTCTGAATTCTGGCCGTAATAACGCTTCTCTGCATCCGCGATTTCGCCACACGACCAGTACTACTTGCAATCAGCAGCTGTAAGCCAGGATTCATGGCAGTTGCCTTGGTACTGGCTCATGAACCAACCGATTGCTGCTATCTGGCATCTTAAATTCCTGATGCCCCAACTGCTGTCATTAGCAATGCCGCTGGGAAATGTACACGATTCCAGCCACTCGTCAGATGTTAAGGCAGATTTTCCCCTTCGTTCCAAGAAGTAAAAGTTAGATCACTGGAGGCTCCAAGTCACATATGCTCCACATGCCACAGTGTTGCTTCAGACAATCGGGTGTGTTTATTCAGTGGAGCACTTTATGCACAGTTGTCTATCATTTCAGTCGGAGTCTGCTTATTGATTCTGGGTCTTATTGACTGCCTGCGTTGATTTCAATGTGGTTTTAAAAAGAAAGAGGTCAAATTTGGAAAAGTTTTATGAACTTTTACCACTATTTACTTAAGTACTTTATGCATAAATTAGTATAATACACAAGCTTGCATCAAAAAGCCAACGATGATTAACATTTGGCACACAGATGCATGTAATATTGCTGTTTTTGATTGTTTTTGTGTATGAGCAGTATTTGCTAATGAAGGTAGAAAGCCACAGACAAGTATGAGGCAGTTTGAAACAGATAGAAGAGTGGACAGCTGCTGAAGTGTTTTTTTTTCTTCTTCAGTGGCACAATACAGTTAACAAAGATGCTTTAGAGGAGCCTTCAGCCCCGATTCACTCTACTTTGTGTCATCACTTTATTTCTTCCTCCTCTGTCTTTACCTTCCACATTCACCCTCCTTTACTTTATTCCCTTTATTCCCTTGCCGCCCATCTTTCACAATCTAACATCTTGTTTACATGCCTATGCTTTGTCTTAACACATTTAAACCGCTCCTCTGAGGTCTCCTCACTCTGTTCGTTTCTGTGCCGTGGAAGAAATGAAAGGGAAGTCAAAATAAAGGAAGATGTTCTAGGTACTTGTTTTTCATAAAAAAGCCTTTAATGTTCATTAAGCCTTTAACACTGAGCGTACCACAGGCAACACTTTGTGGCGTTTGCATTGTGCGACGTAAAACGGTTTCTGAAAGCTGGAAGTTGCACGTCAAAGCCAACATGTAGTTATTACGGTAATTTCACTTGCGCTGTTGCAGGAAGCCGGCGAATCAGTGTCTTGGTTTTTTGGGCCTGTTTTTGCACATTGAGAGGAAGACTGTTTTATACTGTTCAAATTTAAAATGCAAAATATGGTGTCTAAAGTGTCTTTTCATAATTTCCCTAACTAACCCAATTGTTAACTAACTTTAAACATGCAGTAAATTGCAAATAACTGCCAGATATTGCAATTGCAAAATAAGCACAAAATAAGTATTGAGAGCTTTTATCAACACAAAAGTAAAAAAAAAAAAAATTATACAGGGAAACACAACTCTAACCCTAGCTATGCTACAGAGTAAACTGTGCATACGGTCAGTCCATGATTCATGTGCACTTAACCAAACCAGTGGCTTTTGCCTGGGTGTCGTAAGTTTGCTGCTGAAGAAGTAAATGTTTTTTCCTGTCCTCTGTGACACAAATTCATTGACGTAGGAATAAAAGACGCTCTCAGTGATTATGGCATTGTTCAAAGCACAGCATCCCCTTAAATACAGGCGACGTGCGCTGCAGCATTCACTGATGGATGGGTTGTGATTAGAGAGAAGAAGAATGTAATTTTCTTCATTAGACAGTTTTGTTGCTTTGCAAAGTTTTTCATTCCTAAAAGCCCAGGCTTTAGAAGATGGAGAGAAAGATAATGTGATAGAGGGGAGAAGGGGGGGGGGGGGGGCGGTGGTAAAAGAAAAGAAAAAGAGCTTTTACCAGAAGCCTGAGATACAGAATGGAAGAGAAATTACAAAAGAGAGACAGAGGTACAGAGAAACCAACTCATTAGTCGGTTCATTTGTAAAGATTTCTCAGGATAAAAGAGCCAAGAAAGGGAAAACAAAGATCTGCTCTTCTCCTGGTGCTTGTTGTTTTATTACACTTAGTGGAACTGATTCATCAACATAATGCGTTTAAGCAATTATGTTGGCTTTGAACTGCACGGCTAACGGAGCTAATTTGATCGAGATCACTGGTGATTTATAACGGCCACATTATTGTCGTGTTGGGGTTTTGGACGTCCAGTGTCCCGCTGGGAGTCGGCTAAGAGGCTTCAAGTGGCCCTCGGGGAAATGTCTAAATCGGAGGTGTCAAAGTGGCGGCCCACGGGCCACATGAGGGCCACCAATCCATTACATGCGGCCCACCACTTAATATCATGGTATAATGAGAACATGGACTGTGACCTCCTATTATTCATAATAGTAATAATAAGCGCTTTTACTTTGAAATTCTGTGAATGTCATCATGAAAGTCTTTATTGTGATATCATGGTGATATATTGTACTACTGAATAGTTGTTTTTCTCTAGACTGGGCCCCTTCTTGACGAGAGGGGGCGCTCATTGTCCCCCAGGTTGCTTTAGTTTGACGCCCCTGGTAAATCAATCTCTTAAGTAGAAGTACAGGCTTTCGGGAAAATTATCTTATTACGATTCTTTATTCATTTTAAATATGTTATTTCATTCTTGCAGCAGCTAGTTCACCTTTCTCATGTTTGTGTTTTTCACACAGACAACAATTAACACATTCTCAAAAACAGAAGCTCAACACTATTGGTATGTTTTTCCTGAACAACTTAACAACTTTTCTTTCACCTTAGTGAGGGAAATGTTCTCCAGCTCCCTCACACATGGAAAATAAAAAGACAACATTGAAGGGATATTTCAGGTTCTTTAAATTCAGAGTATATGAGGTACTTACTGTATGTATAGATGATGTGTTGCACTGAGTAGACGTGGCCCGCGGCACACTGCTTTATCGCTGTCGGGCTTTGTGTATATGTATAACGTTGTGAAAATTTAATTGCCAAACCAACAGCAACACGTGTCAGTATTGACAATATTTTTAAAAATTGCACACAGTTAGAATATATATATTTTTTTACATTGCTTAAAATGTTCTGTGCCCACTCACTAGAATACAACGAATGAAAGGCATTCTGGTTCCCCTGACTTCTCAGGCAACTCACAGACGGCACTTAAGTAACCGCATACACCGCCTCTTAAAAAATATATATATCTTTTTATTTTTTTACTAAAATTTACACTGTTTTTCACTCCTTTTTATTTATATTTCTCCACATCTGTCACTCCTCTAATGTGCTCCCTCCACTCAGACACTTCAGTACTCTCACCCACGCACGCTCTCCCTCACTCGCACTAACACACGGACTATTCTTGTTCCGCCAGCTTGTCGAGGTGTGACTGATTGATTACTACCCAGAAGGCTTGGCTTTGTTGATGTCAGAAGCAGGACAGGTATCCGAGACCACGGGGGGGCGCAGAGAAGATTAATGTCGCTCCCTTTCACACCCATCTTTTCTTCCTCCCACTTTCTCTACCTCCATCTGTAGTGCTAGTGACTCATACTTCCACACATGACTCTCATTGACCCGCACTGATCAGTTTAAGGGCCTTGATAGTAGTATCAAAAGCCCAGTACCTCAGTAGCTCAAATTGATCTATATTTCAGTTGCAGTCGCACTACTGTGTAGTCATGCTCTTGATTGCCCAATCACAGTTATATAGACACTTGTACGATTGTATATAGTATGTAGGGGTGTCACAATTCTCCAAATCTTCGATTTGATTTTCGATAATAAGCACTAGTTATAGGACGAGTTGAATTTTGCGGATGTTTCGCACCGGTGATTTCAGAGAAGCGGTTAATCGACATGTCGCCTAAATCAGCAGTAACCATGGTTACTGTTAGGTGGCAGCAGCTTCATGTTAGCGGGAGGAGGTAACGTGTAGTCGTGCTACAATGACTACAACCACAGCGCTATGTTTTTTCTCCTCTGGGGCCGTGGTTAAATCCTCGACTCCACCTTTGCTTTTTCGATTGAGACATCGCTTCAATCAATATTCGATTTACAGTCGAGATTGTGACACCCTTATAAGTAAACGGGTTGTTTGGGCAAACTGTAGCCTTGCATTTCATTGTCTCGTCCCATCTAAACAGGACTATACTAACCTAAATTGGTCCCTGAAAAAACACACGTCCAACTGAGCCTGATCTCATGCTTCCATCTTTAAATGACACAAGTGTACTTTAGGATATTGTGGGGTGTGTGTGTTTTATTAAATGGAAAACGTTATCATCCGCTTTTGAAAGTTTCAGCACGAAGCATTAATAGAGGTGAGAGGAGAGGAGATGCAAGGACATATCATTATCTCTACCCTCCGCGCTCACACACACACACACACACACACACACACACACACACACACACACACACACACACACACACACACACACACACACACACACACACACACACACACACACACACACACACACACACTCCGGTTGAGCTCTGCAGGAGGCATTAATGATCTGATGTGGGATCTGCCCTTTACTACCCCAACCAGCTGTAACACAGCATTTGCAATAATAATGGCTGATGTTGGACCACCCGTAGGTTCACCTTTAGCCAGGTGTTGCCGGGCACCTGGAAATTTAATGACCTGACCAGGGAAGTGACCCTTTGCCACCTTGACGAGTTATCTGTTTCACTTCTCTCCGTATAATACCAGCTGCACTATACCAGAACACACAAGCACACTTGGAATGAGCTTAAGCTGAGGGTTTGTAAAGGTGATAATGTAGATTCCATCATTTGAACTGCAGATGAAAATAGTCATTTATCTTATGGGTTTAACAATGATGCATATATAAAATACAGATAATTAACATCCACATATTTTTGACCCAGTATGTGTCTTGCAATCATACTTTTTCAAAATCTCAGGAAAAGTCAATGAAGGCACTTTCTCTCTTAACACTATAAACGTAATTTCTCATTGCCTCTTCTAAGTTTTTCTTCTGTCAAGCTGACACTCACTGTATATTTTCTCTCATTTCATTCCACTGCTGAACGTGTACTGTGAAGCTAAAGCACTCCGACAAGGTTGGCATGATAAACTAGCTGCATGTGCACGTCCTGCTGAGAAGGATTTCACAATTTCCTGCTTGAAGAACACATTTGTAATTTGTAAACTGCGGAAGTGTGAAAGGTCAAATAGAAGTTTCTTTTTTATTTTGTATAAACATTTTAAAATCAGTCTAGCTCTCTGTTCCTTTTAATGTTCTTTTTTGTTCCCTCCCTTTCACCCACTATTTATGATTGCCTAGGTTTATATAGATATATTTGTGTTCTGTTTCCCTCTTGCATATTGATCTGTATATGGAACAAAAATATACTGTAACTTCAAATGGCCTTCTTTATCATGGCCGGTGATGCTGCAAGGAGGAGAAGTGTGTACGCGCCTCAAACCTCCTGCTGTGCTAAGTTTCATGAGGAGTAAATCCCCAGACCTGTCTCTCTCAGATATATTGCGTATGAGCTCTCTCTCTTTCTCCCTTCTCTCTTTCTCGTATGCAGCCTCACATCAGTTGCACAGACATTCATACAGGTTCAGACTTCCCATGGCTTTGGACGACATGCTGTGCCCCATATTCCTTTAACAACCTTGAAGATTGCTATCCTATAGTTTGAAAATAATCATACACTTTTTTTCAGCTAAATGTACAGTAGATGCCTGTTTTTGTTTTTTGCACCAAACCTTCACAATAGACAAAAATTAGTGCTGCGTGCCCCAGCAGTATAGGAACAAAATCATATAACAAAACTAAATGAACTGGTTTACTGCCCAGCACTAGCACAAATACATTGTCTGACGCTTTTAGGCTTGTGATTTTTAATCTCCTGTATCAAAAGTTCTTTCATGGACATAAAAGTGAAAAGTTATTCACAGGTATTTGAGGCAGAATCCTTGCTGCGGTGGCGCATAGCGAGATGTCTACAAGACGTTTGCCAAGCAACGAATTAGTTAAAGCAGTTTGAGACTGAAGGTCCGAAGATTTGTTGCAGATTGTTGCAGTGGTGTGTGTAACTGAAATATAAAAAATAGTCAACAGCAGCTCTCTGATGGACTGAATGAATGGGAGAAGGCACTTTTGTTTGATTTGACACCATATTACTCTATGTGTGACAAATGACAGTTCAAACAGGGCCTGTATTCCAAATAAATTATATTTTGATTAATTTTGAGAATCATTTCAAAGTTCTACATCATATCGATCTATTAATATGTGCCATTTACTGACATTTATTGCAGGATGTGTCACTGCTTCTGGACTGTATATTTGGATATATTTATATATTTGGTATATTCGTATTTCTCTTTCTGTAAAGTAGATTTTTCAGGTAGGAGTCTTCCAAATTTTGTTCAATTTGCTGCAAAAATATTTACATTGAGCTGTATTTTTATTTTTTTTCCCCATTTTCGGGATTGTCGAAGATCGTGATCAACATGTCTGGTATTTATATGCAGCTCCCTCACTTGGGAAAAGCTTTTTAAAGACGCCAAGTCTTTTTTTGGGGAAGGTATAAGCAATGAAAAGCTTCAAACAACCATATGTGAAAGACCAGAGGGATAGCACACTGAAATAGACTCAAGGTGTCATCCCAGAGGGCTGATGAAGGAGTATGCAAAAACTGTTGCAAGGAAAACAACATATTGCTTCATGTTTTAATTGGAGCAAGGTAATGGTCCGTGAAGACTTGTGTATTAGTCACTAAGACAAGCTGTTGTGATTGAAAAAATGTTTTGTAGTGTCTGTGTGTGTTTGTCACCACATAAAAAAAAAAAAAGTTTGGGTTGTCTCTGTCTGTGGCCAAGTGCCCATTTTGCATCAAGCCTCCTTGGGGTACCATGATTCGGCTGTTTTGTTCTTCCACCAAACTTTTTAATAGCTTAGATTGTTGGAAACTTGGTGAGAAAACTGTGTATGCAAATCATTGCACCATTGCTTTGGGACAGCATAAATGACATGATCTATATTACAGCGTAGATTAGGAGAGAGGATAAGTGATCTGTAGTCTGGGGACTGAGAACGCCAGCTCTGTGATTGTGTGTTTTTAAGTGATTGAATCATTTGAACTGTGTAGAGCTCCAGCTAACGACTATTTTCATAATCGATGAATCTAGGGAATCTAACCCTATCAGTTCGTCCATAAAATGTCAGAACATTTTGATCAGTGTTTCTCAAACCAGGAAACGATGATATTCTCGAACGTCTTGTTATGTCCACAAACTAATGATTCACTTTTAATGATTTCTTTGTTATATGGAGCTGAAACGATCAGAATGTCCTTATATAACTGTTTATTTCATACCTCAGTCAATATATTGGATTTTTTTTTAAACTAATTTCATATTTTCCTCCAAATTAAATGAATTTGCCATTGCCATGCACAAAAAAAGCCCCATCTCTTATTAGTATTTACTTCTTTAATGAAATATTCTGACCTTTTTATTGCTTGAAAATTAGATATTTGACAGCATGTTTGGCTTTGTGATGGTTACCATATTATTAGATCTTTTCATGCCAAACCAAGTGGGTATATGTTGGTTTTTCTAAATGTGAGTAAACACATTGAAAAAAATAGACATACTGTTTGTCATTGCCAAGAGAAAAATGTTTTTTTTTTTTTTTTTTTAGGAAGTAGAAGCAGGACACGCATGCAACAGAAGAAAATGTCTTCTTATTCTTATTTAACATTTATATGTATAACAATTGTATGTATGTATGTATAATAATGATAACGGTAATAATAATGATATGTGTATACCCCTTATTCCAGAGATAAGATTCCATAATAAACAACAACTATAGCAATAAATTAGATTAAATTTAAATTCACATTACCAGTAGCTTGATTAACATGTAAGGTAAATTACAACATGTTATTTTATAATCAAGTGTGATCCAGCTTGGTATTACAAGACTTAAACTTCTAGAGAGTGAATACTGCCGTATATAAACGGGGAAAATAAGATACCTCAGGAGAATGTGTTATATGGAGAGACGAGCAGCTTAGTCGTTTGTATTTTTAAGGTGGCATTTGAAAACATAACACGAGTCAAGCGGGTGTTTGGAGGGGAACAAAAAAAGAAAAGTTGCGAAGAAAGAGAAAAGCCACAAAGTGATAAATCCAGCAACAGAAAAGACAGGGAGCATAAGACAGGTCTCAGGTTTGTATTTAATCCTCCTGCTGTTTGTCTGCAGCTCTCAAAAGAGCTTTAAAGCTTCCCATGGAATGACGTCTTTATTACAGTGTATCCCCACACCACATTTAACCTGCCCGGCATATCCTCCTCTCTCCTCTCTGGTTTCCTTTTCTTTTTTCTTCTTTATCAGCTTCTAACATGCAGTCTTTTGACTATAACAGTAGATCAGGGTGTGTAGTATAACAGACCCTCTTACTTTGATCAATGCGATTCAAGCAAGGCTTTTATGCCACGTAACGCCCAACTCAACAATGATCCCTCTTCCTCTTTATACTTGGTGTGAGCCAAACCTGACTGGAAAACATTCTGTTATCCCTTGTTGCCTATTAATCTCCTCCCTTGCTCAGCAACATTATTGTCTATTTCTCCAGACAAACAAGTTCCTTTCTCTACATGTATTTGCCTCTATAATGTGTGAACTGATGAGTGTAGCTCCTGTGGTGTTTATGGTCAAGATTAAACCTGATATTATCATTTGTCCTAAGTGATCTGATCACATGTGGGCAGTAATTAGGATGATTTTTCACACATGGCATGTCTGCTGTGACCACATGAGATTGGATCTGACTACCCTACTCTGTAAGAACAAAAATTAACCCTAACCAGTCTGGACCCGTTTGCTTATTTTAACCATAAAAGGGCCAGAAAAGGAACGGAGTGGAGCAAAAATACACCAACTCTTGTGCAGCTATTTAAAGGGCTGAAGTCAACCAAAGCAAATCTTGCTGGAGTGAAACATTAGTCTCCCTTTATTTAGTTCAGTGGTGCAGTGCAGAGGTAGTACATAATCCTCTCCACCAACTAATTAATTAATCACATAAGGTGATCAGTTATGACTATTACTCCGAAAAGAGAAAAGTCACGTCATAGAAATCTATTAATACATGTGAATCTCAAAGGTTCAGAAACAGGTTTAATGTTATATTTGTTGGAGCTCATCTTCATGTTCACATTTGCCAGCGAAATAAATCAGTTCAGTGTGAATGAACTTGTCAGTCTTCTTCATTCATTTCTCCACAGTGTTTATGAGAGCTGGAGTCACCTCATTTGTTTTCTTTTTTTCTAGACAACTTATTGATGGCTATGAGGATGTGAAGAGGATTTCAACAAATGTGTTTTAGAGATAAATTACAGACTTGCAGGCTTGAAATGTAGCGTGAAATAATGAGATGGACTCTCTTTCCCCTATGTCAGACAGTTATTGACCTACTTGACACGTATGATTGACACCGTGTGTAGCCGAGGTTCTCACATTTTGGTTCCCTCCCTAAAACAATGAGAGATTATCAAACCTGTGGCACCTTTAACACAATGAGTGGCATAGATTTTTGTTCTCTGCAGACATATACATGCATTACACTAACTCTTGGATAGTGTCCTTGCCCTCAGCTGCCACTGGCAAGTGTGTCATGCTTGGAGGTGGTGAAATCTGGTCATAGATGCTCCGGCACTTGCCTTAGGTCACACATAATCACACACACCGCAACATGCTAGCATTTCCCCTTGGGTGTGTGACAGGAGGACAGTGAATCAAAGGACACTAAGAGACAGTCTTTGACACAGATTGAGTCAGACGGCCGTGTTTGTCCTTCTCTTTGTTCCAACTATAGATCAGGTATAAAATCGGAACAGTACTGTCCTTTTTAGATGTTAGTGTACAGTGTGAAGTCGGGAATATGTGGTGTGAAATCCATTTTAATTGTCATTTAAAGCTGAAACATTTTGCAAGGACAGTTTCACTATGAATGACCCTTTTGCTTAAGGTCACTCTTCCCTACCCACAATACAATGATTATGATTGTGAATAATAACCTGAGGTAAACTAGCATAAAGGCTGTTTCCACATGTAAAATAGTAAGATTGTTTATAAAACAAGTTACAAATATATTTTTTCCCACTTGTTTGTACTGGAACATACAGTGAAAAAAAAATGGCCCTGACCCAAGGAGTTCACTTTGACATTTATGTGTCCTGTCTGTGTTAATTCAGTAGTTGGAGTGTGGTGTTCCTTTCTTTTGGAAAACCTAAACACAAGTGTATGTCTAACTTTAACCATAACCCTGACCATTATCCAATTTAAATCTTAGCCCCAAACTCGACCAGCTGCTCACAAATGATGGTCTCCATGCGGACTACTGGTCCTGACAAGGTCAGTGTTTATGCTACACCAGGTAGAAGAGTTATCGAATACATCACACACACACACCACTTTATCCAAAATATACAAAAAGGCAACATGTTGCCAACATCAGCAGTTCAGCGTGCATTGAGAAATAGGAGAACTACAGGGGAAAAAGGTCAAAGTAATATAAATTTGACACGGAGATGGGAAGGGCTTTTTCACCTTGTGGTTGTGTGGGTGTCTTTTTTTTCTTTCTCATCGTTTTGCTCTGTGCGTTGTGTTGTTGTTGTTGTGTTGTGTGCAAATTGTTCTGTTTCCCTGAACACGAAGGCTAATTGTGTTGTTTATGTTGTACGTTGAAGACGTTTAAGCTGATGAATACGGACGTGAATTCATAAATCCAGCTTTTATTTTTTGTGTGTATGTATGTATGTATATATATATATAGATATAGATATATATCTATATCTATATCTATCTATATATATATATATCTATATATAGATAGATATAGATCTATATCTATATATAGATATAGATATATATAAATAACTTCTTAGGACAGAGCAAGTAAAGGAACCAAAGTAAGTTGGTTGCATAATGCTGTATTTGTTTCGATTAATTAATTTTTTCTGCTACTTGCTAATTGTTTTCTTCATCATTTAATCAAAAAAAATAAACATCTTCACTGTACAATAAAAAGAAAGGGAACATGTTTCTCTTTGTTTTATGTTGTGTGCATGTAATCAAACTTTAATTATAATCAATTTACAACTGGAACGAACTGTAAGATCAATTAAAAAGCCTTAACGATTCTGAGAACGTGGTTTAATCTCCAACATTTTAGCAAAGGAAATGTCTAAAATCTCATAATTTAACAGAGGAGTCTTGGTGTATTTAGCGGCAGCACTGCTTGAAAGCCTGCGATCGCGAGCGGCGAGCCAAATGCAAACCTTTTTCCGGTCAGGGGGGTTGGGTGATTCTTGTTGCTATCACCTGGGCATTTTGTATTTATTTCTCCTTAGCACTCATTTTCTTCTATGATCTGCACCACACTCACTCACCACTGCTGCAGATGGGCTTCCGCCTCGTTTATTTGCGATGCATCTCATGAAATAAAATGTAGAGGAATCGTTGTCGAGATCGGGTGTAGTTGTGAATTGCAATTTTTAAATTATTTTTTTTTAAACGATTTATCGTGCAGCCCTATTTCAATCTATTTACTTCCAAAATCCAGTCCAAACCCAGCGTTAATGGCCAAACGACAACGCCGTTCTGATTCTGCATACGTAACACAATCTCGTCTGTAATTTGCAAATTGTATCACATAATCAATGCTGTTTTTGGTGGGAGAACAAATGTAATAAATATGATAATGTTATTACTTCAGATCCATTCATATTATGATATGAGGGCACTGCTAAAATGTAATTGCACTGCAACACTTTGGTGACAAATGACTTGCACGACTCATTTGTTTATACCAATCTGGGTCCAGATTATTTTGGATGTCTAAGGTAAAATTAATTTATGGTTATAGGTGTTTACTAAAAGTCCTTTTAGCGCTTGGCAGTTTTTTGTCTATTAATAACGCCGGTGAGAGGCAACACATTTGAAGTTAAGCCAAAAATGTACTTTAGTGGATGATAATTTATGCAGATGGTTTAAAACACGAGTATGATTTTTGAGAACAAACGTTCACTCTCGTCCTTTTTGGAAACAAAGGTCAATTAAAGGTCGCCGCCACAAAATTAAATTGGAGATCTGACGCTAAACCAGACCTAACGCTTTAACAGGGATCAGCTCTTGCTTTGGGAGAAATAGAAATCTACTGTTGAATGTTCCTTTTGCTGATTAAAACGGTGATGTAATTACTCCAAAGACTAACCTTGTGATTACATTGCAGTGATTCTAATTATATGATTTAATTAAATATCCGGTTTTAAAAAAAGAAAAGAAGGAAAAAAAGCAAAATAAAATGAAAACACAGGCACTTGTGTGAGTGCTGGCTAACAAAAGTGAGGCAGTGATACTCTCCTCATCCCTACATGCTCGTACAGAACCAACGCGCTGCTGGTGGCAAATTATCTATTCACACATTCCCAAAGACAGGAAGATGTTAATGGGAGGCAGCAGTCACCCCCAGGCACTAATCAATCAGCATTCATGTGGGACCAGCTTGTGTGTGTGTGTGCAAAGTCCAATTTTATGACTGATGCTTGAGAGAACCAGAGTGGAGACTGCAAACATATTACAGCCACATTAATTGTTGTTTCCGTCAAAACCCTCACAAATGAGAAGGAACAAAAGACAAAACCGTACTTAACACACAGTGAGATCTTTCCGTCATCAGTCAGTATCTGTTGTTTTTTTGTTTTTTTTAAACCTTTCATAACACTTTCTTAATTGTTGTGGCATTATTTCTGACAAATGCATTGAAAGACTCATACTTTTTCAAGGGCAAAAAAAAGGGAATGACCAAACTTTTTTCCAACCAGAGAATGCTACATATGTGGTAAAAAAAAACCACACTTCTCTATAGTACAGAGGAATATGTGGGGTTATTCTGTGTTTGTGAAAGACTTCTTGGTGCTGTAGTTTGGTCATTAGTATTGTTAACTCTTCTGTGACAGGATTTGGCATGCGTACATCTCATTATCGTAACTCCTAGACCTTTTGTGATTTCTAGACGATTCAAAAACTATGGACTGGTGATCTGTCCAGGGTGTGGCCCCGCTTTTTGTCACTATGCCAGCTTTCAGATACCAGAAAGCAGAGAAATAGAGCTCTGCGCCCATATACTTGTCATTACGGTAGCCCTCAGGACTTCCGGGGGAACGACCGTCCAAATACAGACGAGATTCACCAGCGCAGCACATGTTTGTGACATCAGCTTCTCAGTAGCGTAATTCCTAAACGGCTAAAATAACTGCCAGATATTATTAAGTTATCTTGAAAAAATTTGATTTTTAATTTTTTTATAATAAATCCAGGTAGCCTGATTATCATGATGGTCATAAGAGGGTACAAATCAATAATCTACCAATTCAATTGAAATTAATAGAGGTGTAAAAGTAATATTGTTGTCTTGAGGGTTACTGTACGGACCAGCCTTTTTGTTATCCATGAACAGAAAAGGATAATGAAATGATGTATGAGGGAAGCTGGACAAGGGATGTGATGAACCCCCTAACCAAGAGCAGAATCGGGTAAAAGAAATTGCTAGAACGTTTTAAGATCATGTCTTTAATGACATTTACAATATTCGTCTTGAAAGAAATCGGAGGAAGAGCCACTGAAGAGGAGTTCCTTTTCCCCTTAATGGAACAGTGTAGAACAACTAAAAACACATTGTACACTATTAAGATATAAATATAAATGGAATATAATGATGTATACACTAATAATAGCATGACAGGCTTCATACTAGGAAGGAGGATTTGACTGTTGGCACTACCTGCAGAGGTTGTCGTCAAACAGAAACCAGCAGTAGCGGGCGACTGTGGTCTGAACCCCAGGCACAGCCACATTACGAATGGTAAAGGGCATAGATTACAAACAGCTGGATATTATGGTATTATGTTTGGTGCCCTGAAGTTCCTGCATTTCCTCACATCTCGCCAACATTACTGACTTTCCACGTACACCTATCCCCCTTCTCTGTCTCTGTCCTTACACCTTCCCATGTGATTGATTTCCTCCCTACGTCCTTCCTTTCATCTGTCCATCCCTCCACCTTTTTCCTCATCCTCATCTGTTTGCCCTCCAGAACTTAAAACTCTCTCAGGCTGAGCGGATCTGACGATCCTTGGCTTTCATCTCGTTGGTCACCTTGCTGCCAGATTCCAGTCTTTTCCAATCTTGTTCTCCATAGCAGTCGCCCTGCATCTTTTTTTTTTTTACTCTTTCCATGTTGTGTAGATATGCCACATCCCTCTGTGGTAAGCACTTTTCAGTCCCTCCCACTCTTCACCTCCTCTCCCTCTCCCCATCTCTGCCTCCTTTCTCTGTGTGTCTTTGTACCTGAGAGTACACTACCATCTGCTCAGTGCCTCTTTTCCTCTCTACTTACATCTTTCACCATCATATATTTTCTCCTCTACTCTTGAGCTATTCTCCCGACATTTCTCTGAATGCATCAGCAGCATTCCCTCAGGACAATCTTGAGAAGTACACTTTAGAGGGCATGTAACAATATGATTTGTCTTTTTTTTTTTTTTACTCCTATGTCTGTTGTTTTGCGTGTAGTTTTCAGTAATGGAACGTATAAAATTTCATCTCATCAGTTTAACAGCCCCTCTATAAAGAATAAAAGGTTTTTTAAAAGGAAGGAAAAAGAAGCCGGCGCAGAGCGAGATCCAACAAAGAGGGGATGAAGCAGTCTCGAGATGTGTTGATCTACTTTTTTCTTACTCAAGGGGCCAAATGGTCCCTACTCTGCCTCTGATTGGCTCAGCCCCATTTTCTTCTCAGGCCCTTACCAATCCATTACTCTTCTTGTCTAAAACAGCCCAAACAGTAGAGGGGGTGTACGGCTGTTTACCTTGATGGTGAAAAAAAAAAACATAAATCACAATCTCTCATGATAAAGTTAATTTGAAATGTATTAGGATTCTATAATCCATTAATCTAAATAGTGTTAACCTTTCCTTTGAAGGAGGTGACATGCAGTGTATATACGAGCAATTTGTGGACCATTATTTTTACCTTATGGTTTTAGTAGGTGATGATCAGGACAAACATTTTTTTTTGTCTGAGAAATGTTACTTTTTCTTCCTTTTTTCAATGATTTAGTTTTAAATCATTTTAGTTTTACTCTGAAATATTCTATTAAAGTACAATTAAAAGTACAAGTAAAAGTACTGGTCTAATCGAGTAATGAGTTACTTTTTTCTTTAACTAGGTTGGGGTTCTTTCTTGTCGTGCTAAAAAAAGGACATGGGGACACAAATCTCACGTTAAATAATTGTTAAATTCAAAGGCAATCCTTTACAAATTAAAGTGCTACCAAAATAAAATATGTAAACACAATGTATCTCTCAAAGTGGGTCAAACTTTAACATTTTCACTTTCTTGCCGCCAATTCACCTGTCCTCATGATACTCTTGTCCTCATTGTTCTTAAATCATGTGATTTAAAATGTAGTGAAGTACAGTACTTCCAAAAACACAATACCTGAATAAAAGTAAAATTACAAATGACTTAAAAAACTACAAGTACACACACAAAAATTGCAGTAATGCGAGTAAATGTAATTCATTACTTATGATGGACTTTCACATTAGGTGTATTCATAAAAAAAAAGGAAATGGCACAGAGATGTACACACACACACACAGCTCTACAACAAGGACTACATACAAATGTAATAATGCACACAGTGGCCTACAGCACTACGAGGCTTTTTCACATACAAAGGGAGGATATTATACATTTGAACAAAGACTGACTACGGCGATGATGGTGAATCACTCATTACTTGAAAGAACGAGCAAGGCCAAAAAGAGACATTTAAATGCAAGCCATTTGTATTTTGTCTCTCTTTTTTTTTTTGTTACACCTATGTTGAAAAAAAACTTTCATCACCCAGTCACACGACGTTCAGCTGACCAGAATGGTGAGACTTCATCTGCTATTGCAATCCAGCTGAAATCCAGCTGAATGGAGGTAACGCCGTAGAGATGTTTGCGTGTTTTGCATTTGAAAGATGATGGTTGAGAAATTTAATCTAAAAAAATTAATAAGACAAAATCCTTGGTTGGGTCATGCATGTTTGTTCCTTGTAATACAAAGTAATTTTTTTTTTATATATATAAATAAGCCTTCAGCCGATGCTTTTCCCTCTACATAATTTGTCACTTTGCCTTAGGTTTGTGTGGTGCCAAATTTATCGCCTCATTAAAATTTAAATCACCTCAGTTCAGGATACTGTTAGAATGTTAATGGTTACTTATACTGCTTATTGATCTGATCTTTTTGGTCATAAATGAAAATAAAGAAGTGTGCCATTCTCTGCCGGAGCTTTGCTCCATTCCTGCAGTGCTTTGTGTCGGTGAAAGTTGTCAAAGTGGAACTTTTAAATATAAACAAAAGTCTTTTACATTCAAACCATTGTCAAATGAGTTCACACAATGCGGATTAAGCCTTTCCGCTCCGTGCCTGTGGTGACAACCGAGTGAGGTGAAACGAATAATTGTTTAAGTTTAAGGAATAACCCCACTTCTCTGAAACACGAGCGACATAGTGAGATACCGTAATACATGTAAAAAGAGAACGGTTTGAGTTTTGAGCTCTGGAATCTTGAGTTAAAAATGTGCAAGACAACTTTTGCATAGCAATATCAAATGGGAAAAAATCATATTCTCTTAATTTCAACAGCACTGACACTGAAGCTGATATTATCAGAGCTCATGAATGACAGGATATTAAATAATTTGCCGGCGTAGCCTCTTAAATACTGGCTTTTGTTCCCCGTTGATGGCGTTAACCTTGCAATACAGTGGAGAATATTTCACAAAGAAAGCTGTTTACTGTTGAAATAGCTCCCTCTCTTTCTCACTTACCTTTTTTTTTCTTTCCTGTTTCTCAACTTCGCACTTTATTTCTCTCGCTCGCTCTTTGCAACACATGAAAGCCATTTGTGCGGTGAGTCACTGATTCTCCTGTTTAGGTGCAGATGTTTGCTGAGGCTACAGAGAGGAACAATGGCACTTGCTGCTGCGAGAATATGTGAATATCAGCCATGAAAAGGTGTCTGCTGTGTTAGCAGGCTGATGCCACTGGGGGAGAGCAGTTTGTATGGCTTTCATGGTTGTTGTTGTCGCATCTTTATAGAAGGAAGCAGAAAAGGAAAGTTGTACACGATCTGTATAAGAACGTAAAATAAACTGTTCATGTACCTATGTATGATGCACTTTATCTTCGTGAAGATGGATTTAAAGGTTCAAAGACAGACTGAGGACAATATCTGCCTGGAGATAATGCATGGAGAGAAATACCTTTGCAAAGAAATACTCACTGATTTTATACTTCCATTACTGCTAGGCAGTAATGGAAACACTCAGTTCACACTCTGAAAATCTGAATTTTTATTTTTAATGATATACATTTTTCTTATACTGAAAAAATTGAATGCTTTATCGTTCCAACCCCAACTGTACCATGATGGAAACACGGCTTTAATCAGTCGGTGAGAGGATTGTTTTGATTAGATAAGAAACTATATACTGTTTGGATAATAAGGCCATATTAACAATCTCCTAAACATGAATGCTTAATACTTCTCAAAGGTACTTTTTCAAAACCAGAACATGCAACTTCACCGAACAACAAAACTTTGAAAAAGTGGGAAAAAAAGACTAGATCTTTACCAACCTTTCACCCTGTGAACTGCACCACTTTGCCTTGAGCACAGGGTTACACTCTGCATGTGGTGCTCAGTGGGAGCTTTAGATGGATTTAGAGATCTGAGTGAGCGTACACACACACACACACACAAAGACGGAAAATTGATTGAATTGAATGCACGTAAACAAGGAAGACATGTATAACATGATACATTTATGTATTTGTTTGTTTTTAGTGCTGTGCAATAGGTTAACGCGCATTAGCTCATGACACTGACTGGAAAAATACGCGCATGATGTCATGTTTACGTGCAGCGACACCGGTGTCCAGGCACCGTTTACCAGTTAGCTCCGTTAGCTGCATTAGCTCCTTTTAGCGCCGTTAGCGGTCAGTCGTCATCGAAACGTGTCGTGCGTTAACGTGTTTTGACGCTGACACCGTTAAACGATGTTGATGCGTTAACGTTTGACAGCACTATTTGTTTTTGATAAAGATGAGATGTGAACTTTTCAGCTTTGCACTTGCTTAAAGTTGGCAACCTTGGGATTGCGTATCTTCAGATCAAGCAGAATGTTGTATCAAATCATTGACCGAAGTATTTTCTTCAACCTTGTTTGATAAGTGCCGTGACATGGATAGGGTTCACTGTGTAGAAGAAGTCATTAATTGTTAAACGTTGTATTTGACGGCCACAGGGAGGATGCAGCCCACAAACTCTGACATAAAAGTTTAATTTAACAATGATTGCCTTCACATTTAGCTTTAGTGTTGACCACCTAATAGTTCACACATGAACTCGGATCATTGTCCGTACATTCTCTGTAATTTGCTGCACACAAATGTAACCGTGCGTTATCTGGTTGAGACGTGCTCACAACAGCAGGAAAATCGTCAGAGGATCCAGGCGAGGAAGAGGTTGTATAGGACAGGAAGCAGGAGACTCATTTGCTGTGGATCCTCTGGAGTTTATCCTCGAGCGTTCTCAGACAAGCTCATTTGGACACTAAGTGGAGATTAGACTGAGAAATGAGCAGGAGAATCTCTGGAGTGACTTATTTTGGACATTTGTGTTTACACATTCAGGTTTTGAGAAGCTCTCAAAGCAACTTATTGGACAGTTGGCTATTTTTCCTTGTAGTTATATGCTCAGACACAGCATGTACGATCACTAAAATGTTCAATTTTAATAGGTCTTTTGGTTGTGTAGGGAGGTCTGAGCATTACATTCTTCGGCCTCTGTTTCTCTGTTTTCCACTCTCCACCTCACATTTCGCCTCTTTTACTTGGCCTCCCTTTTGTCCTCTCTTCAATTTTTTGACTGGTCAAGTTAATGGGTCTTTAACCTTGTGTCAATGAGCTAGGGGCTCTAGTGTGATCGCCCACACCGCAACTATTCCCTTTCCAATTAGGCGGTGATGCAGGCCAGAAGACAGCTTGTGTGTGTGTGTGCATGTGTGTGTGTGTGCGTGCGTGTGCATGTGTGTGCGTGTGCAGATCTTCCAAACATACCCTGAGGTGTCCAGGATGAGTGCCATTATTGCCGTTAATGACAAAGATAATGGGATACAGATGCAGACACACACTCACTAACACACACACCGGCTGAGGATGTTGCATTGAATTACGTTAATTTCCCGGAGACTCCTTAAATACTACTCACCTCACCCGTATGAAAGAAGTCTCCTCGTGTCTTAATTGTTTAAGTTATAATTCAACATGTATGTGGTTGTTTATTTTGTCCCCATTGTGTGACTGTGTAAAAAGATTTAAACATACAAATGACTGTTAAAAGACACACAAACACCACTGTAATGTTTTAAAGATAACACCATCAGGAGATTATTAGCATCACTGGAGTTAAAGCGATTAATTTTACCAAAAGATTACCTGATTTCATACCATATCATTCCCGTTGTGGGAGGCTGACATCTGAAAGATTGCATTTGGACTGTTAAGAGTCTGATATATTATTGAAAGTCATTTTGTAGACAATTTAAGATGTCGATGACCTTATGTGAACCACAAATCTCATCGCCTTTTTTCTGAAAATAGCCCCACAAACTAAATTCATTGTGTTTTTGTAGAAAAGGTAAACTATAGAGTGGTTTTAATGTTTCTGTTCAACCCTTCCAATTCAAACCACTTTATTTATGGAGCACATTTAGAGCAACAACACAGTTGCCCAAAGTGCTCTACAATAACCTTAAAATAACATAAAACACAGGTAAAAAATAAATGAATAAAACGGAGACCGCTAGCAGCTTGCACTGCGTCAAAGGAGAAGAAATGTGTCTTAAGACGAGCTTTAAAAACAGGAAGTGAAGAAACCCTTGAGTATCTACAGTATATTTAATTTCGCATTTCTTATATGCCTCCGTTTTTGAGTGATAAGATAATCCTTTATTAGTCCCACAGTGACAGTGTCACAGCAGTGAAGACGGTACAGATAAAGATCCAAGAAAGTACAATATAGAAAGATCTTAACAATATGACTATAAAAAGGTCATGTATATTAGAGTCTCCAGAATATAGTATGGGCTTGATAGTTATAATAACAGTACAAACAAAGATTTAACATGGGAAATCACCTTTGATAAATGTCTGTCACACTAACGTAGAACCAATAATTTTGGCTTTGTTCGAGTTTGAATGAGTTGAATTGAGCTTGACCATCATGGTAATGGTCATGGTACCAATAATTAAACATGGGGTTAAAGAACAAGCATGGATTAAAATACAATTAATAGACGTGACCAATTTTTTGGGAGCTTCAGTATTTCTCAGTTAAACAGCAGTTTCACAGTGAGGAAATGTGACAACTGACAAACGACTGCACACGGAACATAAATCTGTGGAACGAGCTCAAAGTTAAAAAATATTTACCGGTCAGTTACTTAATGGAACACTGAGCTGGTACAGTGGTGAATCGCACATAAACGTGCCACTTGCAGTCAGTGTGGTAGGGACATGTAACCCACTACAGGTTAGCTTAATTTGTTTTGACAGGACAATAGAACACAAAGCTGAAGAATATATGCATGTTTATACCTCCTTTACAGGAATGAATTGATCTGCACTCAGGTGCATTGTTGATAGACAGATAATGCATATAATGTACAGTGATGTTCTTTTGCAAGGCCAGTTATTACACATTTCTGCAGTGATTGTGACTGCAGTGATTGTGTTGGGTTTTAAATACACCGTGCTGATGCGGCAAGGAAAACGCTTCAGACAACCTGTGGTAAACGGCTGATTCTGAACAAACTAGTTATGTAAAGTAACTACAACTGTACATATTTGACTATTTTATGGCATTTTAGGGGAAGCATCCTTGTGGCCTGCCAGAGACCTTTGCAACCAGCTCCTACTGCCCTGACTACAAAAATCTAGCTTTAAATTGTGGTGACTATGTGAACCAGTTGCTCTCGACAGACTAGAAACTTTTAAAGTAGATCTTGATTTAAAAAAGGTTGGGCACCCCTGCATTACAAATATACTTGATAATGTATGCTTTATGTACACACTCAACGCCTACTTCTGTTTTGGTGAATTTGTGTAGCAGTGTTGCAGAGCTCTGAGTGTTTGTGTTTGTGTGTGTGGATGAAGATGTTTCTTGAAATGGTGCAACAATTACAGAACACTCTTATTTACAAAAAAAAAACAAAAAGACGATCAAGGAAAGTTCTGTTTAAGGGCGGATAAGGACTCAGTGTGTTGGGAGAGGGAGGCGGGTTTGAGGGAAGAAGGTGGGGGAGATAAGAGGGCATTATCTGCCCTGCTCACTCTCGCTCTTACCAGCGGGGGGTGTAGTGCCTTATCCCTGCCTCCTGCTCTGTGGGTTGCCTTCACAGTCTGAGAAAACTGAATGACACACACACACACACACACACATATACATTAGCGGTAGCTCTCAGGGACGTTGTACATGCCCAGACAGACGGCTTACTATCACACTTTCAAGCACAAATTTCAAAGGCAAAGGAAAACAAGATGCAGTGTGGAAAAAAACGGAGGGAAGTTTAAATAGACAAAAGAAGAGACTGAAAGGAAATGATAAGGAGCAGACAGAGCATAAAATAAACTAGAAGTGCTGCCTCGTGGTTGTGTGCCTCTGCACACCAGTCATGTTGCATTGCTGTGCCTTTCCTGGCCTTTAATTTCTCTCACAGCCAGAGTTATCAGCTTCCTTCCCACAGAGTTTAATTTTCAAACAGAGCATGTTAATGTTATCTGCCACGTGTTCTTTAAAGGCAGTGGACGGTATTGATGATCTTTAGCAAGCAGTAGGAGGATTTTCTATATACGATAAGAGGAGTTCTAATGAATAAACAAACCAAACGGTGGAGGAAATAGTGCAACATTTGAAGCTGAAGGAGATAAAGTATTCATGCAGAAATGCCATCACTTTATTGAAAGACATAGGGCTTTTGTTGTTTCTGACAAGCATCAAAGTTTAATTAGTTAGCGAGCTGATTAGTTCTGTTTGAGACATACATAAAATTACAGGGCTGTGTAAGCTGGCAGCGCGATGAGTCACACCTCCACAAATGAGTGGTGTGTTCAATGGTATTTAAAGTGCGCCACGTCTTCCAGGTTTTATATTTGGAGTGCTTATTAAAGACACTCATAGTCCAAACATGCCAAGGTTCCCCCCCCACACTAGATCAGTGTTTGACTAAGTAGATGAAAATGTCAGCTCTTTCTCGGTTGAACTTGGAACAAGTGGGTTTGTCTGTCGGCAGAGAAAGAACACATTGTTTTTTTTTTTTCATTATGCAGTCGTTCCATTCAATCATTGAGGCCACTGCTTTTTTAATTATCTGGGGGAATGTCATTATGTTGCATGAGTCCTTCAGGTGACAATACTAGTACTTGTATATATGTGTGTGTGTGTGTGTGTGTGTGTGTGTGTGCCAGCCTCTCTTATTAAATTGTGTCCCTGTCACTCTTCAACAGCAGATAAGAACGCTAATTACACCAACCAACAAGCTGTTCATCTTAAGTAAATAAGGACGATTTTCACCCTTTATAATTGGTACTGATTATGTTTTCACATTCCTTATTGAACCATATTATGCACTAACTCACAAGTCCACCCAATTATTATTAAAGCTCCAGTGCATAACTTCTGTTTCTCCCTATGAGAAGTTTCAAATCCACTGCTGGTGCCTTTACACAGTGTACTGTATGTCTGGGTGATTTGGCACCACCTTCACTTCTCCGTCTCCCAGTTGCTGTTGTGTTGATCCTGTCAAACTACCTGGTTTTTGCGGCATTAGAATCCCTTAAGAAGAAAGTTTTCATGCCATTTTCAGCCATACCAGTTGTCTTGCTTTATTAACACTATGCTGTGCGTCCTCTTTGCCTCAGTCGTGAAATAAAAGTATCACTTCCTGTGTGAAGCGTGGGAAAGTCACTGGGCGAACATGATTTAAAACTACTACTATTCTTAGGTGAGCAGAACGATTTTCACGGAGATGATAGGCTTAATGAGCACTGTGTGGACTTATTTGGAAATGGCTTGTATGTAACTGATGATAAAAGCTATGGACTACAGCTTTAACATATTTTGAAATTAGGGAAGAAGTGGCTTTTTTTTTACTTTATCACAGGGACAGTATCAGGAAATGTTCATGAAAGGCTCAACAGATATGTGATTAGCATTTTGCAATATATTGTATATCTATAATTATTGTCTGACAAAATATAAACTTGTGATTTCATATTATATGTTTTCGTTATGTTGTTTTGCTACAAGTCACATGGAGCGTGCTTGTTCTCCGGTTTCCTCCCGCAGTCCAAAAACATGCAGATTTGGGGCAATTGCAAATTAGATGCTCTTAATTGACCGTAGGTGTGAGTGTGAGAGTCGACGGTTGTTTGTCTCTATGTTGCCCTGTGACAGACTGGCCACTTGTCCAGGGTGTACCCGGCCTATCTCCCTGTGTCAGCTGGGATTGACACCAGCACAAGCCGTGATAAAACGGTAGAAACACAATCCACACATAGCTTGGCTGCAGGTTGAAAATCTGTACTTTTTGCATGGAATAATATTCTATCAAATCCAAACTGAGAGTTTTCTTGACACAACATGCACTTGTTTTTCATAATGTGCTTGTAAATTTAATCTGGATTCATTTTACATGTTTTCTGTTTGTGTTTTAAATGTATAACTGTTGAGATTTTCATATTTGCTGCTGCATTTCTTGGCCAGGACTTCCTTGAAAATAGGTTCTTAATCTCAATGACTTATTAAGTAATTTAGGAAATGGTAATTCTGAACAGAAGACAGATGAGACATTTTTGGTCAAATGGATGTGATTTAGGTGTAAAAAGTTTGACATGGGCCCAGAAAACTGTGCTTTGCTGCAGAATGTTCCTCACAACAGACTCATACATAACTAAAAAATCTTTTACCACCCACATAAGTGTTATGTCAGGCAACATGGAGGGATGAGAACCTCAACACAAACACCAAACTTTACATTCAAGATGTTGTTGCCCACGGCACACCATATGGTGCAAAAAAAGAAGAAAATTAATAAAAAACAAATCATTAAGATGGGAGAAGACGAGAAACACTATGTATTATCAAGATGTAATGATCTCTATCAGGTTTAAGATTCTGTTCACATCAAAGCCCACTATACTATATATGATTTCATTAGTTTAGCAGGTCTGTGCATGTGATCACCAGCAATAAAACATTCAGAAGTGTTTTAATGAGTCAAGCATATACTTAAACTAAATGGACAGCTGATATCCAAATGTTAGCAGCTGCCTGTTACCAGCAACTCAGAATGAGATACGGTTTCCACTCTGCCAGCTCATAAACGGAGAGCACATAATGAGTGTGAAGTAGCGACACTGGGCATCTGGAGCAAGCATATGGGTATCTCTTTTAATGGTGAGCAGATAGACCATAACTCTGCAGCCTTTAGACAGTGTTTTAGCAACAGCTGGAACCCAGTAACCAGCGATTGTTGTGAACTGCAAACCACTGCGCGCTAACAGGAGGCAGGAGCAAGTGATGTAATGATCGTTTAAGAGTCGATCATCATGAAATAATGATGTTAATAGCAACTATTAACATATATATGTGTCTGTGTGTGTGTGTTTATGATATTTAATAATGATACACAAATGCTTTGTTCAAAAACATGGAGTTTATACAGCGTGACCTTAACTCTTATAACAGAGTGCAATTTGTGGGACAATAATGAGTACAGTGTTCAGCAGCACGGTGCTACAAAGGTTAGGCCTCAGCTTTCCTCTCACAATCCAGTGACCTGCAGGTTAAGGTAATTGTCAAATCTAAATTTTATTAGGTGCGACTTTGACAGCGAACGTCTGCAGCTCCCCGCAAACTTCAAAAGTGCAAAGCTAATAAATTAATGAATGGATAGAATCCTCCATTCTGAATGGCCTCATTTAGGACCTTACATTCTGCTCTTAATTAAAGCTTAGTTTTGCAATGATAGTAACTGTAAACTAATTTGTTAAAGTTGTCTGAGGTTTATAATAGAGATATAAAGCACTAATTATCCACCGTCTGTCTACTGTGTTGTACAGAATCTCCTGTTTACATTCAGCCTGGAAAAACACAGTTCGTTTCTAATTCCCATTCATTCAACAAACATTTGTGAAGAACATCCTTTCTCATTGTCGCTCGCTGCGGTGTGTGAGCGTGTCGCACCTGCAAAGGGACATCTGTTGAATCGTTTCAGCGGGAGGGGAATTGAATTAAAACCTGACAACAATGTGGTATCTGGTATGATGATCAGTGATTTGTTTTAGTGGTCTCCGTGACAGTCCTTGGAGGCAGCAGATAAAGTGAAAACAATTTATTTTTAAGGAGGATAGGCAGCCCGTTTTGCGGAGCGTGTTTATTTATAACACACTTACAAAGATAATGCAGGGACATGTGTTTATAGTTTTAAACAGAGTGCGTAACCTTCTATGCGTTGAAACTGAATCATTTCCAAGATTAACTTGTGTAGAATTCCCGGCGTTACGCTGCAATGTCGGTCATTTACCCGCCCGTGTCCTTTGTGCCACAGCTCTGCTGACATACAGTATGTTACTTATGAAAGCAGCCAAGCTAAAGTGGTTGGCGCCTTTTACGACCAAGTCAAACTAGCAGACAGCTTTATGATGTCTGTCATGTCTGCTGCACTGTTATAACTGATGCTGTGCCTATGACAGCTTAACAGGCTGCGCTGATCTATGGATTTCATATTGTGCTACAAGTCTTGATAACTTAAGTGATATTAGTCCTGTGTGCTCCGTGTGAACCGCATGTTTTTCCGCACCTCGATTTCGCAGTGCGTTTAGTATTCCATCCAGTCATGGCCTTTCGTGTTTGTTAGCTTTATAAGCTGAAAGGCACATTTAAGCGACTCTTACTATCCTTCTCTAAGTGTGTGTCTGCACATGTGTGTGTGTGTGTGTCAACATTTGCGTGTCTGAAGTAACTATCTGTCTTGCCTCAATGCCTTTCCCTCTCATTAAATTTGGGGGTTAAATTTGCATGTCCTCACCTTCAGAGAGAAGGTTATTCACATCCAGAGGTGTTTCCTTCTCTCTCTCTCTCTCTCTCTCTCTCTCGCTCTCTCCCTCTCTCTCTCTCGCTGTGTGTGAGTGTGTTTGTGTAGGTGTGCACATTTACAAGACCAAGGGAGAGAGAACAAAAAAGGAGAGAAAGGAGAGAGAGGCAAACCATGGCAAACACCTATACAGGTCTGAAAATTGCAGCCTTGGAAACTTTAAGCTTGGCTGTGAATACAATACTAAAAAAAAACACTCTCTCTTTGGGGTCAGATCACTTTAAGCTAGGACTGGACAATGTGCAGTTTTCCAGGCTAACATTTTGCAATGATTGCACTTGTGTGCTTAACTTTTTTTCATTTAGGTGCACCAAAAATTTCAAAATCTCTTTCAGCAGCTTTCCCGTATACATTCATAGGTTTAAGTAAATGATAGTGTAGTGTGGTCTACTGTATACTGGAGAGGACGATATCACAAGTTTGAGTATGTACCCATACCAATGTCCGATACAGTAATTTTAGACCATTTATGAATGTATGAAGCAGTTAACAGTCATTTCACAGACATAATTCTCCAACTGTGTAGCAAATATTGTCTTCCCCAAAATAAGAAATAAACCACCCAATTCCTTAGTGCAGAATAGCTCCGCCTGCTCTTTCGCAGAGGGGGTCTCACGTTTAGATTTCCCTAGGGAGCTGACCAGACTGGTCACCATCACTTTCCACCTTTTTGAGCAATAAATAAAATATATATTGACTTTAGCAATAACTATAAGCGCATTAATCGAATGTTCACAACCCTGTTAGATATTGAGGAAAATTTAGAAAATTATATTGCAATATACATTTTTGTTAGATAACTGCCCCAGCTCTACTTGAACAGAAAATAAAGCTGTGGTTTATACATGCTAATTGAGACATTTTTGATCATTAGCATCCAAAAACAAGCCCTCAAACACACCCACCCACTGTGCGTTGAAGATCAAGACTAATGCAGTGCAGGTACAGAGAAAACATGGCTAAGTATAACGAGATCCAAGCATGGAAATCAATGATGCTAATGGTGGAGAAATGTCAATAAAAACACATTTTAATTTATAGTTTAGAACTGAAAATGTTGTGTCAGAGTTCATAAATTTAGCATCTTTTAAAGTTTTTTTTTTTCTTCTTGTGTTCACTCGTTAATATCTAACCTGCTCTGTGATAACAATGATCACAATTAAGGCCCTGCGTGTAGATTTCCTCCTGACATTGATTTGATAATTATTTGTGGACGTGGAGCATTTCCAGATCCCATTTCCTTTTTTTCTTTCTTTTTTAAAAAATATTGTCGATCTGAGGTGACAACAATGTTGACAAATGACTACAAAACAATGGCTTAATTAGTGTTGCTTAGATACAGCTTTTTGGCAGAATCATGGATCCCTCCTTTGTGCTGTTATATGGATGGTGCCGATGACTATGTGTGATACAGTTCCCAGAATATCTCAACTTGTGGATTGAATGGTTATGGAATTCCTGACAACAACACGTCTGACTCATTCTCGTCTCTCTTTCTATTCCTTTTTCTCTCTCAATCTCATTTTCTCTCCCCGTCTCCCGTTTCCTCTCCGTCTGTCTTTCTGAGCCACAGTATATCTGCTTTTTCTGGCTCCATCGACCCGGTAAGAGAAAACAAAATCATTAGGGGCCATGGTTTAAGCAAAATGCAGCAAGTACATAACCGGCAAGTGCTTTTTATGCCTAATGCTGTGAATATCAAGAGTGTATGAGCAAATTGGAGCCAAATACAATGCAATACGGGTGTTGAGGGACTGTCTTGGCGGACACACCTCTTCACCAGCGCATGGAAGACGGATACGTGCCAAAGGAGTGGCAGACCAGGGTGGTAGTCTGCAACCTGATCTCAGATAAGCGGTCGACAATGGATGGAACACCAAGTTGCTTTATTTCTCTAGTCGGAGTGATTGATGCAGAATTGACCCATAACTGTTTTTGTTTAGGGCAGCTGTTACGAGACCGGTACAATCAAACGCAAGCCATTATTTCCTCATCCCAGTAAACAACAAAATTCCTATTTAGCACCTCTCTTACATTCTTACTCACCACACACATGCTCTTCAGAGAAACGTGTGCTGCTGACCACAATTGAAACAGAGTTTGGAGGAGTTCCAAGCATTTGATATTGATTTCAGTCTAACCCACAGTCTTCACGTGCTTTAACTGCCCACGCACACCTCAGCCAGGTTATTGTGTGCTTCGGTGAGATGTGGGTCAGGGAAAAAAATGGACACGCTACCTTGAGGGTGATGGGGCTGGATGGATTACAAAGAAAATAGCTCATCAGACTGGACATGTGTTGAAGAAACTAATAAGAGCACCACCGTAATGTGTTTAGAGCGTTTAGGAGGCAGATGAGTTATCCGGTCCAAGTGAGAGTTCATTAAAGGACAAAAGCAGGTGGCGCAGTCGTACTGTAATTCATAGACGTCTTAAGAGTCAGGAAACTGTAACAGCATGTGGGCTATAGGGCAGTGCCAGATTCATTTTACATCTGTTCTTACGACTCCACTCTCAGGCCACCAGCTGTACCCGACCTGGAGCACTAATGACTGCTGTCGCTGTCCAAGGTGCTGAACCTCTAGTCATTTGAACAACTGGAAAAAGGCTCCAACACCGTGTTCTACTTGTAGAAAAACTCTCTCCCTCTTTAATCCTGTTTGATTCAAATCGAGGCATCAGGGAAATCTGATCCTAACTGTAACTACATCTTTAATTCTAAATTGGATATAAATGCGTTATGTAGGGAGGTGATCCCTTAAACTTTTCCTAACCCTAACCCACAATTATTGTGACCCAGTTCACACTATAAATTGCTAGTATCTGACTATTTTAATGCTATCTCTGTAACACCCAATATTATTTTGAACAAGTAAACCAGACATTTCTGAGAGATACATTTCCGTAATTGCATTTTATGCATGTTATTTAAAAGGTATGCATAAAGTTAGGCAGGAGAAATTTCAGCAAATGTATTCGGTGACCCTAAAAATATCTTCTGCGACCCAGTTTGTGGGAGTGACTGATCTATAGCACATTATGTTATTTGGCATCATCATGTGACATTATCTTTATAGGTTACTCAACAGCTATTTGATGCCAAAATAAAATCCTCAAATTCTGTCACCTTGTTTTTTTTTGTTTCTTTTTAAAAAACACACTTCGACTTACTTCACCACCTCAGTGACGACTGTTCATGCACCTACTGCTGTATCTAGGTCAGGTGGAACTTAGTGAGTCACCTCATGACTCTACTTGCCAGAGGAGGAACTGGTTAGCTGATCACCGTCCTCTATTCCCCTCGGACCCGTCGTATGGAAATATCAAAGCAGAGCAAAAGCAAATATTAACTGATTTTGGGGAAAAAGTCAATTTGAGTTGACGAGTTCAATTAGTTTTGGTTATTGGTGAAAGTGTCAAGAGGAAATGTTTAGCTTTTAAATTATATAAAATCTTACCTGGTTCCCTGCTAAGAAACATAAACGCATCCACACCCTCCACATGAGGGTCGCATGCCAAATCCTGTCGGTAATGACAGAAGGTTTAACCACACATTTTTTCGTTGATTTTAATGTATTCAGTAATTTATATTATTGAATCCTGTTGCATTATTTGACACCAGAACATACTGGAGAACTAGACATGGCTCTCCCGTTATAATTTCTATCTTGATTTATAAGCACATCACACAAACACTAAGGCAACAAATAATTTGTAGAAATAAAATAATTAAAAAAAAAATGTTGTTTCCATGCTCCACTGAAACCAATATGTATCTGTAATCAGGAGCAGAAGAAAGTCAAGTCAGCCTAATTACAAGCCGTGTAATGAACCACCTGCTGTGAGACTGTGTCGCTGGAATGTTTACGAAGCACGACAGAAACGCTGCACACTCATATTGTGTGGATCGACGCACAAACACGGGCCTCTATAACACACAAAAAGTACACACACATCGTGTTCCCAACAAATTACACTTGTACTCGGCGAGAATTTAAAAACCCTCTCCGCACAACAGGAAGCACAGGTTTCAAATGTACATGTAAACACGCGCGCTCGGAGCCAACGGAACACGAACGCTCCCAAAATGAACTCCGAGGTGACTGATAAATGAGGAGGAAACGGCGCTAATGCCGCTCCCCCTGCTGTGAACAGTATCAACATAGTGTTCAGTTGTCAATGCAGATCAACACAGCCATGCTTTGGATTTATATGCACAAACAGTGCGGTACACAAACAAGCAAATGTGCACTGATCCCCTCTGCATTCAATTCACCCTAAAATAAACTGAAGTGATTAATAATAAAAGAGAAAACATCCATCTATGCTGCCTTTGACCAGCACCACACACACACACACAAAGGCAAGTTGTGGCTACCCATCTAACCTTTTATCTCCAGATGATAAATGGAGGGTGTGAAGGATTCTGCCTTAGACAACGTTGCCAATTTTCTCCTTCCATGCCTTTCAAATTCGAACAGATATTTTTTCTGAACTTTCAATTCATCATCTTGGACACTGTCCACTCAACTGGCTGAGCTGAGCCCAAAGGGCAGATCCATTCTTACAGGCATGCACACGGTTACATGCACACAGGCACACTTGTCTGTAGTGGTAGGAAGACACAGTGGCTGCCAATTTCTTTTTTTATTATTTCTTTTTTTATCTACACTCGAGCTAGAAAGACTGATTCCTGTATCTAATTTGTTACTTTACAGGTGTCTAATAGCAAAGATTGATTTCAGTGCTGGCACAGTTCATTAAAACATCAGCTTAATAGAGCAGGTGCTGATTGAGCTGTTAGTCTGAAAATGTCATATGACTGAAATATGACACGTTAAAATAGTTTCCCTTCATCACATTGGACAATGATGATCTCTCAAAATAAATGAATAAGAAATTTAATAAGAAACAAACACGTAAATATCATAATCAGGACATTCTGCACATAAAACAAGTACAAAGTAAAGGAAGAAGATATTAAAACAAAGGATGCACAGAATAATGTATTGATGTATTTTGAAGTCGGGTATAATAAATAAATCTTGTTGTCAGTATTTATTGTTAACATCAGAATCCAAATAACCGTTGATGTCCTTGCCTATAGGAGTCTGTAGGAAGAGGCACAATCTGTGTGAGTGTCAAGTAAACAAAAAAAAACTGTTTCCAATGCTCTCAAACCCCCTTGTGTGTGTGAGGTCTTTTCCTCGACTCTTTGCCAAGGTCTGTCAAAACCTTCACACACTGTACTTTCAAATAAAGACTTGACCACCTGATGCTAAAGCAACTGCCGGAACATGACGACATGTTCTTTTTTCTCCCAACTTAATGTGAGCCCACAGTCAAGTGAAACGTTCTAAATAATAACAACTTAACAAGTCAAGTCTGCAGGGTTTTTTTATTTATTGTTTTACTTCTGCTGTATTCATTATGGTTTCATATTTTACTCTTACCCTTAAGAAACAACGTACACTTGCTTCCATAAAATCAGGTTAATATTTATAAGCGACTAAAGTAATAAGTTGCATACAGATATATATACTGTAATATCTAAGGGTCAACTCTTAGACAACAAGCTCAGCTTCTCTGGGAGCAGTGGGCAGGCATAGACGCTGGGCTTCTGCATAATGATTGGAGGAACTGTCCGAAAGGCGGAATCAGTTTTTCATTGAGCCTTTTCTGCCTCGGTCCTGTGTGGATTTGCGAGGGAAGTCTGTCGACAAATAGCTGGTCTGTGTGTTTTCGCTTGCCAATATTGACCACTTTCATTTGTACATACACTGTAAATAAAAACACTATTATAGCATTTCAGTTTTTCATAATTGTCACGTTTCCTTGTTGTAATTGTTCATTTACAGAATTTGTGTATAAATAAATGGGCCTGAAATGAGATTCCCCTGTTTTCAAAAACCAGCAACCACAACCGAGTCCATGGGTTTGTATGTCGTGATGCAGTCAGAAAAACAGCCTGAAACCAGTCGACATAAGGCAAGATGAAATGCACTCGGTTTTCTCAAGCTGCATTGCTATAGTACAGCTCAGGCTATTAGCTGCTCTGCTGATTAATGCTCTAACCTGTGACTAAAAGCCAAGAGCACTGCAGCAGTGGCACAGCGAAATTAAACCACTGTTCAAACTGTTAAAAGGGCATGAGGGACAGCGCTTTATCTTATATGACTGATGATTATGTTAAGTAAAACTGAGAGCTGAAACCATGCTCTTTGTTTTTTTGTTTAATGGAAGTGGCACAAGTTATAATGGGAAACTAAATCAGAAAATGCTCAGATTTATTATTTACTCATATGTTTTTTTAATATAAACAAATATCTGCCACATTCAAACCATTGTGGAATTGAATACACACAATGCAGACATACATACAGTATATGAACATGTAGACACATACATTAGATCTAGAAGCACATTAAATGTTTCCCCCTATTCCTTTATCATCCTGACACAGCAGCGTCTCTATCACTCACTGCAGAAGCTCAGGTCATGTCTGTTTTTACTCCCAGCAGCTTGTTTTTGAGCTTTAAATTGTAACAGCTGACAAATGTTTAGGAAAAACACCTGTCGTGGCTTTGAATCCCTGCTCTGCTCATTCAGTGTGGTCCTTGTTGAGTCTGAGATTATCTATGCTTAAAACATTTTTTTTATTAAATTGATCTTCATTTGCATCTGCATTGTTGGAGATTAGCACAAGTTTTCTGCATTTTTAAGTCTTTTTCTAACTGATCTACAGTTCGACATTGTTGGGTTTGATTCTTGTGTCGGACATTGCCCTCATGACTCTTCCAGTGACTGGACTGGATGTCACATTTTACTATCGACTCAGCTTGCTAGGAACCTGGTACAGTCGCGTACCGACTGTACCTTTTGCTGTCGCTTCAGTTCTGTACCTTTCTCAGTGTGTACAGGTACATTTTTGTCACTAGGGGTGCATAAATGTTTCTTTAGAGGTACAAACAAGCAAGTACAAATTTTAAAGGTACAGTGCTTGTACCCTGATACGGTGCAACTGGAGCGACAAAGCATTTGTACCTTTTTAGGTACAGTTTCGTACTTTGGTTTCTTAGTGTGTGCCATTCACCTTATGTTAGCTGGGATTGGCTCCAGAATCCCCCCTCCCCTCCTAATGTGGAGGATAAAGTGGGGGATAATGAGTGAGTGGTAAAATGAGGATGAATCAGAGCCATCTGAGCTCTGCACATAAACCAAAAATGACATTTTCTGTTAAAAAATTGAGTGAAGATGTGCAGTGATCAGTTAAGTGTGATCTCACCTCTTCTTCTTCCAGCTGACCCTGGTGGCTCACATTACATCACACACACACACCCTTACTTTTAACATTATGTGCATTCATAAACACGTGGCACATTAGAGCATATGCACACACACACGGCCATGTCAAGTTGAATAAAGTGCAACGTCGGCCGGCTTAAATTGTATCTATAAATCATTTGTCAGATGGGTCTAGAATTCTGTCTGCTGCCGTATATGCTAATATGTTAAATCCCTGTCCCCATTGTGGCACATAAATGCACATTTTCTCTCTGTTATAAACACATAAACTCTGGGCTCCATTTTCAAGCAGGTACAAAGCATCACGCTGATGAGGAAGTAAGGTTATTTTTGTCTCAGTCATGCCTGTTCAGCAGTTTGCCAACATGCCTTCATGTGTGCAAAGTGCAGTGTGTGCATTCACAAAGGCTTCACCCTCATTTTCAAGCAAACCTGATATTCTTTGCATATAAGCACTACTCCTACTCTGTTATTTATGTTGCAGAGATTGTACGTTTTCCAAAATGTATTAAAAAAAAAGAAGAAAGAAGGAAGTACTGCTTGAATGACCATTGTCAGACCATTGCAAAATCACCATATAAACTTTGTTTTTCTTGCAAAATTGGACTTATTTAGTATTCCACGCCATGTCTGAGTTTATGGAATGAAAAAAAAAAATCAGAATGTGTGTTGAGACACTGATATCCTCAGGATACGAAAGGAGTTCATTTAATTCCACAAATGTAATTAAAACTTTTCTCTCATCTACAAAATCCCCCCGGGCCACATTTTCTGACCGGTTCTCTCTGACCGCCTGTAAGCATCACTTTTTTGTAATTGTGGAGGACCTGTGTCTGCACTGACAATTGAAACATAATCTGCCTCCCACAGCATCATCACGTCTGTTTAATTTCACATTTTTTGTTGTTGTCCAAAACAAAAGTTAAACATGACCACTGGTCGAAAAACAAACATTCTGTCCATATTATTATTTTATTCTACTCAATCTGTTATCTTTCCTGTGGCCTTTGTCGCTGTTATTGTGTTGAATAATTTCAATTGTATCAATTATTCCTCAATTTGACCCTGTGTAGGGGCGCCCTCTTTTTTTTAACCAGCTGTTGGTAATGTTTTAGCCAAATATCTGTCCTTTATATTTTCTTCACATAACTTACAGAGATACAGTACTGTATACTGTATACTTAAGGATGTTACACCCAAGTGTAACACCCAAACTCTGGGAATATGTGAGTGACCTGCATTGAATTCTTTTTGTTTACCCCTTTAAGGCAAAGCGTATCACAGATGCCGATGTTTGCATTACCGTAATTACACGACGGTTTGTGCTATGGGAAACATTCCAATGGTTTCTGAAAGCCGAGATCGTTGCACGTTAAAGAAAATGGTTATTACGTGGTTATTGTGTTGATTTCACTCACACTGTTGCAGGAAGCCTCAAAGACTCGAACATGTTATTTTAAATATGATTTATACTGGTGTTCATGTACAAGTACAGTGCTTATCTTCATTTTAAATTGTTAATACAATATTTCAACATGCAGTACATTGTAGATAATTGCCAGATACTGGAAGTTATTCTGTAAAAATTATCAAAAGCACTTGCTCACAGGACATTTATTGGTAAAAAAAAAAAAAAAAAGCAAGACGGACATTTTGAGGCTTAGGTGTTAAAGGTTTAATTGTTTGCTCTTGATCTCTCGTATAGATCATTTTTATTTATAACAGAAAATCACCCAGAGAAGGTATGAACTTCCATCCAGCATTTAAACAAAGACAGAGACGCAACGTTTGGCCTTGCATGTGTAGTTGTACGCAGCCTTGACAGATTTCCATTCCCGATGATAATGTATGGTGATGGATTGATTAACCCGACATGCAGAAACATTCCATACTGAAACAGCCCACTCTATGATGTCTATTATACAATTTGAACCACTTTGAGTCACTGAATGAAAAAAAATACACCGTTACTCTCACACAAATTGTCACAGTGTGACGCTTCCCTGAGCAAATAATCAATCATTATATAAGAACAACCCTGGCCACTAGGGGAAGACGCGAGTTTAATCATGAAATAATAATAATCACGATAAATTTCATATCTCCACAGTTTGTTGGCAGTTCTATCTGTGACAAAGCCCTGTGTGTATTTTTTTTCCCTTCATCTTACTTCTATCACAAACATATTCTCATTTAAAAGTGTAGGAAATTGGAAGGTGTCATATGTCTTTCTGGTGACATTTGTCACGGAGGAAAGCGGTGCGATCAGGCTCGGGTGCTTTGGCTGGGGGCCCTGCCATCCATCATGGAGACTGGGTGGTAAATGGCTTATGTAATTCTGTTTCAGATGAATGACCATGGCAGGCAGTGTCACCACTAACATTATTGTGATCTATACAGTGGTGATGAGACTGGGAAGGAGGTCGTGAAAGAGAGGAAGAGAGAAAGAGAGGGATCGCTTCAGACCCAAAACATGAGACTCTTGCATATTAAACATAAAAACATGACATTTTCATTAAGGCCAAAATGTTTTTGTTTTTTTAATCATCAGATAAATAGACCTATCTTTATATAAAGGCAGATATTAAAAGAATAAATGCCATCAGTGAATAATCCAAAACAAAAGACTTAAATGGTCTGTATTAGGGATGCATGGAAATCAAAATTGTTGGCCTAAACACTTGTCCGAAAACCGAAACACCAAAATAAATTATGCCAATTCTGTACCATTATTATTTTTAATCTGATTTTGTTATTATGGCTGGGACTGTGTGTACTTACCTCACTAAAGTCAAGGCATATTTCAAAGAATAAGAATTAAGAATCTATGAAAAATGTATAAATGATATAAAAAAAAAAAAATTCATAGTTTTGGTATTTAACACCGTCTAGTGAAAAAACAACATGCTGTCCGAACCCTGTATATAATAGTTAGTAGTTACCTCCTGCACACACACACACACACACGCAGGATTTGAAAGCTTTTCCATCTTCCTTTTAAACTACTGATGTCAGTCTTTTCTTTGTGAGGTTTTTACAATGTTGTTGTGTGAGAAGGAACAGAAAAGACAGATGAGAGAGTCGGAGAAGGGTGTTGACCTTTTTGTTCCCTTTTTATTTTAAGTGTGTTATCAGGAAAATGCCACCTTTTACAGCCCCCGGAGACTGAAAGGAATGATTGACACAATTGCTCCCGCTGATTATCTCTTGTTTCTAATAATTATTGTCATTTTCATGGCCCTGCAGTCCTTCTGTGATTGACACAGTTCCATTCAGGCTCAGGGTCTGGTCCTTTTTCTCTTCTACTTTAAGAGTTGATGGGAGGTAGACGTTCACATGACATAGGCAGGTACCTTTAGAAAACGATGCTGATTAAATGCAGGTTTTTTTGTGGCCTTTTTTATTTGAAGTGTATGTGTCGGCAGGGAAAACTGAGTTTTTGGCAATCTCTCTCTGTTTGTCATTACACCTTCACATGTAGGTGAGTTGTGTAATGGTGTCGGACGAAGCTAACTGGAAATACACTCACAGTTTATTTCTAATTTGTGCCGTTTCCCTTTAGAGACGTGTCGTGATGTTTTGTTTACCGCTCCTCTGATTGGCCAACGAGGCTTTACAATCACAGTCATATAACCCACCTGTTGATCTGGCATGGTTTTGACAGCACTCTACACTTCAGTGTGGACACAGCAGTTTGAAAACAAGGAGTATTAAATACCCTAGTTTCCACAAATACCCACCCACAGCTTTACTGGGCCTGTGGACTTGGCCTAATGAGTACAGGGGGAGATGGATTTATTGTATTTAGAGCTGCAACTAATGTTTATTCGTAATCAATTAATTGTTTGGTGCATAAAATGTCAAAAAACGTTGATCAGTGTTTGTCAAACCTGGAAATGACGATGTTCTTAAATGTCTTGTTTTGTCCACAAACCAAAATAATTAAGTTTTAATGATTTCTTGCTTATGTCGAGCAGGCAATATGCACATTTAAGAAGCTAAACAATCAGAAATCTTGTTTAATCATGAAAAAAGCTTTGAATCGATTATCAAAATAGTTGACGAATAATTTAGTAATCGATTAATCGTTTCAGCTCTAATTGTATTTGCTACACACCGTTCCTCTCATGATGATGCACTCTTTGTGTGCAATGTATTTTTAATTTTTTTTGGTCTTTTCCTTGCCAGGATAAAAATAAAAGGGAATATATATATATAAAGACGATGCACTTTTCAACGCGATATCCGACGCTTAATGCGGTGTGTGTATGTATGTAAGTATGGCATTAAGACTACACTACTATAACTAAACACACACAAAAAAGGACCTTATACAGACTAAAAGACAGACAGTCCACACAATTGTCATGCTGGGTTTAAAGCCAAGGAGTAAGAGTGCGTTTTAAGACGAGACAATAAAGTGTTCAGGGTGGGGCCCAGTTTGACACGGACGGGTAACTCGTTCCACAGTTTGGCTGTCAGCACTGAGAAGGCTCGGTCACCTCTGGATTTTTTTTTTGGCCTTGTTTTAGGAATGACAAGGAGAAGTTGATCTGATGACCTCGGTGCCCTCGAGGCAAAGAGCTGTTGAGGTTAAACAACCCTCTTGACTTCTACCTCTCATTAACCCCATCAAATCAATTTCACTGTCCCCTGCTCCAAAGAAGCCTGCGAGTAACAACTGTGACCTCTAAATTCACAAGGGTGCTTACATTAAAGAGTAGAGAATGACATTGTGATTGACTGTAATTAATAGAGGTTTTTGAGTTTGTGTCGATAGAGTTATAGCTTTTATTATTACTTATTGACAGTTACTCACTGATTGGACCTGATGACTGAATAAAGAAAGACGTTGCGTCTCCTGAAAAATGTTGTGACCCTCATTTATCCAGATGGTTGCTGATTCACATCGGTAAGCTCAGCTTTTGAGCTTCACAGTCAGATCCTTAGGATTCTGTCTGAAAATCTACAGACTGAGAGAGCGGGGGCAGGATTTAGGGAAGCACATCAAATCTGGGCGGCTTGTGTGCAAAGCTTGTATGAACTTAAGAACTCACTCAGTATCACTACACTGAGGTCACATTACCATGTGAACCCGAGAGACTTTAAAGCAGCGGTGTATAGCGGCGGGGGGGAACGTTTCCCCGGCCTTATACAGTTACATCTGCGTGTGTTTGAAAACGACACAAAGTTATGGCAAATGATGCACAGTCGGTGTCTGTTCTGTTGCTGTCATCACAGATCAGAGCCATCCCTGCTGAGAACACTGACCAAAGTCATTTGAAAAGTGACTGGTGTATTATCACTTTGACTTATAGGATTTGCGGAGGAATCGATAATTTCCTTCATTACTTTATGACATTCCCCTGCAAGAGTACAACCTCACAGTTTGATGCTGCCCCTGCAATCCTCTGTAGAGTGACAACAATGGAAGACGTATCGCTGACTTTGCTCATATAATTGGCTAAAAATATCTTTTGAAAATCTGTCTCTCTTCTACTGTAGAATCAGTTGAGCATAAATCTACACACACACTGTACCTATGGATGCTCCTGAGTAGTGTTTGTGTTTGTCTCGTCCCATCTTTACCTTCGTTATGTCTACATTTTAATAATTTTTATGTCCTCACAGCCACTGTGTGATACTACATTCTGCCCCCGTCAGTGTTTTGTTTTGGACTTTATCTTCAACTCGTTTCATTTTTCATTTTCCTGGCTTTGGTTTGTGGTGACAGATGGAGTCATGGTGGCATCATTCAAGGTAATGCTGACTCGAAGTGACGGGTGTACTGAGGGCATACTGGGCCAGTCTACACACACAAACACACACACACAGACACACTATGGAAGGGTATTGTTAATTAGCATATTACTTTTATTAATACCACTTATCAATCTGGTACTTTCACTATAACCTTATTGGTTGTTTTTGTTAACTTTTCAGAAAAAGCATTTTAAAATAAGTGAAGAATAAAAGATCTTTTCAGACTGTGATAATCAAGGAAATATATTTTTATTCAGTCTAGATCTACAACTAAGGATTATTTTTGTAATCGATTAATCTGTCGATTATTTTCTCAATTAATCGTTTTTGTCCATAAAATGTTGAAAGGAAACTGGAAATGACCACAAACCAAAATTAGTCCGTTTTAATGATTTCTTTGTTATATGGAGCAAAGAAACAAAGAAAATATTCACATTTAAGAAGCAATCAGAAACAATCAGAAATGTTGTTTTAATCAGGGAAAAAGTTTCAAACCGATTAATTGTTTCAGCTCTAATTCAGTCTTTCTGCGGCCCGGTGGTGGGGGACCTCTGCTTTGTGTGATGATTCACTGTAGCTGCTGTTTAACCAATTTAACCCCCCAAAAATTACAAACTCTGAAATCTATAATATGTAGATAGATGTTTTCATGAATTCAATTTAGCCATTCATTTAATAAATTAAATATATTTACATACTTGAAGAGGGGGCTCAGACTATCGATCAATGAATTAATTAAATACATATTTATCTATTTTCTGTTTTCAATAACATTGTTTCAGACAGAGCTCATGAGCAGAATCTTTTCATTGACTAATGGTAACAATTAACTAATTTTTGCATAATTTAACACAACATAACATCAGAGGTGGATGCGGACACAGGAGATGTGCTACATGGTAGGCTGTTGAACGCTGTGTATTTTTCCATCCTAAGGCTAAGATTGCTCGTAATAACATGTTTGCAAGACTATTATCAGCATCAATTCTGGTGAAATATATCCAGATTTTAACGTTTAACTCTCTCCGGTTGCGTCTCGGTCGCCATATGAGGAACTGAATCAAAATGTGTCCTCACTGCATATTACAGATGTGTACATGTGTACACACACACACACAAACACACACACACAATGTGTGCATAATAATTGAAGCACTCACTGTAGTTATTTCTTATCTGTTTTGAAGGATTGTCCACATTAAAAACCCACCTCAGGTAAATGTGAGAAGAGAATGAAATAATATTATTTATGATATTTAGCAAAGCTCAAAGGTACTGCCAGAGGAAGAAGGGAAAAAAGAAAAAGGTGTTTCTGCAGACTTGTTTATATACAACACATGCCTTTTGTGAGCCTTGAGCTCCTGTGCTAATGATAAAAAATTAAAATAAATCATGCTACCAGAGTGAAAGTCAGTGTTACTGTTCCAGCACAATTATAAAAAGGACAGAATATCAATAGCAAGTGCACCTGGTTCAGGTATATTGGATATTAAATGATTATAAATAAGATAAGTCAACCTTTTTTTTTTAATTATTGGCTCTGCGCGATATCTTGAGCTCATTATTCAACTTTTACCACAGAAACGATGACTCTATCATCATTTCAGGGATCAAGAGATTTGCTGTATTGTGATATTATCACTGTCGCGGGCCATGAATTGCATATCATATCCTTCATTACGCCTGCCATTCCCCAACCATACATGTTTGTCAAATTTAATTTATTTTTAAAGGGCTTTTTTTATCAGCTAGTTACCAGTTACAACTGAATTGACCTACTGCCAACATGCAAATTCTTTCCTATCAACCTTTTTCTACGCCACACTGGTAATAATGCAGTCATTATTCATCCCAATCTTTCACTGTACAAATCATTTGTAAAAGACAATTTAATAGACACTGCTGCTCAACCCCCCCGGGGGAGGTTCAGTCCTTGTATGGTGTGCGTCAACTTTCTTTTGCACTTCAATGAACACGTGTTTTCCATGTTCACGGAGGCCAGTGTTGATTTGCATCGTTGTTGCCGCACGAGTATCTCCTGCTTTTTTGTTAAGGTACTGAAAGCATTGTTTCTTAGATTGTTTTTCCCCCTAGAAACAAGATGTTGGAGCATTTTTTTTATTAAGTATAGAATAATATAATATAACAATATAGCCACTAAATTAGTTACAGAGGACACCTAATGGAGTTGCAGGAGTGGCACCTACTTCTCTTCTTCTGCTGCTGTACATCTGGACTCATCTTTTTTTGTTTATTTTAACCATAAAAGGGCCAGAAAATGTTTGCCCATTTTTCAGAATAATTTTAAATATCTGGCAGTTATTTGCAATTTACTGCATGTTAAAATGGTGTATTAACAAAAAACAATGTGGTTGTGTATGAACACCAACATGTATTTGTTAAATTTGAAATTTGTACAGTATAAAACATATTTAAAGTAACAATTAATTGGCCCCAAGTAATTGTTTCCAACTCTCTGGTGACAAAGATGCAGATTCGCCAGCTTCCTGCAACAGCGCGAGTGAAATTACCACAATATCCACATGTTGGTTTTGACTATCAGCTTTCAGAAACCGTTGGAATTTTTCCATTAGCACAAACCACCGAGTAATTACGGTAACTCAAAATGCACTTACGCTTCAAACCTTGGCTGTAGTGGCTGAGTGGTTATATGATTTGACATTCTCTGGAAACTCTTGTTGTTTGTTAGTTAGTGTGTGAAAATCCCAGTAGAGCAACAGTTTGTGAAATACTTAAACCAGCCCATCTGGCACCAACAACCATGTCTGAATGAATTGAGTTGCTGCCTTGTGATTGGCTGATTAGATATTTGTATTAACAAGCAGTTAAGTAAGTGTACCTAATGAAGTGACTGGTGAATGCATTATCCGGAAAGTGGTCTCTTTATTTTTTGGTGTTTTATGGCAGTTGTCATTGGTAATGTTCCATTGCTGCCTCCTTCTGGATTTAATCAACCATTTTCAAGTGATCTCCATGGGAGCATGAGTGCTTTAACGGCCAATTTTAAGGGAGCAAAAGGACATAAATTATTTACTTTAACTTGCAACATTTCTGTGCCATTGACAAGGAAATTGCTTCATGTCATATATATACTACTTCAAAATTCAATTTCATGAGTAATAGATGAACAAAAAAACTTTGCACAGTCTCATTTCAGAAAGCCTGCTGCCTTCTCCACCTCCCAAAGTAATTACATATCACCTTTCAAAATAGTGACAAAAACAAAGCAATACATGATGGTGTGTTGACTGGTTGGTGACAAATCGTCAGTCAAAAGCAACCATTATGAAGGAGGAGAGGTGATATTTACCGTGTCATATCCCTGGATATCATACACCACTTTTTGCTTTTACAACATTTAATGTAATTTTCTCTTAAAAACCAGTAAACGTCAGATCTTAATTCCCATAATAGCATCGTCTCTGTGTTTCATTGTGTTTGAAGTATCAAAGAAGGCAGCTCTCAGCCCCCCACTGCTGCCCCATCTGGCCCTTCTGTGTAACTCTCCACCGGAGCCACTATGGATACTGCGACCCAATAACCTCTGCCCGGGGTTCTTATAATAGCCATGGCAACCAATTTGTCAGCTGAGCAAGTAGCCAAGCAGCGCAGCCCCGTGAGTATGTTTGCATATGCTGACTTCATTGGCCCATAAACAATAACAACTTTAAAGTTTGTAGTTGACCTTACCGTATCAAACAATATGGAGGGGCAGTATCAGGTATAATTTAAGCGAGGACCGGCATAAACTGGGCCATCCAGCTCAGCGTCGAGCACCTGTGTTGATATTCCACTTGGATGGAGTTAGCTGTTAATCTGACAGCCCTTTCTCTGTTGAGTCAGATTACTGTTCTGTCATCAGAGTTTCATGAGGAGACGCCATCTGCTCAGACAGATCTTACAAGATGGCTGTGGGATGACACTGAACACAGTGGGGTTTTGGGTGGAGGGGGGGGGGGGGGGCGGCACAGTGACAGGATCCTGTGAAAAACCATTGGTCTGGAAATTTTCATGGTTCCTACCATTTAATCATTAATTTTTAACCATATGCTGAAGTTCTTCTGTTATTTTTATATCACCTTCTCCATTGTTAATGTGTCTACAGTATAAATGCAAGGAACGTCCGTCTGTCTCTCTTAATGGCATAACTGTGGCTTACTATGGGTGCACATTGCATTTCTTATTCAAACAATTTATTTTAATAAGAAATGCGATAAAGAGATATTGGGATTGGTAGATTGGCTCTGATGTCATCTGTAATGGATTCCCATAGCTGTAGCGATTATTTTCTGTAATTTAGAGACCCACACACGTGTGGATTAGCACGGATTAATATTTTCCTAATCAATCATGTATTAACTCACTCACTCACCCGCAATCTACCTGATATTAATCAGAAATATTAATTTTCAACTCTCTAGTTCATACGTACAGTGCTCATGTACAATTATGAACACCCATGATTTCATGGTAATGATTGGTGAGCACTTTGTTGGATTGAACGATTACAAAATTACATAATAAACTGCAAATAGACACATTAAATGCAAAATAAATGCATGAATCTTATAGTTAAAATGCTCTTCATTTGCATGTCTACAGTGTAAAACGCTCTACTTCACCTGTAGTCGATGTTCAGGCAAGAACACCTTCGTCAGCGAGTTCATAGTAAGAAACCATCTGCTTAGATCTTACAGGACTGTCAGGGAGATGCAAATACTGATGACTTCTACACAGTAAAGATAGCTCACCGTGTGCTAACAGAGTATGAAAACACCACGCTTGGCAAAACCGCGTACGAGCAGAATCGCGCCGTGAGATCATAATGAGGAGAGAGGGACTGAAAGTGGGAGTTTGGGTAAATGGAGTTGGAGCAACGGGGGAGAGAGAGAGAGCGAGAGAGAAACTGCTGACAGCATCGGATGGAAAGACAAATTGAATGAATGTTGCCAGACGAAAAGGAAGATGAAAGCATCACGCTAGACAAAGGGACAATAGAGAGAGGGATGCAAAGTGACTGACGGAATGACACAAGCAGGGACTGAAATGGAAAACGGATGGACCAAGAAATGAACTCCTGCCATATAAGAACAACGGCGAGATTAAGAGAATTACAGTCAATGCATGGATTAGAGACAAAAGCTAAGCTCACCTGAATTTAAAAAAAAAAAAAATCATAGAAAACTGTTCGTTTATAGGCATTCTCACACTTGACTGTGATGAATTGTGGTCCCATTTAATCGTGAGATTAGCCAACTCTCTCACACACACACACACTGTTTGCAGTGATGAGTTTGGTGGTCAGGCGTTTGGCTTCACCGTGACAGACTAATAGAATGTCCCATTAAAGCCAGCTCCGCTCGTCTCACAATGGCAAACAGTCCCTTTAATTACTCAAAGATTTCCTCTAAATATGGTGCCTGTCGGAGTCTCTAATGACTCTGACTGGAACATTACAGAGGTCATCATCATCATCATCATCAACGACCATTTGTCTTCCCTTGAAATGCTCACTTCCAGAGAAAAGGAGAACAATGCAAAATGGACTTATTTCTCTGTTTATCTGTAAACTGTATTTTTTCCTTTCATAAATACACATTTGTCCATCACTCTTAAACCCTGTGTAAATAACTTACCTGCGCTTATCAAGCTGTGCTAAACAGCTTCATTTGCATAAATCGGGTGATTAAGGCTTAGCGGCGTTGCACTGGATCGGTCGCTGTAAACTGATGCAAAGTGCAAAGCATTTTTAATCTCCCCCCAAATGCTTGTAATCTTATTACCATATAGGATGTCTGTTGCAATAATGCAGATGTTGATGTGAACAATTACCAGAGACAAATGTTACAGATGTGCAGTGCAGTGAGCTCACTGCTTCTTGTTTTGTTTTCCCTCCGAAAGTTGTGATTCAAGTCCTGCTCTGTTCCCTCTGTAAATCTTATCATAATGCACCAAGTCTTGCAAAGTGGGCGTTAAAGGCAATAACACAAGTTTGTGTTCAAGGCTTAGTTCAAAGTAGTCACTTGGATAAATAAATAAATAAATAAATAAATACATGGATAAATGGTTGAAGGCCCTTGCAGTCACAGTGGGTGAATAAAAACAGGTGATGAATTCCACCTTTTCTTCCTCACAATTGACCAGTACCATGGTCATTTGTACATGGAGACAATGAGAAAATTGCTTGTTAACCTTTCCATGAATACGTAAAAAAAAACAAAAAAAAAAAACAACCTTACCTGTTAAACCCTGTGAAAAATGAAATGAACAGGCCTCCTGGTTGTTATCATGCCTAAGCCCAATGTTGAATCAAGGGTTCAGAAAACAACCAGCTGGGTTGTTCTATGTTGTGGCATCAATAGAATTAAAGACTCCCTGCTTGTTTGTCTTTTGTACGCCATCACATGCAGGGATTACACTCAGCCATGGACCCAGGTGCTCTGGCCCTGGTCCCACCTTTTTTGCCTCATTATGTTCTTTTTCCATTCTTTGTTCCTTTGTCGGCGTGTTTTCTGGAAAACAAGAACGTGCTTTAGTACATGCATTCTTTTTCTCGTTTCTTACTTTACTTTAACCCTTTAACACCTAACCCTCAAAATGTATGTCTGGACTTTTGTTTAGCTTATTTTAGGTATAAAAGGGCCCTGTGAGTAAGTGCTTTTGCCCATTTTTCCATAATAACCTTCAATATCTGGCAGTTGTTTATAACTTACTGAATGTTAAAATAGTGTATGAACAATTTAAAATGAAGGAAAACAAAAAGTTTTATTTAAAAAAACGCTGTAGTTTTACATGAACACCAGATTTTGCTTGCTTAATTTGAAATTTATGAATGAAAATGGTATAAAACAAAGTACATTAAAGTAACATTTGTTTTTGTCTCAATGTCCAAAATCCGTATTTCCAGCTCGCCTCGCTGGTGACAGAGGCGCTCATTCACCATCTTCCTGCAAAAGTGCGAGTGAAATGACCGTAATAACCACAAGTTGGCTTTGACGTGCAACTTCTCAGCTGGTCAGGTTTTTTCAAATAGCACAAACAGTAACCAAGTAATTATGGTAATCGTCTGCGATACACTCTGTGTTAAAGGGTTAAAATCAGTTGTGTTTTTTAATATAGTTTATGTCCTTTATGTCCTTTGCATCTACATGAAGCATCAGCTGGTTCTTATGTTAAACTGGGTTCAGGCGGTCCATCGTCCAGATGGCAGAATCAGCATTGGCTGACAAGAATAACACAAAGCCTGATTTAATGATTACATTTTTTAATCATGGTTGACCATTTATGGATATTAGTCCAAAAATAATCCATCAAATGTGCCCTATTTCACCACTGATAACATTTATTTGTGCATTATTTTGCCCAACTATTGTCATAACAAGACCTTTTCTTATTTAAAAAGTGACATCCTCCAAGAAGTAATATTTTCACTCCACAAAACAACAAAGTTCCTGTGATACTGCAGCGTGTAGTATGGGATGTTTAAGTTCCCCCCCCTCCCTCCCTTACATTCACACAGAATCTTAATCAACCTTTTCTGTCTGCCCAATTTTTAAGAAACAATTCAACTATAAAATCCATTTTCATCGCCAGACAATATTTATTCATGACACACCGGTAGGTGTGCGCGCTTCTGTGAATGCATTACACACTTGTCTCTTGTCTCACTTGTCTATTTGTCTCAGGAAGAGGCAGGAAAATATGGGGGAAAGAGAGAGGGGTCAAGACAGGGAGAGGGACACGGAGACAGAGGTCTGGGACACCTTCTGTCATTATATCACGTCTGCCAAAACCCTTCTCCTTGTGGGAGCTCCCTCGGCATGGGGGCTTGGCACCGCTTCTGACTCCACGCTGATTACAAATGAAAGCAGAGTGTTTATTCTGTTCTCCTTGTTGTCACAAGTTAACATATTTAAATTTTGTGTGTGTGCATTTTCAGGGTTCAAATAGGTCTAAAAAATAAATGCCCACTTTATTAGGTACACTTGTTCGACTGTTGTTAATGCAAATATCACACGACGACCTGCTGAAGTTTGCACTGGGCATCAGAATGCGGGAAGACAAGTGATTTAAATGACTTTGAATGTGGCATGGCTCTTGGTGCCAGACAGGGCTGATCTGAGTATTTCACAAGCTGCTGTGCCAGGTCCAGAATAGACAAACAAATAAATATCTAGTGAGCAGCAGTTCTCTGGGCAAAATGCCTTGTTGATGCCAGTGGTCAGAGAATAATGGCCAGACTGGTTTGAAATGATAAAAAGGCGACACTTAGTCAAATAACCACTTGTTTACAAACCACAGTGTGCAAAATGAGCAGAAGAAGACCCAACTTTATTCGCTGTTTTGGGTACCTAATTAGGTGGAGTGTGGAGTGTAAATATGTTTGAGTTCATTAATTTTATGATGATCCTACAGAGGTCAGCATTTCTAATATTTCTATTTGCTCGCAAATGTGCACATTTAAACTTAATCTAAGGTCTTTAGCCCCACAAATACAGATGTGTCTACTAAACCTGGATGAGTTTTATTTGTTGTATTTATTTCCTCCTCCATCTGACCTTTATACTTTATTACTGTAGACCTTGTGTCATGTTCTGCGCCAAGCTAACACTGTGTTTTGATTTCACTGATTTGTTTCCAAGTGAACAAAATGTTCATGGTCAAAGTTATTTATAATGTTCCATCAAACATGAATGTCTATTTTTCTATTCTGCTCTGTTCTTAAATTCTGTATGGATATTATTTTAGCCAAATGAGATGACTAGAACACACACGCACACACAAATTCACTCTATATTTATGTGATGTGAAACAAATTTCAGCGGCATCAGGGAGAGATAGTTTTTATGGACGTGTTTATGGCTCATTGACATCCTGTCACTATGTTTATGACTCATTGTGCCCGTCACACCACTAAACAGCCTGACTCCCTCAAGGGCATCAGTACCAATCAATATAGACAGAACCAGACTTTAATAATCCAGCAAGACATATTCTCTGAGGCTTATTGCTGGGCTCACAACTCACTTCACTGCACAAGAGACAAGCACTCAATTTTTATTTTTCATAATGGTGACAATACAGGGGTGGAGCTGAAGGGGCCACGTTGCATAAAGGCCAGCATTTACTGAAGCAAACAAGGTTGTATTCAAAGCAATGTCATCGCAAAAACAGGCCGATGTTGTATGGAGGCCAGAGAATAGAACCGAGAGAATGAGTGAGCTCTTTTCCAAGAACCAAGTCCAACGGATATTCTTTTCCTTCAAATCTATTCATGCTACCTTCCCACAAGTGCCCCAAGTAAACACACACCTCAACGACTCGCCTTGGGCTAATGCTCAATGCTAAGTATGTTGATAGTAAAGTGTGAACAACAGCTTTAGTCACGTGACACACACACACATATTTTCAGAACTCACCGGGTCGTTTCGTCTTCCTCGTTCCTGCTTTTTCTGCCAGTCGATGCAGTCTCGTTCACACGTTCAAGAACTATCATTAATTACAGAGTACAACACGGAGATGTTGGAAGAAACACTGGTTGCATTTTGTGACATCTTGTTGCAAGATTTTTTTGTTCCCGTTTAAATATTGCAGCCGGAGATTCTGACGTAAACGGCATGCAATTCACCTCTATTTATTACTTACACACAAATCCCTTTTATGCAACATATCTATTTTTTTTATTTGAGGAAAATAAAAGCATAAATGTCATTTTCAACTGTTAAACTTGAATCGCTTGTCTTTAATTTCTTTTTTGTTTTTTGTTTGACACAGCAGTGATTGTTGGTGCTGACGGCATGCTATGCTAAAACACAGTGAAATGGCATTGTGACAACTGTGATCTAGCTTTGATTCCAGTAACTGCTTGCCCAGTAGGGTGAAAATGGGCCTCAGCTCAGCCTTGTCAAACAACAAAAAGCACTTAGTGGGAATGCTTATGAATAAAAATGTCAAGGAAGGAGGCAGCCTGCTCCAAAACAAGCTTTTGACAAGCTGGCTCGCTGCCATTTTGATTATCTAAATTCACTGCTAAAGACCAATGGAATATGGGAGAAACTATCATGTAAACCATTTTGGCAGCGACAAGCAATGTAACAGTTGTCTATTTGTCCAGTAATGGCTTCTCTACCTCCTGTCAATTTGACCTTATTGAAACCTTATCAGCAAAGTGTGTGTCAAGTTGTGATTTTTGAGCTCTGGATGACCAGGTGGAAAGCTTTTCTGCAAAAGAAACGCATACGACAGCATATATACACCTTTATTGGACTATTCGGTAAGACTTAAGATTAGGGAACACATATTCACCATTAACTAGGTGCTTACTAACATATATCAGTAGCATACTAGCCCTTTATTAGTCATCATTAAGCATGTATTAACACCTTGTTCTACATAACCTTATTCTACCTCTATTAGGACATGAATTGTGATGGATTCTTCCTAGTTAACGTGTTAATACATGCACCTAGTTAATGGTGAATATGTGTTCCCTAATCTAAAGTGTTACCTGGTGCTTGATACTTAAAAAAGAAAAATCAGATCTGCCTTTGCTATTCATCAGTGCTTTAGTAACAAAGATATTCTTCCGGAAAAATAACGAGCCGAGTTTGTTCTCTTCACAAAAAATGCACAGAGCTAAGTGCTAAACAAAGTCTTCACCATCTAATGCTCACTACACACATTAAACAACCTTATGTCTTACGAACGGTTGACTCTGCACTTCTTCAGAAAACTATTTGTTGCCTCTAGCCTCATTTTGCCTCTCCTGGGTCATTTTCCCTTTCCTTCTAGTGTGAGTGGGCAGACTTTTGCAAGTCTCTTTTTTCTCATATGAGAGAATGTGCAGGGGAAGAGGTCGGTGATGAAAAAAAAATAAGACCTGAAATATTGTTTTAGCTGCTCTCTGTTGGAGGGTTAAAGATCAGTGAAAGTTGGACTCGTCTTGCCTAAGGGCCCATGCAGAGGATGGTTAGAATCACTGGCCCAGTTCAGAGATGTTAATGATTAACCATTAGCCATTGAGTTGCCGTTAAGAATTTATAAATTAACCAATACGTCTGTTTGTTGGACCTCAGATACTGTGCAGTTAGGATTTACACCAGCAGAGGCCACACATCAACCAAAGCACTAACCTAATTAGCAGAAGAGGAAATCAAAGAACATGGAAACAAAATGAGTCTTAGATGAAGCAACCTCTGAGTCACACCTGTGCTGGGGCATCGTGCTACGCCGTATGGACCACTACTTTTCAAATATATCTAACAATGATGAAACGCAAGAAAATATTTCCCTTGGTGAAAAACTAAATGCAAACCGCTTTGACTAGTGGAAGGCAAATGCTAACATCTAGCATCTATGTCCCATGGACATCCCTGTTTCTCTGCTGCCTGACGTATTGACAGAAACTTGGAGCTGTGTGGCGAAGGAACAGCAGCAGCTACAATTAAGCACACTGGCAAGAGCTTCATTTGCTTTGCATTCTCTTGGTAGATCAGATGATCACTTAAAATACCATTGTGAGGTCCGACTGAATGTCACGGTTTATTTTTAGTTGTAGAATTCACTTCTGGAACTTTTTTTATAGGTGCTCTTTGTGTTTTTAGCCATACTCCAACCTGTTATCTCGGTTTATAGAATAGGTTTATTTTCACTCTGGTGAGCTTGACGGTGATTGGCCAAATGCGGCAAAAACGTCACGTACATGGAAGCTCAGCTTCTCTGGAGAGTCGTGTGGAGCCGAGATGTTTCGTCAGAATTATGTGAACTCGTTGGTGAACACAATGGTTTGGGCGCAGCAGACATTTGTTTATATTTAAAAGTTAAGGGAATTCAAGTTTTAAAATTCACAACCATAGTCCTGTTATACCCAGAACGTTTGAGTGAAGTGTCTGGTTGGATAAGAGGCCTGTCATCTGTCAGCTACGGGTCTCGTGTGAAGGTGTATCAACAATTTTTGTCATAACATGAGTTGACATGCCCCTACATTGCTGTGTTGAAAAGATGAGAATCTGAAGCAATGTCCTAACCGTGGCAAACTGCCAGTCTCGTGACCCGTGGGGTCATCTTAATCTTAATGTGCTGTCATCTCACTGCCACACTGTCACGCTGTGGAGGACCACGTTATCTTTCATATCTTAGAAAAAAAGATTGTCCCCTCTTCACCCTGATGGTCTTCAGAGATGTCTGTGTTATATGAAGATGACTAAGGCTATGCTGTGAATTGTTCTTTTCATAACCTGTATCTGCAGGTATCTCCTTTTGCACTAGTTTAATCTTCTCTTGTTCCTCTTGGACGTCAGTGAGGTCAACACCAACTGGTCATTGAGGTGTACTCTCACAGAATTGGAAGTCTTGGCTTGAGCTGCACATTTGTACCTCTATACAAATGACTTTATTTCAGTTTTGATATACCTGTGCTGAAATAACTGAAACATCAAGAGAAATAATAAAACAAGAGGTGATGGAACATGAAAGGTTATAATTCTGCGTTAACATATCTAAAAATGACAAGACTTTTGAGATTTGTATTGACATTGGCCAATATTCTCTCACTAAATCCATAGATTTATTTCCGTTGAAGCTAACAGACCGTTTAACTGACGACATCCACTTTGCAGCGCTTTTACATACGGCTTGTATTTGAAATTGCCATAAATCATCATCTTTTAAATGTTCTAAATCCTTCTCTGTGCTCAATAAAATGCCCGGACGCTCCTTGGTATGAAGCCAAGCTTCCACTGATGCTGCAAATACAGTGTAATGGAGACGGGGGGAACAGAGCGCCTTTTACTTTGAAATGAGTACAGGACGTGTCGTGCTTTTGACCTATGCTAAAGATAAAGGCATTGGCGAGGGGTTGCAGCAGTGGTCACAGTTGTGAGGCTTAAAGAGAAGAGTCATTTGGTCGGTGTTAATGCAACCGATTGTTTTTTTTTCTCTAAAAACAGCTGGAATACAAAGCTATGTTGGGGGGGAAAAAAGACTGGAATGGATCAGTCACTTAATCAGGAAGTGAGCCAAAGCTCATGATCCTATGCTGTTCCCTGAAGTCATCAGGCGATTTCTTTTGATATTGTTTTGTTTGTGAGAGACTCCTAATAGCACACATTACATTCTGCATGTCTTAAAAAAAAAACTGTGTTTAAACTGTAATGATTGAGGTCAAGTGCAGACCTCCAACAAGAAGAAACATGTAGTCTTTTCCATTATGTGTTGGTGAAGACACAATTCCAGTTGTTTTGTCACCACCAAGTGGTGTTAATGACATTCTGTTTATTATTTTCGTTCTCAAGAATTTTGTAGCTTATGTGCTTATTAGGGTTTTTATGAATCTTAATGTGTTTAGACAATGAATTCGTTCACTTATAACTCAAGTACTGACTGTGACAAATTAGCTATAATTTGTTTAGCGAGCACACCCGAGTAAGTGTGAACTTCTTAAAATTCTCCTTTTACATTTTGTGAATAAATTAAGTGGAACAGGCAGAATTATAAACTCGTTACTCATCACTTTATTAGGTACACCTGCCCATTGTGTCCACATCACACCCGATGAGCTGACCAGTGCAGCTATACATTATGTGTAGGGGCATTGGTTATGCTGCACCTCTTCCAGAACAGGAATCTATCAGCCTGAAACATGATTTTCAACAAGCTTGTATACTAAAGAGAGTTTAGTTAATTTAAAACAGTGCAGAACAAAATTAAAATAAAAATTTATGACAGGAATATGAAAATATTCTTGCACAAAGCCAAGTGCATTAGATTACTGAGAAACGTGTTCTCCTGGGGGGGGGGGAAATAAATGAAAGACTCAAGTAGCCTTCTCATTTTGCATATGTTATAAATTATGACAGTCATCGATGTCGATGATGTTAAAATACTAATGAAATATTGTGTGGAAAACTGAATAAATAAAATGGATTTTTACGTGCTAAGAGATAAGATTCTTTCAGCAGTGCTGAGCCCAACGAGCAGAGCCATTTGTTGGGAATTTTATTTCATGTCTCATAAAACCAAACAACTTCCAGTAATTATGTTTTCCCTGATGTGACTGTCGCAGCATTCGGACCTCCATCAAGGACAAATTGGTTGCCTTGTGAATGTCAGATTCTGTTTTCCCAGGATTGCATCTTTATATTCTGGGGTTACTACTTTTTCTCTGTGTTTATCTACCTCGCTCTCGCTCTATCAAAATGTCTCTCCATCACACTATCTCTTTATCAGTCTGTCTTTTCTCTCTTGCTCTCTTTCTCTCAAATACACCCAGCTTCACCTTTTCCCTCTCTCTTCCTCTCTGCTTCCCTCTCCTCTACCTCAGATATCAGTCAAACCTCAGCTTGGCTGGGCAGGGCGACCATGGACTGGTAGGGAGGTGAGGTAATTGAATTTCACTCCTGGAGTGACTCAACATCAACACAAACAATTCAGACATATCCATATGTAGTAGACAGGCTGTTCATTGCATCAACTTTGAGTAAAATCAGGCCGTGCCTAACCCAACAGGCTACTCAGCTCCTGGTACAGGCTTTAGTCATCTCCCGCCTCGACTACTGCAACGCGCTGCTAACGGGCCTTCCGACCTGTGCTGTGAAACCACTACAGATGGTCCCAAATGCTGTGGCATGTCTTGTCTTGTTACCCTCTGTTGATTGAACTTCGCTGGCTACCCTTAGCCACCCGCATCAAATTCAGATCGCTGATGCTAGCCTACAAAGTGCTTAAAGGCTTATGTTACCCCTCGTCTACTCCGTTCAATCAAAGAATTGACGTCTGGCGGTGCCAGCACCCTGTGCAAGACAATCCAGACTCTTGTCCTGTGGCGTTCCACGCTGGTGGAATGACCTACCGAGCGCTAACAGAACAGGTTAGCGCTCGGTAACCTGAGCGTCCCTGTCTATCTTCAAGACGCTCTTACCCTTCAACCTAGCGGTTACCCAACCCGCTCCCCTGCACGATCTCCTTCTGCACTTGGATCCACTTCTGCACTCTCGCTCTCTGCCAGTCCACTGTTCAACTCTCGTGGATTTCTTTCCAAGATTTCTTCGATGTAGCTTATTCCTCTTTTGGGTAAAAGTGTCCCAAAAGGTGCTTAAAGTCTGGAGACAAAACTGGAGGAAATGCCGTAAATAAGTCTGTGCTGTCTAATTGTACATTCTATGTATTTACAGGTCCCAGACTGATTCTGCTCTTGATGGTGTTCCTCTTTAAGGCGGCCCAAGTTTGGATCCAGAAGGCAAGGCAATTTTATTTGTATTGCACATTATCATATGCACTGGTCATTCGGTGTACTTAACAGAAATAAAGGAGCACAAAGAAGCACACATAAATATTAATATTTAAAGAGTGGATGCACAGGGGTTGTTCCCAATATGCTTAAGTGCATAATGCAAAAAGAAGGAAATAAAATTACCCAATTTACCCAACTATCATGGATATTGCATGGGGGGGTTCAGACAGAATACAATGGCAATATACTCCATAAATACTCTAGATATTAAATTGTCTTAATTCTCTCCCACAAAAACTTTCTTAATTCTAGAAAAAGTTGTAAGACATGACTAATAACTATTCAGGGAATTAAATATGTATTATTTGTTAGATTATGTTAACCTGCTAGTATTATACAGTACAAGTAAAAGGACACACACTGAAGCATGCATCTATCAGTTAAACAGTGGATTAGAAATAATCTGTGCGGATAATATGTTCATCCCATAAGTGCTGGAGCAAAATTATAACCGCTAATCTTTTATTACAATTTTTTTAAACATATTTGAAATAGATTAATCATCTTGTTCGATAGAAATATAGGCATGTAGTGTTATTGCGCTTAAATAAATGCTCCCTGTGTCAGTTATGGATGAACTGGCCCAGGATTTAATATGCTGTATATTTTCAATTGATTTTGTGCAAGGGGACGGGGGAAAAAAGGGGGCGATCGACATTGATTGCTTCTTGCATTGATTACTATGTGGAAGATGAGTATTCTGTGGGAGTGTTTTTACAAGAGGACATAGGGAATTTTTACATTCCTGCAGATTTATTTCACTTATTTGGACTTTCAGAGTCATGGATTCAATCTGTGTACACGGATTAAAAACATTTATTCCCACGTGAATTGCTGTATATGCTAAGATGTGATGTTAAATAATATGAATGAAAAATATAGACGTTTATTATCACGTTTGGGAAGAGCTGAAACGAGGGCTGTTCAGTGGCTGAAAGAAAGGTACTTGTGCACTGCTCGGCGCCCAGGTTTGAATGTGCAAGACTTAATGATTTCCTTTCCTGCATAGTATGAAAAAGTCAATTAGTCAACTTCCCTTGATAAAGGCTTGAAAACAATCCAGTTAACTTGGCAGGTCTGCCACAGCAGATCAACATAAGCTGTGAGGTAATGAGGTTGTTGCGTCTTTCTCCGTGCCCTCATTATGCATTATTTCATCATCAACTACCCAACTGAACACAACAGCTGCTGCTTTACTTACTTACTGTATATGGAGCCAAGGTAAACGGCACTTTTTGCTCGTGACTCACAGGGATTCAGGAGCAGTGTTAAATGCTTTGTGAGGTCATTTGTGCCTGGGTTTTCTCAAGGTTCTCTGGGTTTCCTCCCACAGTCCAAAAACGGTCCAAATGATGTGATGGTTGTTTTGTCTCTGTGGTCCTGTGATGAACTGGCGACCTGTCCCGGGTGTACCTCGCCTTTTGCCCTGTTTCAGCTGGGATTGGCATACTATTGATACTGAAACTGCACAGTATAGCGGTTGCGTCACAGTTGGGGAACAGACTTGCACAAACCACCATAAAATACAGTACACAATGATGGTAAAAAAAAGCACAAGGGCCAGTCCTTGCACAGCTCAAGCAACACAATTCTGTTATTCATACCTTAAATCAGAAGAGACCACAGGACTTACTGTTTGTCTTACTTAACTTAACAATTATTTACTTTTTCGCATACCGTGGTCACACCAACTCAGAGAAGATAAGTTCAAGAGGGAACCTCAGGTGAAAATGTAGGTGATTCGAGTGCAGCTCCGCTTACGCATAGGTGGCAACAGCAGGAATAGCCTCAGGTTTATTAGTGGAGACGTTGACTTTATGTTCGGAAATTGGTATGAAATGAGAATATGACACATATTGATATATTTGACTATTACTAGGTTATGTATTTCAGGAAATGAATTGTAAAGAAAATCAAAGTGTAAACAAAAATGGCTCTATTTGGACTTTCAGGGTAATTTGAACCATGATGAGGACACACAAACTTATCCTAGATCAACAACAACTAGAACAGACAAAAGTCATCATGTTAGTACTTTACTAATAATGTATGTATGCATGTGGGAGGCACAGCAAAGTCTGTTTCTGTTAGTTTCCATGTGTGTGATGAACTTACTTCCCTATACAGTAAAAACAAAGTCATAAGATATAGCGCACAACTAATATTGTACCATCTTTTAATGATTACTTCCTTTGGCTTCTTGTGAGATGTCAGAGATGCAGTGTGTATTGCATTGGCCCACATATTCAGCAGGGAGACTTGGCAGCCAGGTCGGTGATCAGGGCACAGCAGACAACACCGTGTGTGTGTGTAATGAGATTCTGCAGCCAAACACAAAGCTTCATACCAGTTGTGTAAACAATCCTAACTGTTTTTTATGAGTAATGGACTGTACTTACTGTAGCTTCTGGACGCAGGGCTGATTCATGAACAGTGTAAATGCACACAAATAAACGCAAGATCCAGTTTTTAATTGCTACCACGTTGGAGAAATTAGACACGGTTCACGTCGGTGTCTTTTTCATATATGAAAAAAGCCTGGTTCCAAACATCGGTAAACCAATCTTTGGATCCTAAGGGTCCGTCCCATAATGTGTTATAATGGTGCCCCTGTGTTATCAAGCAACGGCATAAATTTCTCCAAAGCAGTGAGGAGCTAAGGAAATATATTGCTGTGGGGTATTGTGGTTGTCTCAGCGGTGCCGAGCCCATTTATCATGATACTGTGACACCTGGGGGAAGATACTCCCTTGGAGATTCCGAGACACGGGGGCTGATGCCAGATAGTGTACGCATATACCGTATGTATACCCACACACACACACACACACATGTATGCTTCCATCTGGGCACAATGACATGGAAGAACATTACATACCCAGCAGGTATGTTCAAACATGCGCACACAGATTCACACACTCGCATGACAACAAATGCTGGCACCAGATGTCCATGCATTGGCGCACACACACACACACACACACAGGAAACGGTGGTACAGATATAACACTCATTTTTCACTTTCACCAATAGCACTTTCACATACAGTGGTACCTCTTTACGTTGTCACAAAAACATACGGCTACGTTGTCAGCATGCACGTCATACTGCGTGCACTTTATGCAGACGCTAACCTCGTATAGCAGATGGAGTCTTGAGTATAGCACAATGAGACAGACCAAACCCAAAGAGTACAGATGATGCTCACTGTGATAGCATCTCCCACCATCTCAGTCCACCAGCTGGGCAAAGAGATGAGACGCTCAGTGGGAAACGACAGGAAAGAAAGAAAAGACTTGCAAAAGAATAGGAGGACTGAAATTATAAGACGTAATGGAGACAGTCTCAAATGTTCATGTTCGTGGCGACGCGGGAAAATAACGTTGTAGACACTTAAGCATCAGCATATCACAAAATCAATACACCGTCTCTGTTTTTGAGTCTAATCAATAGCGTTCAGTGTGGCCATTATTAGAGGAAATGATCGCTAATTAGCTTTGCAGGGTTTATTTCTAAATGTCAGCACAATCTTAAACGTGGCCATTTGAACGTGCCCAAATATTTTTATGGTTTACTTGACCGTAATTGCTCTTTGAGAACTTTGATTAACCAACTTTTAAATAGAAAACCGATGGGAATCAACTGCAGACTAAAGCAAGGATATTTACAAGACTCTTTTCTATATTTCTAGTCATGAGTAATTAGAAAGAGAAGGACTCTGATGTTTACACACATGATCGATTGACATAGTTATTTGCAGTCATTGAATGAAGAAAATTGTTAAATTTTATAGCTCTAAATTGTGAAACAAGACTTTTGTGCAAAGAAAGACACAAAAAAATCTATGTTTATCACATTCAGGTTTAAGTTCAGGTCAAATCCATTATATCTATCTGCACATTGTAATTTCTGTTTTTTTTTAAAACAAGTAATTGAGCACATAAATATACATTTTTTTCATGTTGTCCTTTTGCTTTTTTTTATCACCACATCCCAGTTCGATCACAGCAGAGATGGCGTCTGACTGTGTTAAAGTTTGTTTTTTTTATCAGCTGGAGACGACAGAGTTGCTTCAGCAGCATACCAAGACATTATTCCCATCAAAATGATAATTTTCCCTTCAAATTTTTTTTTTGCCTCTGAGGAAGGCAAGGTTGAGTCAACAGGCAGTTTGTCTGGTTCTACATGATAAGACGGCCCCGTGAATGGATAATGAGACAAGCCTTACACCCCCGTGCCCTTGCTCCAGTGATACCGCATCGCTTGGATTGTGTGCGTCGGCTTTTAAAATACTGATTTGACTCCTTGCTAATCCTTACAGGTTGCCCGTGTTACACGAGGTATTGTTCGGGCTAAACCTCACGTCTGCAAAGGTGTGCAACGCTGGATCAATATCAAATCATACGAGGCTAAAAGGAGGGCGAAAACAGTTTATATCAAACTACCACTTAACTGCACAACCACCAATACATAAACTCTATATTTAAAGGCCCTATGAGTTCGCTTAGTACTGGTAATGCGAATAAAAACTTCCCCTCTTAGGTCTATAGGGAACCTGTCGACAACTATAGTGGCTTTATATTCTCTCATTAAGAGGAGCATTTATAGCCTAAAGCCACAGTGTAAGTTTTTTAAGCTTTACTAAACAATAGGCATTTTATTTCACAATGTATGCACTATAGCCTCCGGCAAGTGTTGCGTTATGGTTTGTTTGTTGCCTTGATGCTGCTTTATATTCTTACTACATTCATTTATATCCCTGTGACGCATTCATTTTCCCAGCTGTCACCACCTAAATATCAATGAATGTTCGTAGCAGACCTTACGTTTTACAACTTGGGACAGCGCTCCAAATGTATAGAATTCATCATTATCATCAAAGAAGATGGGAATGAGGTTTATTCTCTTTGTGACTTCACAAATTCTACATATATTTGCTAATTTTAGTGTGTAAGAGGCAGCAGTAGTACATCCCTTATGTCAAGTAACACAAAAGCTTTCAACAATGTGACAGGAAGTTGTCTAATTTGACATACATTTAACACAATAATGACATCAGTGGCTTTTTAAGTTGCTTAGTTAGTTCAATGGGACTATATATTAGGCCTATGTAGCACAGAAGTTTCCACTACCTCTCAAAGCTGTGTTTGGACAGTCAGTGACACGAGGCAGAGTTTGTGCTGTATCTGGTTGAATTGGATCAGGGGCGAAGAACATTCCTGATTGAGTGAGCCAAAGCTGTGACTCTGTCAAAGGGGATAGAACATTGGGTCCACATAAAGTTATATTACAGTGAGAAAACTTTGTGCAGCCACTGAGAATGGGCATGAAACTGATATTTGTTGGTTGATGATTACGAAAGGTGGGGGGCGGGACACCATTGAGATTGCCAGTCCCTCACAGGGACACATCACTCACTCTCACAGTCAATTTTAGAGTTTCCAATGTATCCTTAAATCTGCATGTTGTTGGCCCTGTGGGAGGAAACTGAAGAACCTGCGGCAAAAACACACATATTTGCCATTTAATTGAATCGATTTCCTCCAAGAGTTTGCAGCAGTATTGAAAGCCCAGTCATATTTCATATACAATATACTAAAAATGAATAAGACCTTCACTTAAAGATGACTTATTATTATATCTGAATATGTGGGTTTGAAGAGTCTCAGAGTAGTCTCAGAATGATTTTAAATTTGAGATTTGCTCGAGATGTCAAGCATGTCAAGTGAAGTTCTGTATTAACAGCCTGTTATCTAATCGTAGCTTTTCTTTACAGGTTTTCAAATGAAAATACATTTATGAGATGTCCGCAGCAGTGACATTATGTCACTGACCATTGACATGTTGTCTCGTGGCTTACAATGACAAAGCATATCCAGTCAGTCTCTTTGCAGTGTACTTAGCTGTTGCTCTATTACAATTGTTTTTTAACTGTTAATAGATTTGGAAACTCTCTAAACTTACATGAAAAGATAACGACAAAGGAATACAAAAAACAAAGAACAAGCTGCATGAAAAAGTGAACAGGATGAGAAGCAAAGGAGCGTGTGACCACAATCATCAGTCCCCTTGATCTATTGTTGGCTGACACGCTGCACTGACCTTTACTTACATTATCTGCCATCATTTCACCATAAACCACAGATTTACGACTCCAGTGAATGCCAGGGCCCTAAAAATCTTGTCTCCTCCTTCTCTGTGTCATCCATAACTTCTCTTACTTGCCCCCTTTTTTTAAGGGGGTTTCACTCCTCCCTGCCATGTCCCTCCCCACACACACACACACACACACCCCTTTCTCCTCTGCTGGCATGAAGTCTAACGGTGGGGAAGGTCAGAGTCGTTAGTAGCTTGGTAATAGACAATGTAAATGAGAAGGGCAGACTTAAGGGAGATTAAAGTGTAACTCTGTGTCAGAGCATATGATCTCTTGTCCAGTTTCACTGATGCACAGCTGCTTAGCACGCACGTCGTGTTTAGTTCAGTAATTAGGTGCAATAATAATTATTATAAAAAATAATAATTAGGTACAGCCAGTGTCCGTGACCAACCTCAGACCACACATGTAAGTAAGGCCTGTCAGACAAGAAAATGATTAACTAACTATTTAAACCCTGACTTACAGCGAGTCAGCGTTATCTGCCTTCAAACCACAGACAAAAGCACAAATGTGTTATGATGATTATCTTTTATAGGGGATGCGACCGGGGGATGAGGGGTGTTTGCTGTTCACGGTCGGTACATCAACTGCGGCTGCGACGATATCTAGAATCTTTTTAAACCCTTCCAGGCCTTCCATTATTGAACTTCGTTTACGTGCAAAAACCTATTTAACCGTGTTTTGTTCAATTATTTTTTTATTTTGCAAGATTACCGCAGCTTGTCTTTGTATTTGAAGAAAGAAAACACTCGAGCAAAGGCCTATGAGTTTGTACCACAAACCATCTTTAGAAAGAGCTATGAGTTTCCTTTATTAATATTCATATGGAAGCATTCTGAATACACTATTTTCAAACGATTTCACAGAATACATATGTTCAGAAATGACCAACCGTGCTTTGCAGTACAACTTCTCATTTCATCACTCGAGAATGAGCGTCTGCATTTCACCCCGCAGGTCAAATTGACTTTCCATAAAACGTTTGTGTTTTGAAGGGGATTTTTTATAATTTCTTTAATAAAAAGACCAATCCCAATAAAAGTGCTAATGCTATTGCTGTTGGACCTGTTCAGTGTTCATATCTCTGTGAATGATGATGATCTCATTTTGGTCTCCACCACTTAGAAAGTTGGTGCTGGAGCCCAGAGGCAAAACTTCTAGAACAGGTGCAATAAATGGCTCTTGACCAAGAAGAAGAAGCTTTAGAGGTTCTGAAAGCACACAGATGAGATTGAAAGGCAGCAAGGACATGCACGTTTCCTCCAGGATTTCTGGTTATCTCATAACTTGGGCTTTTTATCTCATAATTTGGACTTTGGAATATCAATAATGCCGGTCATATTTAAAGCGGAACTAGACCGGAAGTTCCTTTTATCGCTGTTTTTTTTGGTGTGTATCTGCGTCATTACCTTGTTTATGAAGCCTGACGGTTCGAAACAAACAGTTCAGCCATTGCTGAGAAAGTTGTGTTTTATTGTAATCTCGGGGCTCAACGAGATCACTGAAAATCCCGTTAACGTTACGTAAGCAGCGGTTCTCCTGAACAACCGATCGTCCTGCTCCGGGCGGTAGTCCGGGCACATCCGGTTGCGTACATTGAACCGCAGAAGAAGAATAACGTCCGTTGTGGAGGTGTTTCACGAGCAACAGTGTCTTCTGACTCTGGGTCTGACTCCGGTTTAAAGTCATAAAGGGACTGCGGCGGGGAGTCGTGACGAAGCTATTTTTAAACACTGTTAAAACAATGTTTTGATAATGAGGAGCAGTGCATCCACCGCTCCAGAGAGGGAGCTGCGCTTCTGAGAGCTGACGTGATAGATTACGTCACTTCCAGATACCTGGCCAATCACAACACAGGTGGGAAGGCTCTACGCTGGCTGGCCAATCACAACACACTCTGTCTTCTCGGGCGAGATTTATGGCTAAAAATAGCTCGACTGACAAGCGCTTCGAAAAGGACAGATTTCAATCGGCTCGTTTACATCAACTAGGAGGATTTTGACCATAAAAACAACTTAATATATGTAAGTAGACCTCCATAACTCACATATATGTGCAACAGGACCACTCTATGTGACCTTTAAGCAAAGATAACCATCCCAAACCTCATCGACGCTCTTTTCCCTCTCGTTTCATGGTAATTGACACATGTTCCTCCAATCCTCTGACTTCTGTGACTCTATACATAACCTTGATTAATGATGGACAAAGACAGAGTGCCATTACATGCCTATTGACTCTAAATCTTCAACATCAGGCAGGCTTCAGCATTCCTAATTAAAACTCATTTACGATAATTAGCGCTGATGAAAGGGGAGATGGCAGCGAGAGGAAGCAAAACAGTCCGAGGTTTCAAGGACATGCAGTGGCATTTTGAGTTATACTGTGTTTTGTTCTTGACAAATATTAGTGAGTTTAAGGAAAGAGGACAAAGTGTGTGTGTGTGTTTGTACTATTTGAGGACCTTTTCTGGCATAAACACTGACCCTTTCAGGACCAGTAGTCATGGAGACTGGTCCCAATTAGGCAGAACCTTGTTTCTGAGGAACTGGTAAGCGCTTTAACAAGCACAATTAGCATTACCTTATTTTTTGTGCGATCGACAAATTCCAACGGTTTCTGAAAGCTGAGAAGTTGCACGGTCATTTCATTGAGACAAAAAGTCAATGCTATTTTTAAATGTTTTGTTTTATTCTGTACATATTAATTTGGTGTTCATGTACAACTACAGTGATTTTTTTGTCATTTTAAATTGCTGATATGCTATTTTAACATGCAGTTAATTGTAAATAACTGCCAGATATTGAAAGTTATTCTGGAAAAATGGACAAAAGCACTCTGGATAGACATTTTGAGGCTAAGTTTAGACATTAACTGGTTTTGTGTGATGAGAGGGATGGGATGATACCACAGATCAAACATGACTCGGCTAAAGTGATGAATGCTGATTTATATGTACATTTTTAAAGTCTGTGCTTAGTGAAGCATGTAATATAGGATTTTTGGATTGTATCAGATTTTACCAATATCTAATCCAGTGATTCTGACCAATATCAGACCGATACTGATACTGACAGATACCGATTCCCATGCCTAGTTTGAGGACAAGATAATGTATTTTATTCGGTCTAAATGAATGGAAGTCAATGCAGTGTCCTCAGAAGAACAGCTGTGAAAACCTGTGTGTGTTGCCATCTCTATAGCTCAAGCATTCCCTAAAGACAGTCGTCGGCTATTAAAACTTCCAAGACTCATGGGAAATGTAGCGAAGCCCATCGGGCATTAAAAACATAATAACCATCATCACTCACAGGTGGTAAGTCATTATCGTGCAGCACACAACGACATTGCATTCTCAACAACGCGTCACATGTGCCTTCTGAACTGTAATGTGTTTAAGATAAAAAAGTTTGGACACTTACTGTAGAAAGGTCAGATATTTAGTCTTTTAATATAAATGAGGCCAAGGAAAGCGGCTTCATTGACTCGTTATTTTTTTGTTTTGCCGTCTGACTAAAGCCCATAGGTGGTCACATTCCCACTAAACGCTTGATGCCGTAGTTTGAGAGCTTCACCATAGGCTGCAGTCATTCATTTTCAAGACACAGCTGCGTATCAAGGCTTCAATAAACATTCTTCACCCGCTCGGTTGTAACGGCAATTTTCCTTCAGAGCAACACACTCACACACCATGCACACGTCTAAACAGGTGATGATAATAATGTGGCTTTTAGTCCGTGTTGTTGATATTGAAATGACACAGTCGTCCATCACGAGCCATCACAAAGAGCCGATTTCTGCCTGTGAGGCCATTTGAAAGCTGTGATCGCTGTTGGGTGATATAACGTCACAATAAAGTGGCCTTTATGCAAACACATACACAGTAGCAGAGGTAGAAAGAATATTCTACTCAAGTAAAAGTACGACTATTTTGCTAACATTTTACTTAAGCACAAGTAAAAGTACTGGTCTAAAAATGTAGAGAAATAAAATGTAGCTTGTTTAAAAGTGCATGCAAACCTTTACAAACTATACTGAGAAAAAAAAAATGTAAACACGTAATTTATCAGTCAAAATGGGTCAAAGGTCACACACGTTTTTTACTCGGTAATGGATGTGATTTAAAACATAGCAAAATACAGTATTTCCAATAAAAAAATATATACTTAAGTACAAGTAAATTTACAAATGTAAAAAAAATAATAAAGTACATAAAAACTACTCAGTTACTGTAATGTGAGTTAATGTAATTGATTACTTTCCACCTCTGTACAATAGTAGAGGAAAAACATGCAATTTGAATGTTTTGTGATTCAATTTTTATTTTATTTATTTATTTTCGTTTTATATTATATGTTCTACCTTTCTCTGTGTTTAACATGCTGGTCTTTTTTGTGCCAATACTGCAGTGTGAACACGCACACAGATTAGCATATTAGCATCATAAATCACGTGTGAAGTCATTATCGCATAATTCATTGGCTAAAGATGATTATAATTAAATCCTGTCAAGGAACATCGACTGCCTTCTAACAAGCCCCACCCTCTTTCTCTCTTTGTCCCTCGCTCACTTTTTTTTTTTTTTTTTCGCAGATCCCACAGAACTATTAAGTCCCATCACTTCTTTTCGGGATTATCTGTTACTTTGTGAATTAGATGTATTACCCTCTTTATTAGCTGCAGGGACAGAGCTGCGTCTGTGGCTTATTATTAATAAAATAGTGGCTTGACTATGATAAATACAGAACATGATGGTCACGTCACAGAAATTAATCTCCATTTCAGGGATTGCCTCTGATTCATTAATCCGTCTAATTACCACACATTTCACAAAATATCTTCGTCCTGATCTATCACATTCAATATCTATCTCCTTTTCTTCTCACCTCTCTCTCTCTCACACACACACACACACACACACACACACACAGAGTTATGGATCTCTACATAATAGATGAGTCTGTCTAAGGAGACAGAATACAGGCTCTTTGCAGTGTGATGAATTTTCAACATTATCAAATTATATTTCTTATCAATTCAGAGCCCCCCGTCGCGTCACAGTCAGGCTCAAAGGCCGAACATTCTGCGCGTAAATGTGAACAATTATGGGCTGCGATTTTATATTGATTGACAAACCAATTAAGGTATACACAAAAGAGTTGGAGCTCCCTGAAAAATATGTTGTTGTGTTTCCTCGCTGGAAGCTAGAATAGGCAACCTTTTTTAAAAATCTGCCTTTACTATTTATACATTTATCACTTATGGTTTTTCTCTTTGCCCACAAAATCAGTGCGTAAAGGCCGCTGAAGTGCGCGTTGCGTATCATGGATCGTGGTTTACTTGCGTGTCAGGGTCCCGTAGTAGTATCCCACTTCACCATCGGGTGGCAGTACAAGTCTGGACACAGGGAATAGGGCGCATTCCTACCAAAGAAGAAGAGAACGATGCTACAGCTCCCTCGGACCCATCTGGTTCACAATTGAAAGGTCCGTCAGGCGGGGGATTCGGGGTGTCGGCCGGTTCGAGGGTCACCAGGTTGAGGTTCCGATGACTAGCCTTGGTGACTACTTCTTCAGTTGTCGATATGTTTTTTCTGCCTGGTGAGCAGGGATTATATTCCACCTGGTGGTGGGGCAGAAGTTCAGTTCGTGCACAGCTGCCGGATGGCGCAATTCGAGTATACCAGGGCCTTAACATTTAGCAGTGATTTACTGGCAGAAATCAACTATAAAGTATGTTTGTATGTACGACGGAGTATTAGGGCCACATTGCGAAAAAAAAAAAATGACAGACTTCGAGAATAAAGTCTTAATTTACGAGAATAAAGTCTTAATTTACAAGAGTAAAGTAATAAATTTACCAGATTAAAGTTGTACTGTACTGACGGCGTCTGCTGATGCATCCACCGATAACTTACAACTTTATTCTCATAAATGTACAAATTTCTTCTTGTAAATTTATGACTTTAATCTCGTAAAATGAAGACTTTCACGTAAATTAAGACTTTATTCTCAAAGTCTGTGAAGTCTTTTTCTCAATGTGGCCCTAATACGCCATCATATGTATAAGTGTGTAATAACTTTAAGATAAAGTGATTTTACATTCCAGAGCCTTATTATATAAGCCTTTATATGTACTTTTGATAAGTACCCTGTTTTGAGTGGGCTGCCATCTTGCGTCAACCCTAACCCACCCAGTCAGCCCGCGTGGTTCATGTTTAGAGGAAGATTTCATACATTTTTCGTAACAAAAAGCCTCTGTAGTTTCCTGATGCACATGGGAAAGGGAGGACTGAGCAAAAAAAACGTCATCCATTAGTTACAATCTGCAGTCTCAATCCGGAGAAAAACAGAGCTTTGCTTTAGATGTTTTATGTATTTCAAGACAAAAACAGCACAGAGTGATTCGCAAAAATGTACTGTTTACTTTGACAGCATCACAAGTGCGCGTTTGAAACATGGTGGTTTACTTTCCGTGTCCTCGTTTGTGGTTAAAGATTCAAGCGAATTTGCAAATTCTCAGACGAAAGAGGTCATTTTAACCGCTGTATGATAATGTACTGAAGGTTAAATTAAAAAAAGTGAAGTGAATATTTCCCAGCTATGGCTGTAATCTCTGCACAACATCATATTTTGACAAATACTTTAAGGACAGTGAAAAATGGAACAGATTATTTCCCCTGGCAACATAGATGAATGTTCCCCCAGAGCCATTAAATGTCAAATCAAATGTAAAAGCAAATCACAGCATGAGACTACAGCTAGTTATATTTTCAAATGGACTCAAAAGGTCCATTTGGCATAATAACAGTCTTACAGCTATAGCAATGCAAGTTTGGCAAAAAATGTATTTTTCAGTTGCTTGAGGTTGTTTACGTTTAGGAGAAGAAGTAATGTGGTGGTTTTAAACGTGTTTGGTCTCACTAAGAATTCACATCACAAATACGTTTACTTTCAATCACAGAAAAACTGTTTAGATATGTACAGTTTCTTTGAAAATAACTTGTTTCCTTCGTGCGTCGGGTTGTGAATGTTTTGCTTTGTCCTCAAACAATTTAAGATAGTCGTCTTTCTCTTACTTTACTTTTTTGTAGGTATTGACATTACAATACAATGACATGGTGATAGTATTGTAATACCTTTGTAATCCAATTTCCAGCTCAGTAGTAACAATGGTAATAATAATAGTGTTATAATAAGTAGATAATTTTACACTATAGTTGGTCACAGCTTTTATTAATGAGAATTAATACAATCTCTGCTATGTCCTTAACAAATTATGCTGCATATTAGTTATATGACATAATGTGGTGAATCACAACCAGGTGTTGCTGTTAAATAGATAAATTCATAATGGGTCAAATTTTTAACGGCAATGAACCGATTCATGGTTAATTATGAACATTCCTAGTCGGTAAGATTTTCATTTGGTGCATTTTTTCACCCTTTTACATAAGAATTAAGCACTGAATGAAGCTGTGATTGCTTTATAAGACCTGTCTATTGAAAATGGCTGGTTCAAAGTCATAAGTCTGTTCTTCTGTCTGTGAATCACATGACAGTCCGATGGATCACTTGATATCGGCTTCAAACTTGACAGGTGACTTACTCAGGGCACCAGTGTGTGCAGGGCGCTCTAAATAAGTGTGAAAGAAACGCCTAAAGCGTTCACTCTGCCGTCAGCACTACAGTAGACACTTATGGCCTGAGGAGGACATCAGTGCTGCTCACGTTCATGTTTTAGATTCTTCCAGCTAGAGTCTGAATTTCCTCTTACACATTATACACAGAATATAGAAGACTGAAACGTGGAACAGTTTGGAATAATTTTGAACTGATGCCTTAACCTGCCAAAATGTAATTTTAAAAAAAGGGACTTATCTTCTTCAGGTGGTTGCTTCCTGCTGTCAATTTTGATCCTTTTTTTTGAGCTAGTGACTCATCTGTCTAATCTCTTTCCACACTCGGTCGCTGCGAAATAACACGATACATAACTAATCTAATTTCGACTGAATGAAAAGGCAAATTTCATCCTGCCGTTAGTGAGATAACTTAAAGTTCAAGATGACTTGGGTTTCTCAGAGTTTGGGCTGATCACGTTGGGCAGGAGGAATCCCAGTGGGGCGTCCTGCTTTTGGGCCAAGTTGGAGATTAGGATGAAAAACAGTTTTGCCATTAGAGATGAAGAGGCAGAACCACACATAAGCCATGAGACGAACCTTAACATCTCACTCTTAGTTTCATGATGCTCATGTGCCACTCAGTTCACATTACTTACTTCACTTAGATGCTACTTTAGCTACCAAAGTTTTTCATAGATTAAGTCAGCATGAACAGAGTGTGTTTAACTGTGTGTGCGTCTGTTTCCTTGTATTTGTGACGTCTTTAGGACCTTTTCTGGATAAACACTGACTTTGTAATTGTTTGACTTTGTTGTCCGTTGTTGTTGTCGTTCTATGTCGTTTTCAGCGCTCTGGTACGACGTCACACTGTGTATCTTGCTGAAGTACTGTTGAAAACACAAGCTTGACCAAAGGCTTTACTGTCCCAAACTGTACTGTACTGCACCAAAATAAACCGTACCATGAAGGAAACTACGGCTATGGAGACCAAAACCTGTTCCTAATGGGACTGAACCTAATTTAACCGATTAAGTTTAGGGCTTGTGTTTAGGTTAAGGTTAGCTTTAGCGCTTTGTTTAGGCCTTGTCCAAATGATTGGACGTCGTCAATGTAGTGTCCAAGAAGAATAGCGACGCATAGCTGTACGTGTGTGTGTGTGACCCTGTTCAAAAAGGTGGCATTTTGAATCGGGGTCATCAAACAAAACTGTCAAAATAAGCTAAAACTAAGAGCGGAGTATACTGTATCTGTCTCAGCTACAACCCTCATAATGTACATACTGTCTAGAGACACCTTACCTTCATATTGACAGCTCTTTCTCTCCCCCGTGGCCTGCTTACTTCATTAAGAAAGCACTGTATCATAGAGCAAATGAAAACTGAATTGGCTAAGGCTTATAAATGAGAGAGGTGTACAGTATATAAGCCGTGGCCTTGAGAATGTCAAAAATACAGCAAAGGGCAACCCCTGCAGAAGAAAATTAATGCACATGTCGAAGACATCCTCCTGACAATTTCAAGGTTATATGAGGATGCCTGATAAACATAGTTAATTCCAACATGCAACCCACTAGTTGCATGGTGTACTGTATGTGGAGTGGTTCAGGATCTCACCCTTTACTCAATGCAACAACATGACTCCATGTGATTCATGTTGCTGTGTGCTGCTGCTTCTTAAAAGACACATGTAAGAGCATTAGTGAATAAATAAGATTACTGAGCCATCACACACCAATCATACATCAGGGTTTAGCCTAATGGTGTTTTCATGATGAGTATGAGTGTACTGATAGCACTCACTGCACATGTGAAACAACTTAAGTCAAATAGGATTTTTTTTTTTTATCCTCTGTAAACTTCCTGCCACGGCTGTATTGCATCACTCTGGTAACTTTGTGTTCACGCGTCGGGTTATGAACAGAAACAATGCATCGGTATTTGTATGCCAAGTCATTTTAAGACCTTAGTGTTGGAGCATTTGTGTGTGTACAGTGGAAGAGCAGTGGCCAAGTGGTAAAATTACCTTGTATAACTTTTTGTGGGCACGTCTTTGTGTTTTCATTTGAAAAAAGAAAAAAGAATCACGATGAAGAAATTCCCTTGAATGCTGAGATCTGCTCATTCTCTAAAGAATTGCAGGCACAAGGTGATACATCAAATCTCTTTTCTTTATGCAGAATGGAGAGAAGATCCACGCAGTTGTCCTCTGCCAGACTTTCAGAATGTCTCGTCTTGTATAACGTCAGAAACGAAAGGAGATGTGTGGCTAATTAAACGAGGTGTTGGTGTTACTCAGGCAATGGCCTTTCCGTCTCATTGATTGTCAGCGTATTTAGCACAGACATCGTCTCATCACCCCCTTAAAAGGTTCACATAGGCCATGGTAACAGCATTGTCAAACTCAGCATGGCATGCCCCAAAACCTCATGTTACTTTTTTTTTACATAAAGCTCCATTTTTGTTTCAGGCAAAGTCAGCAACAGTGCCACTCCGACAGCAACAAGTAATGCTGAATCCTAATTTTAGAATCTCATTTATTAGTCATTTATTCACACTCGGAACACATCCAGTGCTGGTGTGAAACACTGTCATCAACGCCTGTGGCAGAAACCGTTTTTGGCATGCGTTCTTTACAGGTCTGCTTCGTCGTTGTTGCTAGGTAACGTATAGTTTCCCCGCCAGCTGAAATGTTGTTCGACACCTCACTGTTATGATGTTGGGGTGAAAAAGTGCTACATATTTGCAACACTTTCTACTCAAGAGAAGAGGTATCAATAAAGTGCCAGCAGCATAAACTGGCCAAATTCCCTCAATCACTAAATTTGACAGCCACTATTTTTTTCCATTTTAAAGACGGGGGCAATAGAACCAGGAGCAGAGCAGTGCCTGACCAAAGTATCTCCATCGGTGGCTTGACTGTTATGAGAGCATTATAAATCTAGACTATGGTAATAGAGTGGCCAGCCTCTCGGGCTTGAAAATGACTTATTATGTGTCAGTATTTTTTCCTTCCTCTTCTAGGTATTTTGGCTTGAAGTGTAAATAATTAATTTCCCTATTTAAAGAGCGTCATGTTTGATTTATAACCGTAGAGGTGCAGTAAGGTGACTGTATAGGGGGTGGCATTCACTTCTGAATGACAGAAACACCTTCATTTTAAAACTCTGCAAAGAATACGGAAGAGAAACTGCCCGAGAAACGTGGAACAAAAGTTAATTTGAAGGCTCTATCTTTCGACGTGTATGTAAACACAACCTTTTCAGAGCATGTAAGTGAGGAACTTGGTTAATTTAAGAATCAAAGGAAGCTATTGTACCTGGCATGATTAATTTCTACAATGAAGGTTGCAGAAAGAAAATTCATAGTTTAACCTTTTAGAACTAGTGGTATCATAATAAGCAACTTCTCAACAAAAGAATAAGAATGGCTTAGTTTTGCGGCTTTGTCCTAAATTTTAATTAAAGTCCAGAGAAACACAAACCCATTATGTGAACGCTATAGGACGGTACTGTGTTAATGAAACGAGGCAACTTTACTGTTCATCTTAAATGTCTGATATTTATACATCACACCATGCAGTATTTTAGCACTTTGAGAGTTTATTCTGGATGAATCGCCAAGATTGTAAATGAACCCTTCTGTGAACATGGCATGCATACTTCTCATTACCGTAACTCCTAGAGCATTTGTCTGAAATATCAAGAAAGTTCTAAACATAATATGGACTGGCAATCGGTCCAGACAAGGTTTTGACAAGTCTACAGCAATAAAATCCAAATAAATCCAGACAGTCTGATTATCATAATGGTCATAAGAGGGTTAGAATTCTGCTCTGTATATATATATATACATATGTATTGAAAAAAATAATGACAAGACATCTCAAAACTACCCGAAAATAGTGACTGAAAATATCTCCTGTCTTGACAACATCATCATACAGAATGAGTCACATCACCGGAGGAAATTATACTGTAATCACATCAATCACAGTGTAATCATGTCCATCACTCTGTCTCTGGTTTTATTACAGTATTCAGGTCTGTACTCGCACAAACAACCAAAAGTACACAAGAAAGTTTACCAGATCATACTGTTTCAAGCAGAAAAGGTGAACTTTAATGCCCTTATTACCCAAACTCTCTCTGCCACACTTACAGGTCCAGTGTGTATCATTTTAGAGGATTTTTTGGTAGAAACTGAATGTACACAATCATACTTTTATAAGACATATTACGTCTTCTAAAAGTATGATTGTTGGTTGGCTTTTGAGGCCTTTGAATAAGCGTTGCTTAAAGGAGGCCGACATCTTGCGTCATGATTTTTCTTTAGCAGCTTGAACCGACAAACAGCCAGAGCGTACATTTTTCACGACGTGTTGTGTCGCCCCCACCTTGTCGGTATCACTTTGTACATTTTTATGACCTGATTGACAGAAGTATTTCGGCCTTAAACATAGAAGTAATGGGCGGTTTTTTTTCACCATCAACCATGGCTTAACATTGTTGTGCTCTCAGAGAAGATACCGCTGTCATGTGTGCACTGTTCCATAGTCTTCCGGAGCTCCGTATGGATGAGAACTGCTTCCAGCGATACTTTTGCAAGACGAGTCGATGCTCTGCAGCTTGGACAAATTGCCTATAGTTGGTATCACTCCGGGAAACCCTGTTCTGGCCGCGATACGAGCTAGCAAGTTGTCAAATTAGCTGCTCATCATGCAGTATCATCCATACGAGACTACAGATAATCTCAACGCTGATTGGCCAGTGGGATTTGTTGCCCAAGTTGGAACATTTTAACTCGAACGATGGCCGCGAATGACGATGCGTCATGTGCATTTACTTTATATGTAAACATGTAGCGCCTTGTCTGGTGTGAACGCAGCATTAGCATTAGTCACCAGTTCTGATACACTGGACATTTAAGATAAGAGTGACATGTAGCGTAGTCATTGTAAAGCCGTTATTGTTAGGCAGATATAGAAAGACCAGTGCAGACCTTTCCAAGGCTGCACCATGACTCATCTTTTCAGATTCTCTTCCATAGACAGGGGCTGCAAAAGCAGTGGACTTCCATTCTTTACAGAAGCTGATAAAGGTCAAGCAAAGAGAAAAAATACTTGTACTTGTACATAGCTCAGAGGAGAAGGATGGTGGTGTCGAGTGATAATGAAGGCAGCCCGAAAGGCCAGCTGTGATGTACACTCTCATTTTTGCTTCACAGAGTCGCAGAGCTCAAATGATGCTTGTTTCATGAACTATCATGTTGATTCACAAGCCAGAAACTTTGGACACACACTTTAATGCCCCCATTTGTGTTTGTGCCAAGCCAGTCTTGGTGTTTGTGCCAATTGTGTGGATGTTCTTGGGTAGCTGAGCCCCCTCCCAACCCCCAGTCCTATTTGGACTTTGCTCAACGTCTCTTTAATACATTTCTGTCCCCTTTGACTTTTATATTCCTTTAACTCCACTCCTCTTTCTTCCTCCTCTCTGTTGTACCTATGATACTGGCCTTCTACTTGTTTTCCCTCTCTTCCCCCCCCCCCCCCCGCCTGTAACAATAGTTGCCAAACATGATGCTTCTCCACAAGTCTATCCAGCGAGGGGAGTGATTCACTGTTGGCCCTTATCTGTCTTTCTCGGTGTCTCTTTCTGTCTGTCTGTCTGCTCTGTATTCTCACATCCATTGTGACCACACACAACCACACACAAACACACTATGTGTTCAGATTATGACTTCGGGAGCTTTGAAGCCACAGACGACTGGCTTTCTTTCATCCCAGCATTGACTCATGTTCCATTTTCATAATTTGGTGATTCATGAATATGTAATGGCTCCCTGTTGACCTGACTAATATGAAGAATACGCACACAAAAACAGGCACGTGCATACACACCAAACTGTGGAACGGCCAGTTATATGAGCTGAGGACCACTGTGTATTTTTTTAAAACCTTGTAGTTGAGCAATCTCTTAATTCCATTATTATTATTTTCATTGATAGCTGTGTTATAATGTTTTATTGTTGTGTTTTATAAGCACTTTGTTGATATTTTCAATTACCATAAAATCTGAGCTTGTTTGGAGGTCCTAGCAGGGGATGAATGGTTGATGAATGGAGCTTCAGCTTCAGTTTAACATGCTTAACTTTAATATTCAAAAGAGAACAGCAACACTTGTTTCTCAAACTGGCTTAATACTAGAAATATCCACCTCACTCCTTAAACCAATGATACCTTTGCGTGAACTATGAGCGTGACTTCGGGCGAGTCCTGTCGCTCAATTAGAGGCGACTTTTTCCACGCTTCCACATTTGGGAACGCCACCTGTCACACCTTCGTCTACAAAATAAATTTTGCAGCGTGAAAGTGACACAATGTGTCAAATTAACACCAGCTCCGATTAGGACAAGATACAATCGGGATTAAACACTAGCTAACGAGTTAAATTGACTCTTTTAGTGATACTTTAACACTGCTACACTCTTTTACTTTGTATGAATGTCACACTAGAACAATGTGATGCAACAGTGTCTGTATTTTCCCAAATAAGTAATAAATGTAAAGAATTAAATTCACTCCCGTCGCTACAGAAGCTGTGAACAATCTGACAAAGCTCCGAGGCAAATCAGTATTTATCCACAGCAATAAGGTCAGTCGTGTTTTGTTAAAAGGAGGTGGGACATAATCTTATTTATTTAAATGCAGACATGGAACCAAAGTCTGAGCCTTAGTGTCCCCATATTACCATGTCTGGGTTTTAGGTTTTTACATTAGAACGTCCAGGAATGAGGTGGATAAAGCGACAGAACGTTGTTGTTTTTGTCGTGTGGAGGGCAGCGTTACACCTCTCACTGTACATCCTGTCAGAAATTATTATGAGAAGACGAAAATTGTCTTACATATTTACCCACTCATGAGCGCAAGATCATAAGTGTTAGATTTCCACAGCTCATTTAATGCATTTAGAGCTCAGCTGCTCCGTGTCGCTGAACTAGTGCAAACTTCTACTTCAATGTCATGACGACTAAAACCTTACACAATTTAAATTCCAAGTCTCGCCCCAGCATTATCATTTTAATACTTTTGTGGTCAGACTTTGATTGCCGATCGAATAAATGTCACCAACAATTATATTGTTCAGTCAAAGTAAGGACGGACGAGAAGATAATTCAAAAACAAGACTGATCTCCTCGTGTAGAGCAGGAAATAATAACTCGGTGACGTGTGGGACGAGAATGGACGAAAGAAAAGGTCGGAAAAGGTAGAAGGGCAAATAACTGAGCGTTTTCCTCATGTGGGGAACACTTTGGTGGCAACACAAAGGAACATGTTTGTGATGTCTTATGATTCAAAGAAAACACACGCATTGGCTCAAATAATGGCCACAGTGGTACACATGTTTTTACAGGGAAAACGGCCATGACCATGTGTGATTTCTCGGGGTTTGGTTTTGTTCCACAGTCTGTTTAATGAGCCACTTTGCTTTTCTCTTTGCGCTCTGTAATAGACAGACGATCTGAAGGGTGTATCCCGTCTTTCTCTAAATTGGTAGACAATGAATGACTCCCAATACCTATATGATAAAGACGGGCACTGTAGATGGCACATATCCCTTCTTTTTGCCTCCATTCAACTGCAATTCCAGTCATACTGATGAACCTAAGCGGTAGTAGACGTCATGATGCGGGTGTACCTTCTCTACAAATCAAATAAGAAGTTTCTGTCTTATTCCTCTCAGCTTCAGGTTTAATTGAGTTTCAGTCTTCGAGAAAGATGTAGAACGTCAGCTGAATTTGTTGTTGTTGTTGTTGTTGTTGTTATGTGGCACTTCCATCACCTCGTGTTTTTTTCCCCCTCCGTCATTGCGCTCTCTGCCTTGTTTCTCAAGTCCCTGCTTGCTCTCCATCCCTCTTTATCAGCCAGGGCACAGGCAGAGGGACCACCTGCAGAGACATGCCCATGAGGCTCAAACTGCTCGCCTGCCTCTGTCCTTTCTCTCTCTGTTCGAGGTCGAACACCATCGGGGGGTATGATTCATTGCGATAAATTGCTGTCTTATCCCTAAAAAGACAGTGCAGACACACACACACACATGCACATACACACATGCACACACACCTGCCTCAGAATTAAAACGTTTATAAATTTGCAGTGTTGCACACATTGTCATTACTGGTTTGCACTTTAAGCACAATTAGCCAGTGTTTCAAGGTCATCACAGCGTTATTTTAATGTATAGAGATTTGTACACGCATGTCACACAAGTCACAAATTTTCTTCCTAATTTATGGTAACATAGCTGTATGAATGGCTTGAACATGTCCTCACACAGCCTATTTTAAGTCATACACACACACAGACACACACAAATAAATGCCTCTCAGTGATTATACAGATTCACACTCTGGAAACCAGGCCTATGCCACCAACTGTTGCCCCAAATGCAATGTTGAATAACCCTCACTGCACATGTGCAGCTTTACTGAGCTACTTATATTAAATATTCAAACCAGTCGTTTGCTTTTACAGGAGAACGCTCTTGTGCATAGCTGTTTTTGTTTTTCAGACAGAGCGTGGTTTGTCTGGATGTTTTTTTGCCTTCGTCACTGGCTCTTATTCATTTTTCCGTAACAATAGTGATCCACTTAAAGCAGGAAGTATTAGTCTAATCTTAAACCATGAACAAAGGCACAGCCTGTCATATATTTTATTATATGTTTGTGCTGTTTTGTGTTTCTTTCTTTCGTTCGTTCTTTGGTCGCTGCCTCTGTTAATTGAGAGTTGAATGAAATGCACGGTGACATGTTTTGGAAATTCATCAAACTATATAAAGAGAAAGGAGAGTTGTCTCACAGGGTGACAATGTAGCATCATGCTGATAAAACCTTTTCCTTCATTTTTTTAATACACCCTTTAACACCTAAGCCTCAGTGTGTCAGGTTTTTTGTGCTTATTTTAACCTTTAAAGGAGCCTGAAAATGTCTTCTGACTAAGTGCATTTGCCCATTTTTCCAGAGCTCTTAGCACTTTAAATATCTGGCAGTTTACATGTTGCATGTTTAAAAGAGCGTCCAGTATTGACAGTTTAAAGTCAAGAAAACTACGATATTTTGCATGTCAAATTTGAAATTTAACAGTATAAAACATATTTTTGATATAATAGGCCAATATGGCTGTTTTTCTGGCCGTTTTATGTTTAAAATAAGCAAAGTCCAGACGGACATTTCGAGGCTTAGGTGTTAAAGGCTTAAACATTGGAAGATTATGTTGGAACATGCCAGTTATGTCGACTGGACTAATGTGCTCTATAGCCAACACAGTGTGACTCATCATCATTATCTTTCTTTCTCCTAAGTAAAAATAGAGGAAGGTATTCCTCTATTATCAACTCATTAGACTCATGTTGTAAGAGAAGCTCTCACCCTCCATTTACTCAGTGAAGCTGAGCAAAGGTTAGGCACCTCCTGTGTGAGACAGTCGCACACTTCATTTCCCACACACACAACACGCACACACACCACACACAGTCCGTGTAAAAGTAACCATCCATCTCTCTTTCTGCTTTTTCCTGTTACTGTTTCTGTCTGTCACAGTTTTGTCTGTCTCCCCCTTTTCCTCTGTGGTGGAATAACAGCCTTGTCAGTTACTTCCTCCAAAAACACAGTGGTGGAAGGTGTAGTCAAAGAAAAGAAAAGAAGATGACTATAATTGTGTAGATTGCTGCCTTTTTTTATACTTGTTTTTTTTATATATATTTCACTTTAAACACATTATACATGGCATGATTGATTTTGATAATAAAAGAATGTAACAGTGAATTAAATTAAATAAAATAAATATTTTTCCATAGCCCACAAATGCCCGGTGAATATTACACCATGCGTTTTCCTTATTATCTGCAACACGTGTTCCTTCAAAAGCTGTGTTTGGGGATCTTCAATGAAAATGAGGGGTCGTCACCAAATGGTAAAAAAAAGAAAATAAACAGTTTGTTTTATTTATTTATTTATTTTGGAACTGAAAATTACAAATTACAATCCTCCTCATTTTCATGTTGGACTGATTTGAATAAATTGCAGCTACATGCTCTTTAGAGTGTATGTTAATTAATCATTGAAGCAAAAGTATTGCATCCACTTTCTTCACTTTGGATTGGTTATTTGGGCACCTGTGGTGCCTTTGCTCACACATCCAGTGCAGAGAGAGAGAAAACTGCCTTTATAATTGGTACTTGTTGGAAATGGGTCACCTGGTTGTTCCAATGTAATAGAACACATGATCCAATTATATTCACTGCATAGTTCTCCGTCTCTTGTCTGTAACTTTGATTTCTCAGTGTAAGGACTATACACACAAACAAAAGGAAACCCTCTGTACAGGCATGTTGGGTAATTAGATGCATGTCTGGTGCCTCATGGGAATGACTTTGTTCTTTAATCAATTTGAGCGTGAACACAGATAAACATCTGTTGTCGGTACAAGTTATGTACTGTACTGCCAACAGCCTCATACTGGAGTTCAAAATGAGCACTTACTGCATATCATAATATCATGATATCATCACGTGATCATGTGATCCAAGCAGATCAAATGGGGCTGGGCAATATGTTGGAAAGCATATGATAAGTCAGCTATCGTATGACAATATGTTATCACTGAGTGATTGCCCAACCCCAATATAAAAATATAATATTTTATATATACTTGCTATTTTCTATGGAAGAGTATTATGGCCAGAGAAGAAGAAAAAATCTCTTACTGCGATTAAAGTCAGAATGCTGACATTTTTCCTCAGAATTCAGGGATTAAAGTAAAAGTCTGACTTTTATGAGATCATTCTGGGATTAAAGTATAAATGCAGTTTTTTTTCTGAGATTATTATGTGATTATAGTAATAATTCAGTTTTTTTGCTTAGATTATTCTGGGATTAAAGTAAAAATTCAGATTTTTTTGCTGAGATTTTTCTGGGATTAGAGTAAAAATTCTGACTCTTTTTGATGAGATTATTCTTGGATTATTGTACACATTCTGACTTTTTTCTGAGATTATTCTGGGATTACATTTTTTTCCCTTCATAATTCTGACTTTAATCTCAGAATTCATGTGGTTTTATATATTTTTTTTTTTACATGTGGCCCTTCCTCCTCCACAATTTCCACTGTGCACACATTTTCTGTAAATACCATACTAATCAAGTCAGTTTTTAAAACTGCTCCTCAAAACTGGAGTTCAGCCACACACTGGGAGACAGTTGCCATGCCCATGTTCATGTAGTCAGATCATTAAAATCTGTGATGGAAAAAAAAAAAAAAAAATCTGCCCAACAAGTAGCCCCTGTGAGACACATGCCACATATACTCACTCCAGCATGTCCTTGTGTGCCTGGGTCTCCTCTCAACTGAATGTGCTCAGTGCACTTCCAAAGGAAGTCTCTCAGGGAGGAACTCCTGACAAGTTGCCCAATCTGTCTCAGCTGGCTGTGGAAGAGAAGTGGACAAACTGATCTGGAGATTCATGATAATGGGGCTCTCAATCCCACAATCCCAGTCTCTACCTACAGTAGGCGTCCGTGCATATTTTTTTTGATGTCAGTTAGATCCTGATCAAGCAGCCAGATGGACGTCTGCTCTTCAGTGACACACTTTATCCAAGGCTCGGTGAACCGTTCACTCTCTGTTTGAGCTTTTGCAAATGATTATCAGAGTGGGAGCCACCTTTTTGTATGAAAATGAGGCTCAATTTATGTGCTCAATCTGCAGCTATGCATAATCAAGCAGAGTCAGTTAAGATGTGAATTTGTTTCACTTCATTAGGTACACCTGTTTAACTACATGTAAATGTAAATATATTACAGTATTTTAGGATTTTCACATTGGCAAAGAATGAAAAAGACGAAACCGTGCTATCTCTGAATGCACAACATGACACATCTCGAAGCACTCCTGCTACTTTATTAGATGTCCTGTGTACAGCACATAACAAAGTGGCTCGTGCATGTGTGTAGATCACAATAATGTAAAGCCTTCTTCACCTCGAGCCATGATTTGAACTTTGAAAAATGCGGCTGACATCTATAGTCATCCGTGCGACATGTTGATGATCCTCTCAGGATGTTGCATCTTTTCCCGTGCCAAGATTTCACACTCATCATTCAAACAAACTGGATTTGTTCTAATGCAGAAGCTTATCTGCAAGAAGAAGAAGACGATTACCTCGAGGCCCTTTTTGTGACGGCTGAGATTTGGAAAATGTCACCGCAGGACTTATGGACGAGAACAAGATCATGAATACAGGCGGCCGAAATGAGTCGCCTCTGCAGGGAGACCAGAACTCAGCCTTGGAGATGGGGTGAGGAGCTCGGACATCCAGGAGGAGCTCAGAGTATAACTGCTGCCCTTGAGTCGGTTTGGGCGTCTGGTTAGGATGACCTTCTGGAAGCCTCCCTTGGTAGGTGTTTCGGGCATGTCCTTCAAGAATTCGGGTCCGAACCAGGACGTGTTGGAGGGATTATATCTGGGAACATCTTGGGATCCTTGGAGGAGCTGGCGAAAGTGACTATGGAGAGGGCGGTCTGGGCTTCCTTGCTAAGTTTGATGCTCCAAGGACCCGGACACGTAATTTAACGCTATTGTTGTGTTACAGGATGATTTTGTGACGCCTTCAGCCAAAAGCATTGTTGCACTCTCTGTAGTGAAAACAGAGAAGAAACCGTCGTTTTGTGTGGTTTCACAACACCACACAGAGCCGGACACAACATCGTGGCGAGTTTCACGTTAACTTAGGGGACTCCGCATGGAGCTCGTCATGCAAAAGCATCGCTGGAAACGGCTCCCCTTCCGAATTTAACGCCACGTTGCGTCTGGTGTTGGGAACCAAATATCGTACAGCTGGCAACTACGTGACGTCATTTGGGAGAATCTCAACGTGATAGATGTGATGGGATTGATTCTCTATGTAAAGTTTGGTGTGAAGACACTAACATTAGACAACGCAGGCGAAAGGCGAATGTGTAAATTATGGGTCCATTCTCAGTTTCAGGAATTTCCTGCTATTGTCCACACGGACTCGGTGTCACACACTCAGGTCACTCACGACTGAACAGAGCCATTGTTCATGTTATCAGTAACGTTTGTGGTTTTCCTAGCTTGTGTCAAAGTGTATCCAGAGTGGGGAAAAAGGTCAATTACTCAAATTATTATGGGACTTTTTAAAACAGATGGATCTAAAAGATAAATAAATGACTGTGGATAGTGAAAAATCTTGTAAAGCTTTTTTTTCTGACTGAAAATAATGAGGGCTCATGCTGAGCTGTTTTTGAAACTCTGGTACTCGGAAAGGTCCACAGTCATATTTGAGATAATTATCCACGTGTCTGTCTTTCAAAGGACATGAGAGACGCTGCGTCATCTACTTTGATACTTTTTTGTTTCTTATCTATCTTAGCTCTTACATTTTAATTTTTTTTGTTGCTAATACTGAACTGATGTGTTTTTATTCACACGGGGCGTTTTATTCCACTGTGAAATTCTTAATTAGAGATGTCACCCTCTGTGTCACCAACTATAATGTTTTAATCCCAGTAGGTACAATTAAACTCTAACGATCTCCCTTTTCTGAGTCAGAAGATATAACGAAGGCCATATCTCTTCAGTAAGAAGCTGATAATGTTGGTGATTATACATCTGTTGAACTATCGCAGTGTTTTTTTTTTAGTGTAATGGCGCTGCATCACTGATCCATTGGCCAACTCCACTATGGATCCCATTAAACTGCAGCGTGGCCAATTTTGTATTTTGTGCAGTTTTTTATGTAACGTTAGCTAGTTCACAGCAATCGTGATCCTAATATACCCATATGACTGCACACTCAACACCAAAATTCCCATCGGTGATCATTAAAGTTTCACATAACAGTTTTTTGTTATTGTGGGGTTGTTGTTTTCTTAAATAAATGTATAAGTCTATTAAAGCTGTCGTTTTTACAGTGGTTATTTTCGGAAGGCAGTTTGTCGTCCATCATTTGGACTAAATTAGAAACAACGTATGGATGTAATGGCAGGATTTTTCATTAACGTGACTGAAGACACAGTTCTGACTGCCATGGAAACTGCTTTTGACAAGTAGAACTGGGCTGTGTGTCTGAGAGAGAGAGAGAGCTTGAATTTGTCACCTCTTTTGAACCTCTTCTGGCATAAACACTGACCTTATCGGAACCAGTAGTCCTCATGGAGACCAAAACCTGGTTCTAATGAGGCTTTATATATGAAGTTTAGGGATTTTGAGACCCAGGTTTGTGGAACAAGGGCCTTTCTGACAGGGCGAAAAGTGCGGTCAAACCCTGGATAGATTGCACTGCATGTACAGTGTGGTTCAGAGAAAGAGCATCAGCAATAATAACCCTGGCCATTTCAATCAGGATAGTTTTTATAGTATATAGTAGATAATAGTATCATTTATTATATATATATATACATATATATATATAAAAACTATTGTCATCTGTTTAACGCAGCAGTAAAGTTAGCTCAAGTAATACAAAGTGCTTTTTTTTCTTTCCATCGATCTCAGCTCTGAGAGAAACTAAAAAAAGAAAAAGAGAAAGTGGTGTGAAGATATATATATATATATATATATATACCCGTACATTATGGATGGTAGGTACAGTATATAGTGAAGTGAGTTTTCTTCTCATTTCTCCCTCTCTGTATCCTCTACAAGCATGCATGCACATTGACAGGCTAGTGAACACTGAGCCGCAGTTCTCCTTATAATAATAGACTCGAGCAATAACTGCAGGTGGAGTACATGGTTGTCAAGGTGATGAATAGTCTCCAGGGTAACACAGGAAGTCCATCTGGGGGGAGAAAATCTGAAAAAGGAAGTAGATAACGGAGATTGAAGTGACACGGCCCGCTGATTTATTCACGTCCATCCATCATGTAAACGTCACCACTATTGGGGTCTACGCTGAGTAAATGGCCAATAAAGTATTTGGGGCTTTTAGGGCCACAGAACAAGTGCCACAACAAAGTATAAGCTTTTATAAGAGTGGGGAGTGAGCCAAATGCTTTGTCTCATATTAAAAAGAAAAAGATTTTACTTAGCTCAAGCAGCACATCTGTTTTGTCTTACTTTCTTTCTTTTTCTTCCCAGTCCACTTACCTCCTGCTTTTATCCACTTTCCTGTTTTCCACAGCACAGCCACTCATGCTCTTTCATAAACTGCACAAAGTCTACAAGTTAAGTATTTAAGTGCCATTAACGACTGCGCTCATTTGACATTACACAGGTTCTCGGAGCGGATTAGGCGTAACAGTTAAGTGTCGCGCTGATCTTTTTGTCGCATTTTTCTTTGTAGCCGCGCACTAATCTGTACGTGTAGAACTGAGATACTGGATGAATATTTACAGGATTTTCCTTTTCTCTTTTTTTCCCCCATTTCATCCTCACTTGCTGATTAGTGAACAGTTCAGACTTCTTATAACATGAAGATCAAAGGGAATTTTAAATGTGGTGCTAAAAATCGTTCATCCTGTGTGTGTGTGTGTGTGTGTGTGTGTGTGTGTTGTGTGTGCATGTCTGTGGGGAGTTTTGTGTGCTTGTCAGCACACGTAGACTAAATGACATGTGAAGCAAGTAAAATCAAAGGAAATGGCTATAATGCATTACAGAAATCTTAAGCAGATTGTTTATGAAAATACATGAAAGCATTGGTTGGAGGTAATATGTTTATGCGAAACAAGGCAAAGTAATTAGCAGTGATGCTTTGAAGAGTAACGGGAGAGATAAAGGTTGCATTTATCTTTCTTTTTTGTATTCATAAAACGTCCATATGCAAATAGTTGTCATCACTTGTTCCCGTAAACAGCTTATATTTATTTTTGGACGCATTCTACCCCCCAAAATATTTGATGTCAAGTCACTCAAGTCATAAATAAAACATGAAAGCTTGTGTGTTTTTTTTCATTTCATGTCTTTATTTATGTCAGTTTTTAAAATGTCTATAAAGGTAAAAATCCACAGAGGATATGTTGAATATGCGAGACACATGCAACATCAGACTGATTATCTAATGTAATCACACAAATCAACGCGATACGATGACCAGTTGGTTCCAGTCTGTTCTCTGAGTTAATGTCGGGTTGGGATCAGGACAAAAGGGCAAGTGGAAAGATCTGTACCACGCTGACAAGTGTCAAATCATGTCGGTGAGACGTGGGGGTCAGATCCTATGCAACGGGTTCGTTGAGGCTCTAATCAGTGGTTATTATAATAATGTCAGAACACTTGCTAGTGCATCACAGCTTGCTCGTAGATTATGGGAGAATGATGTACGGTAATGTACCTGCAGGCTGGCTCAGACACCACTGCTGACCCTCGTTTCAGAACTGTAATAAAGCAACAGAAGACGGTGGTCATTTCTGAACACATCACATTTTCTTTTGCATGACAGAGATGGTCAAGTGTGTGTCCATTACTACAGAAGAGTATTAGGGCCACATGTAAATGTAATGTAGATTTTTTTTAAAGAAAGTACAAAAAAATAAAACGGCATGAATTTATGAGATTAAATACAGAATTCTGACTTTAATCTTAGAATTCTGACTTTTTCTTTAATCTCAGAATTCTGATATATATATTTTTTTAAATGTCAGAATTATGATATAAAAGAAAAAAACTGAATTCTGAGACTTAAGAAAGTCAGAATTTTAAGATTAAAGTCAAAATTCTAAGAATAAAGTCTGAATTCTGAGATTAAAGAAAATCAGAATTCTAAGATTAATGAAAAAGTCTGAATTCTGAGATTAAAGAAAAAGTCAGAATTCTAAGATTAGAGAAACAGTCAGAATTCTGAGATAAAAGAAAGTCAGAATTCTAAGATTAAAAGTTCTAAGAAGTTCTAAAAAATTCTACATGTTGCCATAATACTAATATGCAGGATGAATTGTTATTGTTGAATGTTATTATGACATCTGCCACAAACACCGTTGGCAACGGCGTTCCGCTGCTTCTGTCGGGAGGATAATTCACCTGACCACACTGCAAACACTCTTCAAGTGTTCCAGAACATGAAAAGAAGTTTAAGTGTTGACTTGCTTCCCCCCCCTGAATTCCCCAGATCTCAATCCGGTTGAGCATCTGGGATGTGCTGCAACAACAAGTTGAGGCCATCGCACAGATTACGAGAGTTAAAGGATCAGATGGTAACATCTTAGTGCTAAATACCAGAGGTGTTACGGGCACATGCCTCAACAGACCTCAGTTGCTTTGCTTGTTTGATGGGGGACAGATGCGATACTGGGCTGGTGCTTTCGATGTTTTGGGGGAGCATACCATGAGAAATGCAGCTACTTTCACACACACACACACACACACACACACACACACACACACACACACACACACACACACACACACACACATATACATATACATATATATGTATATGTGTGTCAGCTCAGATGGGGCCCACATCCAGTGTACTCATAGTCCTGGTCCCAAGTCCTGATAAATTGGCAGGTAATGTCAATTGAGGAAGCGTGAAAAAAAAAAGATCCCTTAAAAAAAAAAAAACTAGAATTTTTATTGACAAGTGATGATCTTTGTTTTTTTTTTCTCTTATAGCAAAATGCACAAAAGCTTTTATCTTAATTTGGTTGCACTTAATTTGTTGGGTCTGCTCTTGTCCTCTTTGATGTTAATTCTTTAAAATGTGGCCTTGAGTGATGCAAGTAGTCTTTGAAGCAAATGCTCAACAGTTGCATGCCTTCATGGAGAAATGACGAGATGACTTTGTATCCACCTGTGTAAATACATAGTTGTCAGTCTGTTCAGTTATAAGCCTCTGCTGCATTCTCATCACTTCTGTTTGTCAGCATTTAATGCAACCTCTATAACCTATTTCAGTTAAATGTGATCTGATTTCAGGTTCAGGTGTAAATGAGGCTGAAATATTTTGGCGGGAATAGGTTTGAAACCATTTGAAATTGTCACAATTTAAAAAAAAAAAAACGATAAAAGACTGATGAGATTTCATGCAGCTCCATGTTTTGCGCTTATGTGGCAGTAACAGGAGTTTCCTTGCATTAAAACATAGATGATTGAGTTTTCTTGTTCATTGTTGTCTTCTCCTTAAGCAATTCTTAATGCAGGTCCACCACATGCGAGGAGGGAAATACGTTATTCAAAAAGGTTTGGTTAGTTTCGCTAAAGTGTGACAGTGTGAACGCAAACTCGCACTGGCTTAATGTTGCAACCCCCAATAGTACCGAGTCGAGTGGACCATAAGGTGTGAATACGACTAAGCCTATCGGCACCATTCCACTATTTCTCTTTTTAAGCATTGCGATTGTGTTGCATGGCAACAGTCATCCACTGCACACAGGAAGTGATTTCTTTCACATCATGACTGATGTGACTGAGTCAAGGCAGAATCAGGAAAAGTTGTAACAAAAAAAGAAAAGAAGCCAAATTTTTCCACTTTTTATGTAGGCTTTTACCGTCCTTAAAAGAAAAACACTGAGAAGGAGACTGAAACAGAATTAGACGAGGGTAAAACCGGTTATGAAGTCTAAGAAAACAGAGCTGAGGGAGTAAGGGGGGGGGGGGGTTGTCCAGCCTAGCCTGCCGGAGAGGAAAGTGGGTCATTTATGTCACTATGTGATGACAGCATGTGTGTGTGTGTGTATGTGTGTGTAACCACTGGGCAGTCCGTGTCATTTTGCCACATTTCTCTGGAGAGACTAACACTGACACAGGGACAGCGACTGTCGCCAGCCTCGGCCCCTCTCTCTCTTCTGGCTCTGTTGTATGTGCTGTGTGTGTCCAATGGTGTGTTCACACGCTGGTATTTCACATTTTTTTGTCATGCATGCTGGTGCTCCTGTTAGCTTTTGTTGCAACCACATGTACTCTTGAGACGAGCCGTGTGTGTGTGTCTTTTAGCAGTGACACAGTGTTGCGTTGCAGGGGCTGAGTCGGTCACACACTGACAGTTGTGAACTGTCCCCGAGGACACACATGCAGAGACCTGTATTCTTTCACTAACAACCAACAATCTTTCTGTCCTTGTAACTGTCCTTGTAGTTTGTGGATAGAAATGTTTTTGTGTGTTTTAAATATTTTATAGTTTCTACAGTGACAAAAAAAGATTCACCCAACTCCAAAGTGCAAATCATTGTGACACAATAACGCTGTGATGATCAACAGAAAAAGACACTTACAGTAAAACACAGTAGATTGATTTAATTGCCTACATTTTTAGAAGTTGTTATTCACTTCAATTACATTTTATTTATAGCGCCAAATCACAACATACATTATCTCAAGGCTCTGTACATAGACAACATTACAGAGAGCAGAGAAGCCCAACAATTCACACAGTGGGCAAACCCTTAGAAATTATATTTGTGTCAATATTTTTCAAACAACACTTTTTAAGAAGCAAACAACCCTTGATGAATTGAGCAAACAACAATTAACCACAAAATCAAAATACACACATTTGGAGTCGCTGTCGCTTGGCGTTCCCCAAGTATCTAACGTTTATAATCTGAAAAACACTAAATACTTACACATAACTTATACAATTATAAGTCACAGATGGACAGCGACTCCAAGCCCGTGAGCTACTGAGAAACCTCAGCAGCCAATCAGCAGTCAGCTTCCTAAGGCCCGCCCACGGTCAGAAGCGCAGACAAAAAACCATGTTGTTTAAAAAACAAATCAGGGAGCGCAAAGACAATTACGATAATTGCAAACAAAAAGTTTTTTTTTTCACACATAAAATACAATTTAATAAATGTGTTTATTTTGATTTTGTGGTTCATTTTTGTCTGCTCGATTCATAAAGTGTTTGCCGCGTGAAAAACTTGTTGTTTGGAAATATTGACTCAATAAGCACTAGGTATAAGCGGAGAAAAAAAAAATCCTTTTAACAGGAAGAATCTCTGACAGAACCAGACTATAACATGTGCGGCCATCTGCCTAGACGGGTTGGGGTGAAGGAAAAATTCAACAATCGTATCGAGTTGTAACTTTAGACAAGTCAGTGATGACGTGTTTATACAGTAGAACTACAATGTAATTTATTCTCATTGTCGGCTTTGTGCCAAAATCATTTCATTTTGCAACCATCAATACAAACAAATACAAAGTAAAGGTCACAACTAGTGTTTTTTATTAAAAAAAAAAAGCAAGTGATGCATTGAATACAGATTAGCTGCATATACAGTAATTAGGTTTTGGCAAGGATAAAGCCCTGGCATACACCAGTTTCTGGAACCACTACACATACAGTAGACATTTCCTGTGAATTCACCATCAAAACGAACCCATGACCACTTTACTGGTATGGTGTTCCAGTTGAGAGGAAAATGGTACATGTACGAGAATAATCTGTGAGTAGCTGCAGGGTTTCATGGCTGAGATGGAAAAAAGAATGTCATTGTACACACGAGTCACGGCTCTGTGCCACAATAGCAGAGCTGCGTTTTGTAGTAGCATAGCCGCTTTAACCTGTAGGAGGGCCCGAGAGGAGAAATGAGCTGTGCATGGGGTCCCGTTTGATCCCTTCCTTCCTTCCTTTCCTCCCCACCTATCTGGTACAGCACACATTGGCAGACCACATCAGCCAGCTCTTCATTATATTATCTGCTGGGTCCAGATACCAACCTGTGTTCCTGTGTTGGAGTTTAATGGCCTTGTCCAACAGTCCGGCTTTATTTGATTCCGTTTTTATCAAATATTATCTTGTTGCGATGTTTGTCCTCTCTGCTGTAGATAGATCCGCAGACCTGAAGACCACACCAAGTATAGGGGAATCGTGACTAAAACTTACAGTTCTTACACACAGTCTAGCATAAAGTGTACGCAGGCTCTGCTTGTTCAAGTTGTAATTTCATTGGGAATAAATCCCACCAAATCGTGCTTCTCTAATCCTCCACCATATGTGCTGAATATGAATTATTTTTATTTCATTATCAGCCTCACAAGAAGAGCTTATGATTTTCGAAATGCCTTGAAAAAAATAATTAGCTTTATTAAATCCAATAAAGCTAATTATTTAGCATTAATGGCCTGTTTTTGGACATTGAGACAAAAGCTCAAACGAATGTTACTTTAAATATGTCTTATATTGCTCAAATCTCAAATTTTACTCATGCAACATCTGCTGTTCATGTACAACTGCAGTGTTTTTTCTTAATTTTAAATTGTTTATACACTATTTTAACATGCAGTAGTACAAGTTATTCTGGAAAAATGGGCAAAAGCATTTAAGTCACATTTAATTCAGAAGCAAAATAGTAATGTTGGACATTTTGAGGGTTAGGGTGTTAAAGGGTTAACTCAAGTATTACTCTATGAATAGTCATGGGCCACATGTTGGTGTAGTGGTTTGCACTCTTGTCTTCCAGCAAGAAGACCTAGGTTTGTGACCCGAGGGCCTTTTTCTGCATGGAGATTGCATGTTTCCTCTGGGTTCTCCAGTTTGGAGATTAAGCAAATTGGACACTCTAAATTGACCGTTGGTGTGAGTGTCGGAGTGGAGGGTTGTTGTCTGCCATATGTCAGCTGGGATTGACGTTGGCGCCCCCCCGCTAACCTCATGTGGAGGATAAAGCGGTAGAAGATGAGTGAGTTAGTGAGCAGTAAACGATGGAGCGACCAACTGTCAGATCAAGCTGTTACTCTGTCAGAATCATACGTGTCACCAGAGCGACTTCCCACAGACTCTCCCCCCGCCCCCCCCCTCTAATTGCACAATAAATGGAGACATATACATAAATGTATCACAGAATCAAATTAGCGGGCCACGACCTGCTCTAGAGTGAAGAATAAATGAGTATGTAGGAAATATGCTCATTGTTTTTGTTGCTAGGTAACAGTCAAGTCGGTCCACTCACAGGAACAATTGTGTTGGTGGAGCTAAAGAAGTGATTCAATTAACAAACAAGTCATAATCTGTTCTTGTGGTCAACTGATAAATAGCTCTTCTAGAACGGTTGCATAACTTTGACTTTGACACCGCAGCCATGCTGGTAGTCAGTATTCAGTTTTATCACAGTGATATTGCAATTGTTTGTCAATGATTATGGACATATGTTATTGAAAGGTTATAGAAAGGACTCTTTCCCAATGCCGTGTGTGAGCTTACACACTTAGAGCTCTTCACTTGTGATCATATCTCTCTAGACACAAGATAATATCTAGTCTATACCAGGCCGGAGAGACGAAGAGACTCCTGGAGGATGAAGATCCAGATCCAAAACACATGGGATGAGGAGGGAGAGAGGCTTAAATGAAAGGCTAGAGAGATGGATGATCATTAGCGTGAGGGAACAAACACACAAACACATGGTCAGAAGTGTTTACGAGAAAATTGTCGCACTATTTGTACCAGATTTATTGAGACTGACCAGTGGGAGTAAAGTTAAATGTAGCAGGACTGAAGTAATCAAAGAATAAGGCACCGATCAGACCTGGTAATAACATCCATCCTCAGCAGTCCAATCTTACATGGACAGACTTCAGTGTAACTCTCTACACCTGTCTCCTGTGATCACATTTGACTGTTAGCAAGCACAAAATTGTGTTTTTAACAAGCCTGACTGCACAGAATTCAGAATAGTTAGTGTTCAGACCTGTGCAGACGTGATGACCCAGGACAGCTGATAGAACCAGGTCTAAATGAGGTCTAAGGGGAATCAGCAGGAAGGCTGCTCCAGAGGATTGCTCCACGACTCTGAGAGCAAGTTAAAGAACATCAGACATAAAATGGGCATGTCCATTAAAGTTTTAAATAATTGTAAAGATCAAACTTTAATTTTTTTTATGGATTTTCATCCATTTCTATCATCATCATTTGAACCATTTAGACGTAAGACTTTTCTGAGTTGTGCACGTCCAGAAAATACAATACAATAGTAAACTTCCAGCAAAGATTGCATTTGCTGAGATGCAAACGAATGGTGGTTTTTGCTTGGGATGGCAGTGCGGGAGCACCTCATGGTTGAATATACTGGAAGCTCAAATGGAATCAAATCGAATCACTCACTCAACCCATTCTGTGTCTCACAGCATTAGATTTATGGTTTTCTCCAATATGCTCAGCTTATGATGCTGTGCTGACTGCTCAAAAAAAATCCACCACTTTAATATAATAATGCTTTCCATTTATCACTCTTCTTTTTTTCTTTTATGAAACAGCCACCTGTTGAGCTGTCTGGCAAAGAGACATTCCTCAAAGGCTGATATTGTACTAGAACAATAATATCATCGTCTGTTTTTTTACATATTCTTTCCATAAAAGAAAGAATTCAAACCTTCATGGTTTGATTCGTTAAAAAGTGAAAGGAAGCAGATATTTTTGGAAATCTTCTAGTCCAGTATCATGACTCAAGCTCAGATGAAACCCTGATCACAGCCTGTCCTCACATCTTCTCATTCTTATTCCATCAGTGATGGCATTCACTCACTCCCGCACTTCATCTCATCATCATCTAATCTTACTTTCTTTTTCCTCACTTACTGCTCCGTCTCTCACTGAATGATGCTCTCCCACCACCTGCCTCCTCATCCTCTCTGGGTTTACACCTTTCGAAGCAGTGAAAAGACAGGGTTCTTACTTCCCAACCTGACTATCGCTCTCTGCTGTTCCCTCCTCTTAGGAGACGCCACCGATGAATTCCCAGCAACACCTGCCCGTGTATGTGCGAGTGTGAATATCGCATTGTGTGCTTTAACTTCATGCATCCAGACTGAAGTGTGTGCGTGCAGAACTGCATGATTGCTTACACTGTATAAATTTAGTTAAGTGAACACTCTCGAGAATGAAACTTTAAGTTCTGCCTCTCTCTCTCTCTCTCTCTCTCTCTCTCTCTCTCTCTCTCTCTCTCTCTCTCTCTCTCTCTCTCTCTCTCTCTCTCTCTCTCTCTCTCTCTCTCTCACACACTCTCCTTCACAGTAACCATCAGCATGTGCTCGCACACACACACAATCCCACAAACACACAAGCCATCAACTGGTTGCTCTTTAAGAAGTGAAAAAAGAGAACTTCAACCCCCCTTCTCTCCTGCCATCTGCTCGTGTGCAGGCAAAAACGCTCTCTGCCTGCCCTCTTCAATCTGCTGCAACACATGCACACACACACACACACATGCACACACACACACGCACATGGAAACTCACAATAAAAACACAATTCTTACCATCCTCCCACACACACACACACACACAAACACCCTGCACATTTCGATATTAAACAAACTCACACGGAGCGACAGACAGATAGGAGCACGGAGAACACGCTTGTGACTAATATCATTGATGCTAAAGAGCAGACACATGTCGTGTCGGTGTGTGCTGTTTATCAAATCTTCCTGGCAAACTCTACAGTCATGAGCATGAGCATGGCTGCAGAGAGACGGAGAGAAACCGAGGATGAAGGAATAGGAAGGGAAGAGGAGCTGGTGGGTGATGGGATTAGAAAATAAAATAGAAGATCCTTTAGACGACACACCAGCAGACAGATGAAAAGAAATAACCAGTGAGAGTGAGAGCAGAGAGAACATGCTGTCTAGTTTGCTTGTCATAGTAAATATTGTGAGTTGTAGCTAGATTCATGGTTATGCTTCATCCAAAAACGTGTCAGCTTTGATTTCTGTGTATCGTACAGTACGCGCTCTCAGCCTGAGAAGAGCAGTCAAAAAAATGTATACTGTTTTTTTGTGATCTGGGATTAGAGTTGTGTGTGTGTATAACTGGCAGCAGCAGAGCTAAACCTTTTCTTAAAACTTCCAACAACAACAAAAAAAAGATAGTGATGTATTGAGTTGTATTTGCGCAAAAGTGATGCTGAAGATGATCCAAAAACTTTGTACGGTCAGTGGAACTTGGATTTTGTTCCCTTGCTTATGCTAACTAAAAGATAACTATAAAGATATGATTACATTTTTATAAAACATGTACAAATGAAGCACAGTTGTCTCACTTAACAATCTGTAATCAACCGTCAATGTGCCGTTCATTGCCCCATTGTTTTCCTGAATCTAAATACAGGGAGAATGTGAAGACAGGGTCCAACAGTGTGAAACTGCATTTTCATTAGTTTTACTAAATGTAAATGGCCTGTAATTACTGTATACAGCACTTACAAAGCTGCTTTACTACAGTTTTGCCATTCAGTAACATGGGGTCAAGTGTCTTGCCCAAGGGCACATCTGCATGTAGACTAGCGGAGCCAGGAATCAAACCCACAACCTTCACGTCATTTCATACCCTGTGATCCATAGTTAATTTCATACAAATTGACTTAAATCAATAAAATGTGAAGAATAATTTGCAAAACAACTTTTTTGGATCGTCACTGCTTCATGTTGTGTATCCAAAGGCGAGAGATCAACCTTTTAATCTCCATGTTGTTTTTCAGAAACGTGACACTATAAGAGCGCATGTCCATACATGTAAAGAAATGGCACTTTATTTAGAATTTTAAGGTTTTTAGTTGTTAGGTGTCGGCCTGATAAATGTTTAACACGCACACCTGGATGTGAAGGAAGGATCACCATTAACGTACAAACAGAGCAACACCTCTTTACAGTCGCCTTCACTCAAACTAACTCTTATCACAGTGACGGGAGCGAAGGGCAGTTCGTCCACTTTGAGTTTGGCCTCTGAATGTGTTTTTCTAACATTGTAGTTTTTTATATTTTACATTCAAAGATGGCAGCACATTGAAAAACAAATGTAGACCAAGCACTGAACCCTGAGGGATAACCCCCTGAACTATACAGACCTTCACATAAAGGGAAGAGCCTCAAACGCGTCAAGATGTGTCCCAGCGGTAACAATACTGCGCTCGCATAACTTTCAAGGGGCACGGAATAAAAAAACGAACAGATCCAAACAGAATTCCCAGTCATAAAAAAAAGCTGGGTTTCTTTTTTTTATTATTTCCAAGGGGGTGTTTCAGTACTTTGATGGTCTTTTCTGTATAACCTTATTCATAAAGAGCCAGAAATTATACGAGGAACAATTTGCTCCTGATAATACAGTATGTAACAATAAGTCATTACTGAACCATCTTGTGTCCAAGGGACAAATGTAAATTTAACAGTTTAACAGTTCGTCCCAGGACGGAATGAAGCAAAAATGCTCCAGAATTTTAAAAAATGTAAGAAAATCTTTGAATTTTTATTTTCAGTCATTTCAAGGCGGTTTTATCTGTGTGCTTTTCCAATTTTGTTGTTTTATTTGCATTTTCTGTGTTTGAACATAGACATTTTATCGTTGAATCGTGGATGCCTTATCTTCACAGTCATTCACTGATGAAGTGAAGAACATGAGCAAAGTAGTACACGAAACAGAGAAAAGACAAAACAAGCCAAAACCTAATATTCTAACTCATGTTGCTCACATTTAAGATTGTATTTCAAAAAGGAGAAGTCGAGGGAAAGAAAATAATGGGAGGTTTGTGGGACAATAAGCGACAATAATGCCTCTTTTTTTCTTTTTTTTTACCTATATGTGCTGTTATTGTCTCATATCTTACTGTCATCTCATAAAAGAAGAAGGAGGAAGAGGGGAAATAGTCATTAACTTTATCCTCATAACACAGGCAGAGCGCTTCAGTCCACTGAGCCCCACACACACGTTCTAAGCCGCCTGTCTGATTAAATATCAGGATATTCTTTCCATATGTTTTCTCGCAGCGAGACTGACAGTGAAGGGAAGATACTTGAAGCTTTTCCTCTGGGATCACTTGACAGCTATATTCTTTCTTGGTTATTCTCCACAGCCATTCTCCACTGGCTGCTTTCCTGGGAAATAGACAGTTGACAGATATGCATGAGCGACTTCAGGCACATGCAGATGACACATGCACAGGGGAAGTGGACGCTGGCTGCCGAGGCCAGAGGCCACTGACCAGCACTGCTAAAATCCAGCTCACTGAAACTCAGCCAAACAATCTTTATTTTCCAAAACACTGTTCAGTCTTCAGTGTTTTATCAACTGTCTCTGTTCCCAGATTATATTGCACCATAGATGAAAAACACATTATGTCTAAAATACACACAGCATTCATGAATATAAACAGTATAATTACCTTTTTATGTTCATATTCTAGTAGTACTTGAACTGCTAAGAACAAATCAGGCTTTAGTGAGTTCACCTATACAGAAGATCAGACATTGTGTTTGGTCACTCGTGTGAATTCACACCTGTTGGACCAACATGACACTTTAAAGACATCAGACGGACAAGTTAAGTCCTTTAAATCTGGTATTTACAAGAACATGGAGCCACTCTCAAGCTATTTTTAGTTGGCTTGTTAGTGACAGTAGGTGCCAATGAGCAAAAGGCAGTGAGGCTGGATTTGAATATGAGTAGGAGGAGGTGGTGGTGATGGCTTCTTTTTACTTGCAGTTTGCTGGGAAATTATCACCGCTAATTCACTGTCGCTGAAAACAGGATAAAATGCATCTTTAAAAGAAGACAAAATGGAATCTGTGCTGCAGAGCAGATTCAGGTCAGGGTCTCCCTCTTTACTTTAAACGGCATGATTTAGTTGCACAAACAGGGAGGCATACATTCTCTATGAGGTTATCAGCATACAGGGGGCAGTGTTTCATGAGATGGTTGTGTGTGACTAAGAAATGGTCTAAGGAAGGAGAAAAAATTACTTTGTTTTTAACAGATGTTTGGATTCTATCTTTAAATATCTGGTTAGTTGCAATGGATTTGTTGCCAGTGCCTTTCTTATATACAGCTTCTTATATGTGCCTTGTAAGAAGCTGTATATAATATATCTTGCCTACTTCTGACCTAATTATTGATATCAAATACTAATTATATTACGTAGTCTATTATATTCGATGAAACCCCCCAGAAAATGTGAATTTTCAACTTTTCAATATGTGACATATACTGCAAAGCAAACTTTTTTGTGTTGAATTATTACAGCCTGGGATATGTTGATGTTTAGCAACACTTGTGACAGTGCCACCTAGTGGAAATAGCTGGTGGAGAGTCGTAAAAATGATCAATTCCATGCAAAAGGTTTGTCACCCAGACATAATAAAATGCATGTATTCGCTTTAATGGATGTGAGATGAAAAACTGCAGTTTTTGAATGGGTTTCAATCGGCCATTTTTGGCGCTTAAGGGTCTGAGTGTGACACTTTGTTTGTACGCGGTGTATTTAAGCCTCACTGTAGGAGCTGAGCTGGAAATAACATCAAATAAAAATACACGATCGTGACAAATACATGAACATAACCAAATTAATTTAAAAACAAAGAATGAAGAGTGCGTACTTCAAGTAAGACAGATTCGTGACAGTGATTGGATAAACCTGTATAAGTAACTTATGGAACACTTAGAGGGGAGATAGGCAGAAGAGGAAACGACTGCAGATATGGAAAGGAACAGGCAGATAAAGGTGAATAATGGAAGGACATTGACATGTAGATGAAGAGAGACAACAGACAGACACACAGACAGAGGGAGGAAAACAACCCCAGGTTATAAAAGCACTGTCTCTGAATCCTAATGTCTCATCAACACACATGGATTAGACGCTCCGGAGAGAGGCCATCCATCCTAATCCTGATGAATTAAGTTTAATTATAGTTTGTTAAGGGTTGAAATGCTTTATATCGTCTTCCTCTCCCCCTCCTCCTTGTTTTCCCTTCTGTCACTCTCTAACCTCTTACCTCTCTTTCCCCCCTCTCCTCTCTCCCGGTTCTTGCTTTGATGTCTGAGTGCTCGGGGCCATCGCTGCTGAATTAGCATTCCCTTCATGATTATTGTCTAATGGGGCATTTGTGGAGGGAGGGGCGTTCGGTGTATATACTGTGTAATCTGGAAAATGGTGAGTTGACATTACGGTCACACGCCGACGAAAAGTGGACAATTCCGATGTTTTCTCAAGCGCAAAATACGGATTAAATGTCAATGTGGTGGTAATTTGTGATTTATCATAATACATGTAGTCTAATTAAATAAAAGACCAGTTAATTAACGATTAAGGAATAACACATTCATTGTGTTTTCTATAAACATAAGCTAAGACTGTGGTCAACAGCAGGTGATAAAAAAAAATTGTTATAATTTCCCAAACATTAGCTTTATAAATTAAACTGGCCCAAAAAAATTAGCTTCCCGCCGCATCATTGTTTTCATGCTTCAGTTGCCGTCGTTTATTTAATTCCACTGCCTTTTTTCCCTTCTTCTTCTTCTTCTCTCTGCATATCCTCCTCTGTTAATTCATGCCTCCATCATCCACCCACTCTTTCTCAAGCAAAAACCACAGATGGACGTCGAGCCAGCGACACAGCCGAGTACCAAGAGAGAGAGACTTTTTACTTTTCGCTGTCTCTCTCTCTCTGAGGCCTGGCTGACCTTCACACAGTTTTTGAAAAATTGCACATGCTCACAGGAAACATGATTTTGTTGACAGATTGTGTCAAACGTCTACTCTGAGGTCTTTTCTTGCGTTTGCTTGTAGCCTTGATTTATCTCCTGATTTAGATTACATGCTTGTGCTGCCATCACCAAGTCCCCCTTTTTACTGTTATTATCAATGTTCTAATAACGGATCACATGATTGAAGGTTACATTATTATAATAACAGGTTGATATTATGCTCTTAACAGCTGGAACAACTCTCAGTTGTTTATGTAGACTACACTCTTAGAAATAAGGGTTCCAAAAGGGTCCTTCTACAAGGGCTGAGGTTCTACCTGGAAACATTTGCTTCTGAAAAACCCTTTCCTGAAGAAAGTGTTTTTTTAAGGGTTCTTGGTAATACAAATGGTTCCAGTAAGAACCATTTTGATCCAGAGAAGCCTTTAAAACCCCTTTCCTGGATAAAGGGTTTCTTGGTTTTCTTGGTGGAACCTTTATAAAAAAGGTCAGAGTGTACAAACAGAGCAAAAGCTAAGGCAGAGCAGTGAGTGAGTATTTGATTTGGACATTAATAGTGTGTTATTTAAAATGAACAATACAGATGTTGTGTTGTTAGCTTGGAACCGGCAGCTGAACCCACCTATTTTCACTGTGCCACCTTTAAATGACATCATACTTTAACACTGTAAGACACTGAGTATTCCACGTCTTTTTTTGTATCTCTTAATGTGCAACCTTCAGTTGTTCAGTTTTTATGATTAGCGCCTACCACTGATTTTGTTTCTCCCCTGTTAAAGAGGCAAGGGAGACTGCAGCCTTCACCTCCTCAACTAGACTCTTTCACACTGACTACAGGGTTTTGCGATGATAGAATCTCTGCAGTATTTTTATGAATATCTGATTGCTTCTGTAACGGCCTATTTCAACACGGATTCTGACGCAGCTTCATCTGCAGGCTAATAGAAGTTCCTGCGAATCCCCCGGGGAGTCACCGAGCACAGACTTGTTTCTCTTTTATTCTTCTATTTTAATTAGCAGTATTTATTGGGCTCTGTGTGAAAGTGCGTTCAAATATTGACAACACGCACGGTGGTGGAAGACGGATCGGGAGTCGTCTTTGAGCAAAAACAGTTTATTGATGCTGAATTCATCTAGAAGAAACAAAATGGGCAAATATGTCAACACAACTTAATGCAACCCAATTGATATGGGGAAAAAAACTCACATAGATACTCATTTGTGGCCAGGAAGTAGGTATGATGTGCGCATGATATTAATAATATTGATAACTTTCTCATGAATTACCTGGGGCACTGCGCAAGTAAAGCGAGCAAAGAGGGCTGAAGCTTCGGGATGAACAGAGATAGTGTGATAAAGTTTTATTTTAGGTTGGGAATGAGTTACAAAGATATTCCCATGTCTGGTGCTCCGTAGATTGTGATTCTGCGACCACAACCAAAACAGGACATTTCTTTAGTTTTCACCATCAACCATGGCTAATATCAGGCTCATTGTTGCTCTCTATCTCTTGTGGAAATACCATAAGTGGAAATACCTTAAATGGAACGGTCTTAAGGCCCATTTATAGTTACATTTCTTCCGTTTTACCCAAACGTGATCTCCGTCACTACGCTACATGCCTCAGTGTGACTTTTGCGTTGGTATTACCATTAATGCAATACTTCCTCTAGAGTGTCGAGTACCAGGCATCAACCAACATAGCAACCACTGAAGAAGTTATTGTATTGTGTCTGTGGAATGTTAGACCACTGGATGTAAGTTGTCATATTACTCATTGATGTGGAACGCCGTTTTCTATATTTCCGTATGTTTGCTGAGACTTTTGATAACTTATAGTCCCTCGGATCAAAAAGCACAATCAATTTAATTATATAATAAGAGTTGTTTAGTTGAGTAGAGTTACTTAATATAATTGTTTCATGATCATTTGAAAAAGTAAAGCATAATATATCTTTACATCAGACCACACAGTCACTCTTAGGTATTTATTATCGCCATGTACCTTATCAGTAATGTCACAGCTATCCCAGAAACAGACAATGGACTATTGTTCACAGTATGAGTGTGACCCATGTACAGAATTACACTCTATGTTTATATAAACTGTATATATCCAATATCCAAGATTAATCAGCTCTGTTGCATGGAAATCAAAGTGTCACTGTTGCTTGGATACAGAGACGTTGTGGATTCTGTGGAGCCTCTGATATTAAAAAAAATCTTTCATGTCCTCTCTTTCAAAACTTGCCGTTTGACATTACATTGTGTATCATGAACATAAACAGACAGAGAAACTGAAAAATACACCCTTTTAAATGAAAACAGAAACACAAAACCCATTAAAAAAAAGAGGTTGTCAAAGCTTGTTAAAATGTTTTAGACCCGTAGTCATTTGAGAAAGACATGCTGAAATCAGTGTTTGTCAATCTGAACAAAATTTAAGGCTTCTTATTTCACGGGGGAAACTGGAATCTGAATGAGGTCTCTGAACCAGAGGTCTTGTCTAAACAACAGTATTCAAAAGTGTGTTGAAGAGAGTGCAACAAAAACCGAACAGGCCAAGACACTCGGTTTGTGTGTTCACGATTGAGACTTGTTTGTGGATTCCACCTTTTCTTCAGCCCGAAGAAAAAATGTCCTTCCGTTCCATCCTGCAAATACTAAAATAGCTGCTCTTGAAGCTGCAGAAACAATTAAGGAATGTATTGCATTAGCAGTGAATATGTGCTTCTGACTGAAGCTATAGGGCCACAGCTGAGGAAGAATAACAAACAGCAGAGAGGAGGAAGGGGCCACGACCTTGGTACTGTATTTTCTGTGTGTGTGTGTGTGTGTGTGTGTGTGTGTGTTTAGACTCTTGTGTTGCTCTGTGCGCTGTGTTATACTTGTTGATGTACTGCTGGCCTCTGGGAGCGTTTTATTCTTCACACAAGTAAAGTAAATGCTTTTTGTTTCTCAGTTGTAAACCATGATTAGTTGGACTGGCCTTGACTTTTGGCTGAAAACAGTCGACACACAATTTCACACAAGTGAAGACTAATGGATTGAGGGCCACTTGGGCTCAGAAGACACGCTGTTATTTCTCCCATTATTTTTATTTTTTTTCCTTAAATGTTTTATTTACTTCAGTGGTTAAAAAAGCAGGTAAAAGTGCGGATAATTGTCTTCAGCCTGTGAGATACTCAAACTACTCATTTCTGATCTGTACCTCAGGGAAACTTAACTTCTAACTTCATTTCTGGATTAGTATTTCCATCAGAACCTTTTAACAACTAAAATTACATTAAACAACTTTGTTTTTCAGCACATTCCGGTGAGTGAAATTAAGTTTTTTGTGTTCGTTTGTTGTGAATTCTAGCTCTGATACATTCTCCATGTATCCTCTCCATTCCTGTTGACTAACTCACTCATGCAGGTCCCCATTAGGTCACAGACGCCACCTCCAGAAAACTGTTTCTGTTCGTTCAATCCTCCCCCAGAACAAGCCACTCTGGAATTTGCTCGTATCGATTCACTCGTTCAGTGTCAGGCCCTGGACGACATTCTTTATTTCCTTTTACCTTATTTCCGCTTTTCTACCTCGTTGTGTTTGTTAACTGCTGTAACACTGCACATTTCCCCATGTGGGACGAATAAAGGCTTATCTTATCTTATCTTATCTTAAACCTTTTACGGAGATGCTCCTCTCTCTTATATAGTCTCAAATACCAAGTGTTTTAGCAAAGAAAGAAATAAAATGAAAGGCAAGTGATCCAAGAGGGTTGTTAAGCTATTGCTGCAAACATACAGTTACAGTATTGTATAGAATGAGTCTATTCAGTGCTTTGTGTGCTTTTGCAGATGTGTACAGATGAAAATATCATAAACCCTTGTTGGAACACATTTAGGGAACCCTTTATAGACTGAAAATCCAGTCCTCTTACCATCAGTAAAAGAGCTAGAAGCTTTGTACCTACTACATTTTCAACAACAACAAAAACAAACATTCCGTGTCAAGAAGACTGTTTCACAAGTTGCATTCATCCTTAGTGGTGTTTTCAGACTTTTTGGGGGACTCTAAAACACCATGGTGGTGTGGATTCTTTCTTCTTCTTTTTTGTTTTTTTAAATGAAAAGTGAATATTGTAGTTTGCATGTTCTCCCCTATGTGTGCGTGGGTTTTCTTCAGTTTCCTCCCACAGTCCAACAACATGCAATATAGGGATTCGGTAAATTGGACACTCTTAAATTGACTGTAGTTGTGGGTGTGAATGTTTGTTTGTATCTATGTGGTCCTGTGACGGGCTGGCGATCTGTCCGCCTGTATCGCCCTATGTCTGCTGAGATTGGCTCAGCTGCCCCCATGATAAAGCAGTAGAAGATGAATAGATGGATGGATCTGGAGAATATAGAAGGAATGTAAGAACAGAGGAGTCTCATCACTGGCTGAACACTTCTCTGCAGTGAGGTGTGACCATGTGAGAATATTGAGTCATGGTCCACCTGTATATTTGCTGTAAGTCAGTACTGAGATACAATCAAATGGTGAGTTAAAGTCTTAATGGGTAGCTGTTGTACTGTAGATCCATTCAGATAGAAAGCTTGAAACGACACACATCGGCGAATGCATAAAGCCACTGAAAGGGCTGCTCTTTAGTGTCCCCCATTTACTCTATGGCCAAAAAAATCCTGCTTACAAAGACACCAACAAGAGGAAAACTTCAATCTTCAATCAATCTTTATTTATCAGGGACAATGCAGTGAGACATTGTGGATATAAAGTGTGTCTGATGTGCTGCATAAAGACTGCAACACCTTTCCCTGGCTGGGCTTCTTCAGAGATAAAAAAAGAGTACACATGTACAGTAAAAACAACAACAATAGAAGACAGTATAATCACACATATGAGACCTATTTCTCATCTACCTAATACAATGGTGCAATTTCTAACACAGAAAACCCCATATTGGTTGATTTAAAAAACAAAAGAAGGTATATATGTGTTATATCCACCTCCTGTGGAGCTCAGCTTCTTACTACGTGCGATGGACTCCAATATAAATCTATTATTCATGCCTAAAAGACAAGTTTGGTTATTATAAGTGTTTCCAGCCACTTTTTCCAGGTATTTGTGTTTAAATGCACTCATGTGACGTGAAGCACTTGTATATAAAGTGAAATATCATGTACACATGTCCTTGTATTGCTGTGTAATGAGGTGGCACAGTCGTGGCATCTGGAACCGGGGGCGTGAACAAAAAAAAAACCTCAGCTGCCATCTTTTGTTTTAAGCAGCAGCAGCACAACATATGGCCATGTTTAATTCCTTTGCTCCCGTATTAGTGAGTGAAAGGGCTCATTATAGCGGGTGAAAGAGTTAGCGGGACTATTGTATGCATGTATGTATGTGTGAATTAGTCATGTTAAGCCCGTTTCATGGTCCTTTTTCATCAATTCATTTCACTTGGGGGTGTCTGAAGCAGCGTGGGTGGACGAGAGAGGTATGAGAGAGTGTTTGTGTAGACTTTATCTATAGGGAGGGGAGGGGAGGGTGGAGCTTTTAGGGTATGTGAATGATAGTGAAATGATTTGTGTGTTTGTGGAGGTTTTCCTTGTCTGGTTCACATCCCTGAGTCTTAATCAAAAAGAGATAAAGCATAGGTTGAAAAGGCTTGGTTTGACTTGCACCTGCACTCTCTCTTTGTACACACACACACACACACACACACACAGAGGTTTGTATAGCTATTCTTCTTAGGACACTGCATTGACTTCCCTTAAGTAACAAAGCGTTCCCTAACCTTAACCAGAACCAGTTCAAGTCTGGACGCAGGGAATAGGATGACTCGAATGACTATCCTTGGCGACTACTTCTGTGAGCGGGGCTTATACTCCACCTACTGGTGGGGCGGAAGTTCAGTTCGCACATGCGCTGTCTACGCGCACTCAACGCGCTCTTTGCGTGCGGTTCCAAAATCTTCGTGTGTTGGTATACCAGGGCCTTCACCCTTAACCTAGCCGCAATTTAAATATTTACACTAAACTTAACTAGGGCAGAAAAAATTACTCAAAATTATATCAAAATCGCAATACAGGCTACTGCAATTTTAAAGCCAAAATGTGTGTCAAAATCGTATTTGTTTCTCACAGATCTGCGCAAATATCAGACAGTAATCCTTTTAAATATTACTGTTTTTTGAATGAAAATGAGACAAAATCACAATTCCATCGGATATCCTGTTAAAATAATCGCAATTAGATATCTATTCAAAATCGTTCAGCCTTAAACTTAACTTGTTCCTCGGAAAAGGAGCTTCTGCCTTCATAAGGATGAAGTTCTTTTGTCTCCATGAGGACTTTTTATGCCAGAAAAAGTCCTTAAGAGGTCACAAACACAAGTATGCATACAAACACACACACACTCAAATTCCCTGCTTATACTGACCTAATCATTATCAGTCTCGGAGGGTGGTACTGGTTTCACCGGAAGGAGGCAATGATATAGAGCTGTGTCGTCTTCTTACTTACACAGACATTCCTCCGCACTAATATTACACTGTCCTAATGCATTTTATGAGACATATTGCTCCCTAATTTATTCTGTGAATAAATTCCTTTTACAGGCATCATGGTGTGCGATCCCAAACATGAAGGCAACATAAAATAATAATAAGAAAGGTCTGGTCCCTCAGATACTGAGAGAGAAATACACCGCTTGTCAGAAGAGAGCCTATACTGTTATTTTTAATCTTATTCCACACGGAGAGTTCCTCAGAATAAAGGCATACATCACAGGATCAGTGTTTTAGGCAAAATACTCTCTAACCTTTTCTCCTCCCATCTCCTCTGCTTTTACAGACGTAGGGAAACGCTTTCTCCAGAGGAGGTCAGGAGGGAAATATTTTAATTCTGTGTTGTTTATTTATTCCACCCTGGTTTGCATATCTTTAGCCTCCAGCCAAGTGCTGTTAATTAGGTAAACAGGTAATTCCCAGCGTGAGCTGACTGCATGCATCTGTGTGTGCGTGCGTGTGTGCGTGCGTGAATGCGAACGCGTTATAATCAGCAACGGTGTCAAAATGCACACAGTGACAGTGAAATCAGGACGTAAGCTATGCATGAGGCCATGCATTATTAAACGGCAGCGTTTCGCGTGTGCGTGTGAAGAAAAAGCTATTCATAAGATTCTTTGTGTGGCAGTTACTGTGTTTGTCTTTTATCTGGAATGGGGAATAAAAAAGGACGACTTAAAATGGAAAAGTAAAAAAATGGATATCAAGAAAAGGGGGAAGCTGCAGAGAGGAAAAGAGAGAGCTGTGATATTCACTTTCTGTGTGTCAGACTCACTGGTGTGTGACATGTCCGTCTCAGTGGGGACTTCCTGCCTCTCCCTCCTTATCTATTTTTCTTTCTACGCATCAAACTATGCACATTTTCCTCTCTCTCTCCTGTCTTTTTCTTCATCCTTCACTGCCTTTGAAATTATTCAGCCTTGTCATATCGTGCACAACCACACACCCACTCTTCACTTATCCTATGTGATGTTTATTCTCCTGCCTGTTACTGTAATCTGGATTAAAAGATGCAGATAGTTCACCGTATGTGGTTGTTCTGTCAGAGCATCTCAGGGTTTTTAATCCCAAGACAATGTCAGTAAAGATTATGACGACTTTTACCTCGGGTGGTAAAAAAGTGCGTAACAATTAGCCCAGGTGATGCTTATCCTATGTGAGTAAATTTGTGCGTAAATATTCCGTCATCTCCTGTTTACAAGTAGTTTTCCACGGATTTTCAAGCATGGACCATGTTGACCATTGTTGTGTGTCTGAATTTATGATATCAAGAAGCAGATGAAGACAGGAAGTGATGGTGGTTCATAAATCGATGCTCAATGCTTGTTTTAGCACAAATTGTGGTAGTTTTACTGAGATTTCTCATCCCGGATGAGTTGCCCATTATCCAAAATGTTTTTATAAAAGTGCATGTAAAAATATCTCTTTCACTAACCACCTTGGAAAAAGGTTTCAATTCATGCCGCTTTTCATCCGTGTTTGTGCAGAATATGAAGGGAAACACTCTGTGTCAAACCTGCGTGTTTAACAAACATGCAGACAAGTGACATTTTCACAATATTGTACACAAACACAGTCCTGTCATCTTCTCTCCATCAGCCGTACCTGCAGCCTCACAAAGCTTTTCTTTGTGGTTTGATGCATTTCTGGGGACAAAGACATCTCGACTTACAAGCAGTCTTATATAAAGTACCTAAAAGGAATATGAGTAAAAGTACAATAATCTTACCAGAAAATTACTTGACCAAAATGACATTAAAAGTTAATTAAAAAGTAATAATTATGAGATAATTTCTCATAATTTATAATTTTTTTATCTCATAATGATGATTTTTTTTTTATCTCCTAGTTTCAACGTTTATCTCAGTTTCAACGTTTTCTCTCATAATTATGACTTTTTCTCTCATAATTTTGACTTTTTCTCTCATAATTTTGACTTTTTACCTCATAATTATGACTTTTTCTCTCATAATTTTGACTTTTTACCTCATAATTATGACTATATCATAATTTCAAATTTTATCTCATAATTATGACTTTTTATCTCATAATTTTGACTTTTTTATCTCAGTTTCAACGTTTACTCTCATAGTTATGACTTTTCATCTAATAATTATGACTTATTCCCTCATAATTTTGACCTTTTACCTCATAATTGACTTTATCTCATAATTTCTAATTTTATCTCATAATTTTGACTTTTTTTAATCTCAGTTTCAACGTTTTCTCTAATAGTTATGACTTTTTCTCTCATAATTTCAACTTTTTATCTCATAATTTCAAAATATATCAAATAAAAATGTTCAGTTTGACCCTAGAACTCCGTCGTTGTTCTTTAATTTGCTTTGCAAACAGTGAATTCTGTCTCCTTTGCGTTGCATCACCTGTCACTGAGTATACAAGATAAGAGCTAACGCACTCAAACATGGTAACACGTGTGTGTAAACTCCTCTTAGAGTCACTCAAACCACAATTAACTTTTTAAAACTGTAGACAGGTCTTGCAGCATGAAGGCCATGTATCTCTCCACACCATTATCCCAATAACCATCATCATATTGCTGTAAAGGAGCCTGAGAGTTTGTTGATTTGAAGATGACGCAGTGTCACAAGTCAAAGCAGTCGAGTTTTCAATCATTTTTTAAAAATTATGATCATCACAATAACTGATGTTTATGATCAGACACCATTGACTCAAACGCTTGCTGTCGCAACAACCGTCATTAGGCGCAGTCAGTCACCGCTAACTACCTCACCTGACAGTCCCGTCATAAATTTTAGAGGCGAGTCTTCTGAAGAGTCACTCATTATCTGCCCATACAAACAGCTCCCCTTTGTCTCATGAAGGGACGCTGATTGTGGAAATGAGAAATGAGTCTCTCAAGGTTAAATACACATTGTGTAGGCAAGTGTTTGCATTCCCTTGAAATAGTCAGGAGGCAGAGAGTAGTTCATATAGTTTTAATTTGTATTTCTTGTGGTATTTATTTGTGGAGAATGTTCAAATCAAACTTTGTGTTTTTTAATTAGTATTTTCATCATTTTTAATTCTGAATCAGAGCGTGAGTGTGTGTGGTCAGTGCAATCAAGCACAGGAATGTTATAAGAATTCTTTAAAAAAAAAAAAAAATATTCACCATCTGCGTTGCAAGTAATGATAAAATCATAAAAACATTTGGAACAATTTTAATTTTAATTTAAAAGTGGTATTATTGGTCATTTGACACATAACAAGAGATCAATGAATAATTAGCACCGCATAAAAAATGTTTAATTCGTTCCTCTGGGCTTTTAAATCTCACACAGCAACATGTTGGGATCCGTATCAGCTTCAGGCAGCACATACGAACAGAGAGAGAGAGTGAAAAAAACCTGAAAAGTCATTTTCTTTTTACAGCCGTTGCTTTCCTTCCTTGTCAGCTGCCTATAAAGTGGAAGAATGAGTGAGAGCGTTAAATTCACTGATGTTCAGTGTTCACTGCTGACTGGACAGATGTCTCCAGTGAGGGAGAGAGTTCTCCTTTTCTTCTTTAACCAGTCATGTTCTGAAAGTATCGCCATCAAACGAATCAGGTTTTTTTTTTTTTTTTTTTTTTTTTTTAACTGAAGTGTAAGGTGTGACATGTTCAGTAAGAAAGACTTGATGGAGGGATATGGATCCCTCTTGAAACAGCTGTTCTAGCGGAGTGTACTGACGGTGCTGTGGAATACTGATGAACATGATGGATAAGATCATCAAAAATAATTTGCCAACATCTGCTACCGCTGCCTTGCGATATATTACTGTCAACTAAACCTCACCGATAAGAACCAGAGCAACAATGTTGCCCCCACTTCCCCCCCGCGACATCAGTGACTCACAGTTCAAAATCCATTTTGTTTTCTATTGACTTTAGTAAATGATGCTGGTGAATTATTCATTTGTTCTACGATGCAGAAGAATGAGGAAATATGTCATTTTTGGCTGTTGCAGATGATGCACAAAGCTGTTTTCTTCTTAGTTAATTTTTTAATAGATTTAACCATGGGTAAAATTGAGATCGATATCTAATTTTACAAGGATGACCTGGCCAAGAGGGTCAGTAGCAGCACGTCTTAATGAACGTCACAAATGCAAGAAACAGATTACAGACAATACATTAGAGTGAAACAGTGGTTTAAAGGTGCAAAACAGTCTTAAATTCATGTATCTAAAATTAAGGCCTTAAAATGTCTTCAATACCTTACTCAAAGTTCTTACATTTTTCGGGGCAGGACTATTTAATGTTATATATTTTTTTCCTTTTTCTCACGGGACTTTGAGAAGGAGATATAGTGACTAAATGTACTATATTTTTTTTAGTGCTGGGCACGTTAATGCGTTAACGGCGTTAGCACTAACGACGTCAACGTTAACGTTCCATGAGAACTGACCGGAAAAAAATGTGTGTGACGTCATGTACCTGGACTCGTAATGTTACAAGTCCAGGCACCGTTTACCAGTTATATCTCCGTTAGCTCCATCTGCTGCGCTAGCTCCTTTAGCGCCTTTAGCGCGCCTACAGTCGACCTGGAGCAAAAAGTAAACTTGAATGAGTCTCATTGAATGACACATGCTATGCTTGTGTTGTGATACAGCGGGATCCCCTATCGCCTGTATACATTTATAGTGTTTTCGGGTCTTAAATTTCAAGGTGGCATTAAAAAGGTTTGGAAAAAGTCTGAAACTGACAGAAACCTGCAGACACCCTGTATAAGGTAGAGTGAAAAGCTTCAAATTAAACTAGTTTTTGTCATTTTGTGTTCAAAAAGTGTTCTTTCAAGTAGCTGTCAATAGAGTGCATCTTATGAACGTTTTTTTTTTCATATCCCACGATCAGGAGGCAGAACTCGTGTAAAGACGAGGTCATCCCTGCTTGTGTGTGTGTGTTTTTTGTCAATAACTTAACAACACATTTACTGAAAGCTTCACAGCTTGAAAGAAAGCTTTGGCGTGAAAGGCTCAATTCAGTCGACAGTCAATTAGGTCCAGTTCCATTACCAACACATGATTTTTATTTTACAGAGTGTCCCGCATGATGGCTAAGAACAGTCTGGTAAAGGAGTGAGTGAGGATACACCGAGGGCTGATTGCAGGAGATGAGGAGCAGCTGTGATCACAGGTGAGTGGAGTTGGCTTGATGAGGGGGTGTGTCTTGGCAGGTAGGGTGGGGGTGGAGTCAGGTGAGTGGGAACTGTTGACAGACGGATGGATGTGATGTCAAAAGCACGATGTTCATGCACCAAATTAAAAGATGCATTCAATGGCAACCAACAAAACTTGCTTCCTGCCCATGGCCTCATGCAGCCCGACAGTGAATGTAAATGAATGCTTCAAAGGCACATCTGCATCTGAATATACAAGTGGTTACAATATGACCTCTTTAAAGAATAATAAGTAAAAAAAAAAAGAAGGAAAAAGGCCGTTTTGGACAGTTTAGCAGCAATGAAAGGGTAACTTTATCTGAATTTAGAAACTCAAAATGAGATCAGGAAAGGCATTACAATGGTACTGAATTGAGTTTAAAATTTAATATACCTATACTTACCCTTTGACAGCAAACAAAGTAATAGAATATAATGTGACTGTGGGAAAAGGACACTTTGTTGTTCAGTGCGTCCCTCTTATCCTTTTATTCTGTGAATTCTGTCTTGCATCATTTTGTTTGTGAAACCACAAAGTTGCAGATAAAAGTCATCCCCACCTTTTTTCAGACCGCTGTGATCGTCAAACTGAAAGGAAAAGAAAAGAAAAAGTCAAAAGGAAACAATAAGTTAACTTTTTAGTTGAAAGCCTGTGGTCAATATTTGTTACCAAGAAAGAAACTTGTTTTTTTTAAACATTCTTTATCACGCTTTCCTCTTTCTTCAGCAGCTCAGGTAGAGTTAAAAAACAAACTAAGCTGCAGTAGCTAAAGATCACCATCACCACCTCCGCAGAGAGCGTTTTATACCAGGTACTTCCACAAACTTTTATTCGAGACAGCTGGGATTTCAACCAATAATCTGGTGTTACTTGTAAATGAGGCAATGGCGTCTCCTTCGCAGCTGTTGTCCTCCCATTCCACCCAACATCTGCACTGATTGTTAGCACTGCATGCCCACTAATGTTTGTGTGTGTGTGTGTGTGTGCGTGCTCATGATTTCAGGTTTGTGAGCACTTGCAATCAAGGTCTGAGTAACTAATGCAAAACTCACTTCCTCAGTTGGGAGAAAATGACACAGGTCTGTTTTTAGCTTTGGCAACTGAGCATTAAATTGATTGAAACTGCTGTCAGTTGAGCCCTGATGCCGAACCACACAACCAAATATTGTCCCTGTGGCTCAGGAATGTCCAAAATCTGGCCCGCGGTCAAATTTTGCAGATTCGTGGGACAGGAAATCGTCCCCAGTCTTGTGTCGTCCCCATTAGCTCAGATGGTCAGGAGTTGCATTTTGAAGCAAGAGTCTCATTGAATGAGTTTGAATGAATCATTGAAAAAATTAAATCATAGCAAGACACATTGTATTACTATGTCATAACTGATTCAGAACAGTCTTGTCTAAACTGATAACTTTATACAACTATTATATCTCATCTTTCCTCCTGTCACAAATTTAGCCTTTCACCCCAACCTGTCTAGGCAGATGGTCGCACATCTTTGAGTCTGGTTCTGTCCTGTGCTTCCTCTTAAAAGAGAGGTTTTTTTATGCCTATCGTTTGCTCAGTGTGTGAACTGTTGGGTTTCTCTGCTCTCAATAATATTGAATTGAACTTGTACATAATAATTCTTGGACATTTTTGTTTTGTTTTGTCATTATTTATGTTTTTGGGTGGCACCTGTGGCACTGCAAGAGGTTAGCTGCTACGTGTGCATGATTCTGAGCTTGACTGAGTACAGCTTTGACTGTTTTACGATGTTTTCTCACTTTTCGAGCAGATGAGTCAGAAGAAACATGATGCACCCTGTGACTTCTTTCTCGCCCCCCCCCCCACCCGTGCTGCAGCTGTGGTGAATATCAAGAATAGCTGATCCACCATGGATGGGGTTTGGGGGGGCGGGGGGGTGGTAGACGAGACGAGTAGTGACCATGTAAAATCGTGTCAGGGAAACCCAATGCAGCTTACTTTAACTGCATGCTGGTTATCACAGCAGCATCTGTGGTTTTACAAATGTGTGCAGGGAGGAAAATCAATACTGCGACAGCCCCTACTTCTGTGGACACACTCCCAACTTTTCAATTTTTTCCCAATCTTTTTTTTTTTTTTTCTGCTGTGTGAGAAAAACCTGAGAACAAACTCACAAGAAACACATCTATTACTGCTTTACGTGAACTTTAAATGCTGCGAGCGCACTTTCATATAAGTCAATCGCAGCCTCTTGGTGAGCACATAATTATACACATTGCTCTCAAAACATCATGTCTTTAAAATATTTATGGCATCAAGATGGGTGCTCCTAGATGAATGACATCTATATTTATCTGAAGTGGCAAACAACAGTCACAATTACAACAAAGTCATTCGATATACCCGCCACAACTAAAATGTCAACGATATCCTGAGGGTTTTTCCCTCTCCAGGGAAATTAACACAGACTCCTATAAATCCAGACATTGTAATTAGACAAAGCTACTACTGACTCCCATAAATCCAGAGGTTATAAGTCTATATCCTGCCAGCAGAGGGGCACACTTCCTGTAAGAATGACAGAGGAGGTCAGAAGCTAAGGAGGGAGGTCAGGAGTCTGTTTCACATCAGCACCCATCACTTTTGTCTCTTTTCTCCAGATTTTACATAATCTGGCTCCCTTGCATTCGTTCCTTCAATTCCACATCACTCCCTTAAGCCATCTGTTTATTTCAGCATTTTTTTTCCATCTCCCTGCTCGACTTTCACAGTGATATGCTCTCCTGTCAGTGCCCCCCCCCCCCCCCCCCGAGGCTAAGACGCACTAGAACAGATCTTACTATCTCACCCATTCAGCCTGCCCAAATCAAATTACCATGGACAAAACAGAGTAATAAAAACTAATGGCTTGTTATACAAGGTACACACTCAAAATCACAACAAGTCTGTCAGCACTCTGATCCAGAGCAGGTTTTTTTCTTTGTTACTCACTTAACTTACTTCTTCCTCTGAATGTCCGACATAAAAGTTTTTGGCCAGAACACACAAGCCCTGGGGAATAAAGCATTATACATTTAAATATTACGTATAAATGTCTTATATCCTTATATCCTATCCAATGTGATGAAACACTTTTTTTCATTTTCACCAACCTGAGCAAGAAGTACTCATAATGTTTAAAACTTCAAGACAATTTTGTGTCTTCTGCTCAATTATCACTTCTTTAAATCACGACGCTAACAATGGGATATAAAATGAATTATAACTTTGACTCAACAACACATTTGTTAAAGTCTGAATATGTGACCTATAAACACATACACCCCCAGGATGTCCATATAAGGAGTTGTGTATTATTCCCACGGCAAATTAGCATGGGTGCACCTGAGCACGAAGGGTTAATACACACTTTTTTTGTGTCCCATACCAATACCGATATCACAAACTCGAGTATGTACGTGTACCGATATTAGTCTCATACAACAACACATTTGTGCTGAGTCATTTCAAAGGCATAATTCTCCAACTGTGCAACAAATATTGTTAAACATGACTCGGCTAAAATAAAAATTTTATTTACATTTTGTATTGGATTTTACTTTTTTATCCATCTGATATCCGATCCAGTGATTTCGACCAGTATCGGACCAATACCGTGATTCATGCTTATACTGAGACACAACGTTATAATAATCAATCTTGTAATTGTGTGATGGGAATTCAGATTTGTATTGTGGTATTATTTGTTTGTGAAACAGGAACATTTTTATGAATGATATAAGCTAATTCAAGTACTCAGTTCAGGACTCGGCTTAAACGCTCTCATAGTGATTTCTGGCATCAAGCTGTGAGTTTTCAAGGCACAAACAGGGGTTTTATTGTGAGAGTGGAGACTGAATTGTGATTCGGGAAAGCAATGGTTTTGTTCAACGTGTAGCAGGGCAGATGGCTATAAGTGAAGTTGTATTCCTGAGGATTAATTTTGATTGTAGAACAAATACAGTGATCTCAGTATAACACATCTGGTAGCTTCAGTTTGCAACAAAACATTTGACCCCGCAGTGACCACGCTCCAAGCTTTTGACTTTTCAGAGTCTCTGAAGTGTCTTTTTAGGCTCATTTGCCTAATAACACAAATACACACCACCTGATAATGTTTAGAAATGACAAAAAGCTGAAAATACTCACTTACCTAGTAACTACATGCAGTCTAATACACATCATTAGATCAAGGTCAACGTAAAGCACGATAAATGTGGTTTTTTTTTAATCAGATAAATAATGTTTGTAAAGCACTTATTCGGAGAAGTGGACCACTTCAAATAAGCAACTTTATTCAGTTTTTCTCCCACTCTTGAGTCAACCTTGTTTTGGTTATTTTCCCACTTTGTTCTGGCAACCACTGTTAAACACTACATTTCACTGCAGGGTGATTATTATGGAGTTATCCTCAGTTCAGTGGTTGGTTCATTTCACTATGAAAACAGTCGGATTTGAATGACTAAGACATAAAAAGCTGGGCTATTTTATTTCTTGAGTATGATAATTGATTCAGAGACATTTGGCTAATTGGTTTAAGTACTATCTCTGTGCAGTTTGTGCCACTGAGGAGTCGTTCTCTATCTATCCATCTATTTTGACCAGTTATGCTTTTCGGTTTTTATAGCCAGGGCATTTGGGAGGAAGGAGGACAGTGTGGTTTGGTGTGAATTACTCCTGTTCTCTGCTTCAGATGTGAATTATTATAGTATATCTGGATTTTGAATGTGCTGTCAAAGGACCAGTCAGGTGCTCGTATTTATTTCGTCCTTTTCATTTGTGCCTTAAGTAGATCAAGAGCAGCTTGGAAGGTCCTCAGAAAAAGCAGTTCATGAGTCTAGTGCAGATGGTAATAATAATAATGATAATAACACTAGAGGCAGCTGCCACTCAAGAGTTTATGCAGGTTGACTCTAAATAGCGGTAATGCACACAACACTGTGTCACATCATTTGGAAATGCATTTGTTTAAATGAAAGCTTTCAGCGTCTCCTGGTTTGTTGGATTCTTCGAAGACTAAGTGAACAGAACTTTCTCATCAGAACAACAAGTCAAAAATGTGTCGCGGTGTCGTAAGAAGTAGCCTTCCTCGTCTAGACGTTTGAGTGAATGCGTCCTTCCTTCTCTGAGATCAGACAGAGCCGAGGGACAACTGATGGCAACTTTAATGTTCAGGCTGTTCTGATGCACACACACACACATGGTCAGACGCACAAGTTCTGTTCCTGTGGAGCACTGATAACAACATTTGCTCTGGGGCCTCTAGAGCAAGTGTGTGTGTGTGTGTGTGTGTGTGTGTGTGTGTGTGTGTGTGTGTGTGTACTTCATGTGTACAAAAGCAGTAGAGATTGAGCTAAGGAGAGAGTCAAAAAGTCCCCCCAAAAAAGAACAATTCATAAACACTTAAGTTTAGTTCTTGAAGAACAGGAGCAGCAAAAATGTTTAGGTGAAAGAAGAAATCTAGTCAGCGACATCACCAAGTTACTGTTTTACTAGAACACTACAGACATAGAGGCCTGTAGTCAGACTGGCTGAATATCAAATATACCTGCCAATTAGTCTTCTTTCCCCTCATTCTGTTTGTTAAAAATCTCATTTGCTATGGGGTGCTATCACAAACTCAACATATGTACTGTATTTGACACATGCAAATTTTCCACCAAAACAAGCGTTCTCTGCGTAGAAGTATCCTAATTTGGCCTTAGTTGTCCCCAGATGACTGCCTTGTTTGTATTCATTCTAAACAGCAACAGGGTTGTGTGTATCCAGATCCCCTTACTTTGTCTCAACAATTCATCTCATCATCTTCAGACAGCTCAGTATTTGGGTATCGGTGGCGGTCGCTGGGCTTTGAAAACAGGGGAAGCTCATTTCAGGCCCAATTATTTATACATAAATTCTGCAAACAAACAACTAGAACAAGGAAACACAATAATTATATAAAACTGAAATGCTATAATAATGTTTTTATTTGCAGTGTATATGTACAAACTGCTCCATTGACTCAGAGAGAAGCCGAGCTTCCGTGGAAGTGACATTTTTTGCCGCATTTGACCAATCACCATTCAAAAAAAAATATATATTCTTTTCCGTGTTATAGCGCACGTTTAGTATTGCAATGTAAATACAACACAGTACATATTTGACTTTGACATTAGAGGAAACTGAGCTTCCCTTGTTTTCTTAGAGCAATCGCCACTGTTGGGTATGAAGGAAGGCAACTGAAACTGAAGATACACTTAATTTACAAATTGAGCAAATGTAAAGTGTGGGCAGTTCTAATCAATTTTCTTTTCCGGCCTGCATATATATATATATTTACTCTGTGTCTAGACAGTGAGAGAATAATAGAAGAAATCAGAGAGGCAAGGTCAGTGAAACTGAAGAAATTCACTCACTGACAGACAACAGAGGAGACAAGATAAGTTGTTTCCCCTATGGAAATGTCTCACCTAGCACTGCTGACAACCCGACATGATCCTTCCCCCCAAACCGGGGGTCCATCCTCTCCCCCCCCTCCATCTCTATGAGCACAATAATTCTTCTTTAGTCCCACAAGAACTGGGGGAGTAGTTCCTCCCATCCTCACACACAGAAGACTTACCACGATGACTGCTCCGTGCTTCCTGTGTAGCTGCTGCTGCTGACACGGGCACTTATTCTCAAGATAGCCTCAAAACTGAACACTTCTTTAGCACTTCATGAAAATAAAGTTTCCTCTCCAATAAGTAGTAACTTCACAAGAACACAACAGTGTCTCTATTCTCTCTGTACTCGACTATTGTGTGTTAGAGAGAGAGGACAAATTGGGTGAACATGAAACGTGGCTGAACTAAAAATGGATTACATAATGTAGCTCAGTTGTTTAACTGAGTTGAATAGACCTGCGAGCAGAACAAGAGCAGTGAACATAGATCTTTACTTGGGACAAAAGAGCATTGGCTTGTTGTATTTTGGGGGGTAAAAGGCAGTTAAGGCAAAACAAACAGCCTTTAGACTAACAGTAGGGCTCTCATCAAAAACAACTGTAGGGGTGGTCCAGTAGAAATATTGATCCTGGCTGAACCTTCGCCACAGCTTGGTTGGTACTATCTAGCAATGCACTGTGGTTGCCAACTAATTATACAAGTGAGTCACCTCACTAGACAGCCAACAGTGAACCTCATTGTATTCATTTAACTCTTTTGACAGCAATGCAATTATTGCTGCCCTCATTACTTCAGCGTCTTGGCACCTGATGGGTTCTTCAAGCTGGCGTTCCCAACAGTGCATTTCATATTATCACTGAAAATCTGTAGCAACATGTCGGCATCATCGTGGTGCCCAAAGATGTTTGGCATATACTTGGCAAAAGGGGTCACATGACGAGCAGATGGTCAGCAGAACCACTGGTGGACTTGGCTCCAACCAAACAGGAGAGTGGCTGCAATTAACGGCAACCATGACATTCTAGTATCGTCGTCACCATCCATTTTATTAAATTTTTGAATATATGCTTCATGTTGGAAGAAAAGGGGAAGAGAGATTTTGTTTATGTCATAGCGCTCATCTTAAAAGTCTTGGTCTAATGTCTAATTAATGGAGTTTGTCCACTGAGTGGAACAGAGTTTTGCGTTTCCTAGAAACGGTACCAAAACAAGACAAACAGAGAAGGCAGACTTCAACACATTGACGCAACAAGCCTCTGGCGCCCTCTGTTGGTCGTAGTGGCAAGTGTGGAAGCACAAACAAACAAGCAAACAGACAGACAGACACATAGAGCTACCCAAACAATACTTCACTCCCACTCGTGGGGTGAAGTGACCAGTCTCAAGCATCCATTTTTGGTACACTTCCCTTGGGGGATATCAGAGTAATGGTACGGTCGGTATAGGTGGAGCTAGCTAGACCCACGACCGTCTGCTGAGTAAAAGTGTCACTCTCTTGGGATTGGCGTTTCTTGAACTCCCGCAGTCTTTTCTCATACAAAGTTTGACATCTTGTTGAGACAAACAGCCACAAACCAAACAGGAAAAACATGAGCTGCTGGATGTTCTCCTTTGTGCTGTTGTCTGTTATGTCACTTTCAATGTCGTCGTTGATGTCTTTACCATTCCAAACCATCCCGTACTGTACCATGATGAAAACACGGCTATAGTAGTCTCTGTCTACACATGCTGCTGCATCATACTTTCCCCTTTCACACTATTGCTGTCCATCTGTAACCTCCAATACAAAAGGATGTTAAATGTGCTATAAAACATTCATTTTAAAGCAGCGTTCCCCTTCGCTCATAAAACCTCGCTCTCACTGAAAACTTTATGTTGCCATTCACCATTTGCTGTTCTCATTTCGCTTTCTTTCCACGGAAAAAAAAATGCCATCACATTACCCCAAAAAACTTGTCAGTTGCATCACAGGTTTAGAGCTCCAAGGCAGAACAACCTGAGGGGCTAACTGCCAATGTGTTGCTTTAATTACAAGGCAGGTTCATGTTGTCCATGCAAATCTCTCTGCGCTGTTATGTTATTCACTTTCAGTTTTGTGGGTAAGTATGTCATCTTGCTGTGTTGACTGACATACTTTTCGGATTAAAATATCTCTGATTTAGGTTGAAATAATAGTCACGTTGATTCAAATAATGATTTTGACTTGTGGTAATTGATTTGTTGGCACTTTTTTAACAGAGACACCGGCATGTCTATCACATCCCTGACATTAGACTCAATTGACATCAACATTGTCAGTCTGTCTTTTCTTTTTCCTCCAGTTAATCACTCTCAAATTCCTGCATCTCATTCCATTTTGTTTTCTCTTTCTCTAAAGACAAATTAGATCATTTGGGAAGAATACATTTACAACTCTTCCTCAAATCACTGCATGATTAATGCATTGTAAACTCAACAGCCACCTCCATGGTAAAGATTACGTCATGCAGTGTATCTTAATTTACTTTAACTGTTTACCTAAAGGATAAAGTGTGCACATAGCTAATAAACCAGAGCTGCTAGTTTTTGTAGACACATGGATTTTTACACTATGTACTCTTGACTGAAGACTCTCCGCCTTGGGTCGCCCATTAACGTGTGTCTAATTTCTCAAAATTAAAAGTATAAATCATAGATTGTGTATGCACTTGTTCACATTTGTTTGATAAGAGAAGCGTGGATTTGTGAATAATGCATACGAGAATGCGTTTTTATCATGAAAGCGTACATCAAAGCGTCTCTGTTAAATGTCATGAAATGCAAAATGCAATTTTGTTTTCATGTAAAACATAATGAGCGTGCATAATGACTCAGCCGAGCTTATTCCTCTGTACAGATAAGAGCCTATATAACTTTAGATATTTACAGTGCAACTGTACATTTGCCTGAAAGCAGCTTTTCCGCGTTAATGCTTCAAATATAAAATAAATTGTTAAATCCAATTAAATGATCAGTTCCTTTTTTTCGTTTCATACGGAGGCAGAATCAGAGAGTCGGTGAGAGAAGTGCCGCTGTAGCTCAGTACATTCATGAAAGCCTCTCTGGCTGAAGGTCAGACTCTGTCTGTACTGCTCTTCTGAAGATGCAGCGTGCAGCTTTTATTCACAAACACATCTGTAAACATGCTCTGCTATGGAAATCATCCAACAATATGTGTTATATATATATAAATATATATTATACTGTATATGTGTATCCCAAGTGAATGCAGTTATGTGTGTAACCTAGTTTTCCTGAGAAACAACCAACACGGTGAATTCATGCTTTCCCCCTAATTTAGTATAAATCAGCAGTGTAGTGACTTGGCCTTCATAACACCAAAGCTTTGCTTCTTTCCCATCTTTTTTAAAAAGGCTCCTCGGATGCTGATAACCAACACTCTTCCTTTTCCTCCGGGCAGAGTTGCAGTGAGGGTAAGAGGCAGGCAAACATCCAAATGTGTTCCTCTGTCAAAGGTAATGAAAGAGCTCCATATTCTTTGATCGCGCGAGGGCATCAAGCCTGCGCTTGGCTTTCTAGTTCCCTCAGATATAAGATTCGGAGCATCTGAGAATTATCGCAGATGCTCCGAGTTTGTGACACGCACACACATTCTTCTGGGGATGTCATATGCACACAAAATGTGCATGTAAATACACACACACACACACGTAATCACACACTGAAAGGCAGAGACATTTCCGATGCTCTCAAAAGCGTCTCTCGGTGCAGAGATAAGTGGGTGAGGCGCGGGGTTGATTTTTATCCCTTTTCTAAAAAGATGTTGACGCCAACAAAAAGCTGCCTGTCTTGACATTTCGTTTTATCCCTCTTCGCCACTTTCGTCCCTTTCTGTCACTTTTCTTACAGGTTCAAGTCTTCATGTGAAATATTTCTTCTTTTTTTTATTATATGTGAACTTTTCTGCTAAACTCTGATGGGCAGTGACATTTTTTACATAATTTCTTAGCTGTTGTCAAAAGGCCATCGCAAAACAACAAGACTCGTCCTGTCTTTTCTGTTTATTATTTTTTCGGATCAATCGATTTTTCCACTTTCTAAATCCCATGTGTACCAGAAAAGTGCCTCTCCGACACTGTGAGAGGCAGCATCGTGTTTGAGAATGAAGATGGGTGTTGTGAGAAGATTGGACCCAACAACTATAACAGACTGCAGACTAAAAAAAAAACAAATCTTGTGAGACAGACAGACAGAGAGAGTGTGTTCTTGTTTTCAGGGTCATCCAGAAACATCCACTGGTGTGGGATGAGATTTAATGGACAAGGGCAACAGTGAGCCAGACTCTGAATGCTTGTTTATCTCATTTTTGAAAAATTGTGGTGATATTAGAATACCATAGTGCCTAATCTACTTCTATTGGCACTTGTTGGTATTAACAGCCATGCTGCTGCTGTTGATGCTGCTGTATGAAGTCGTACGTGTGAATGAGAGCCATGTGGAGCTGATAATTGTGCAAACTCATTTCGCTATGCCTTGAATGTAAGGATTATTCGATTATATGCATGCATAATGTTCTTAATCAGTTACCATACGGACTGAATTAGTCTCTTAACCCCTTGTTTCTAGTTTAAGCTGCTAACCAGCTAAGCTTACCAGCTGTTGCCTCTCGTTGGCGCTTCTCCAGGACCCAGGCGATCTGAGCCGACACTAAAATGTTCAAACCGAACGATGCCGAAATGTAGATCAGTTCAAAAGACGTAAATATCCTCGAAAACATATGTTAATCTCCAACATTTGGCAAGGAAATGTCTAAAATCTCAATATTTAACACAGGAGTCTGGTGTGTTTCGCTACAGCACTGTCGAAAAACCGGCAATTGTGAGCCGAATTACAACCCGTTCAGCCGTATTTCAGTTCATTGACTGTGTCACAAAGCGCAGTTTCCACATGTTCCCAAGCATGCTTAGCTTTGGGGGTTAGCTTTGTTTTCAGCTAGCGAGGCTGGGGGATTTCTGATGAACTCTTCAGGACGCCATTCAACTTAGCTATGTGTTAATAAAAGGACAGAGAAACTGACTGTAGTGTCTGGAAGACGACGTGCAATGATACCAAACTCTGCAGCTAGAACTCTATAATGGAAAAGCACCATATATATACTGTAGTTTCCGCACAAATTTCACAGCGGTATCAATCTTCTCATCCCGTCCAAGAGAAAACATTTAAATGTTTCTCCAAACACGTCAAGAAGAAACATCTGCTGCGTCTATAGCTTGAGAACCTTGGACAGGAATTACCTGAAATAACATACTTGATTTAAAGGCGGATAACACTTTGACGTAACGCCTAAAAACCATAACTTGTAATCCCCTTGTACTCCCCTCCTCTTTTCTTCTGACCCAAAGAGAAAGATGCTAAAAAATGAACCCATTAACTCAACGGCATATTACACCTTCATCACGCTGTCTGCATGAGGACGAGGGAGGGAGAAGGTGGGAACTATTTACGGGTAAGAAGCCAAAAGGCAACACTGTAAATCGAGAAAGGGGGGGGTGAAAAATTGTAGTAGAGGGAGGATGGAGAGGAGGGGAGGCAAAGAGAGAGATTAATGAGAAGAGGGAGCAGTGGTTGAAAGAGTTGTTGGAAAGGTGGCAGAACAGCAAAGAGGACAAAAAGGCAGATGGTAGATGTGGACGTGAACCAGCTGAGGCTCAAATTGCAGTGGAAATCCACAGAGCAGTGGACTGCTTGAAAGAGGTTTGGAGGGTTTTTTTTGGATTCCCTGTCAAGTAACTTTTGACGAACACTCTCTGCTATGTTAAAGGAAGTGTTAAAGGAGAACTAAGCCTCTATGAGATACTGTGCAGAGGGCCATACTGGAACGTCGGCACCCAAGCTGCTTTCCCCCCCCGCCACAGACACAGGAAATAAAATGTCTGGCGCGTGACGTAACGCGGCCTGAATAAGGTATATACGCAGTTTTGGAAAGCATTATGCTCGGGCCTCGTGATGAATGGCTTCTTTCAAACGGCTGTGAAATCAGGATGACAGAGGGAGGGAGTCGAGTAGGCGGTGGCTAGGGAGAGAAGCAGAGATGGAGATACAGTATGTGGGTGGAAGGACAGATAGGACAAGGAGGAGTTGGAGGAGGATATAGAGTTGATGGAGGGAAAGACACTGGAGAAAGACACACGGATTGGTGGAGGAGAAAAGGGAGATGACAGAAAGAGTGGAGCCAGTGAAGAGAGAGGAGAACGCCGAGCTGTCGCCTTGCTCCAGGCGCCACATTTCTGTCAGCGATGGCATCTTTATCTGCTAAATGCACTTTTGATGCCTCACCACATATGTTGCTGTAAATTACTTTTAAGACCCATATTAGACGATGAGGGAAAAGGACAGAGATGTGGGCCAGAGTGCTGCGGGTCTTTTTTAATGGAGGAGAGAGGGGGGAGAGAGATTTCTGGCACCAGTTTCCTTGGGTGTGTTACTCACTTTCTGATTACTGTCTTCTTCCACCTTCTTCCCTCTGTTTCCCTTATCTCCCCCTTTTAATTACCCCTCTCTCTACTTTCTGCTTTACTCTCCAGTCGATGTCGTCACTTAAATCCCCCTCGTGTGACCGTTCTCTGGCCCCTTTTCTTGCAATCCACACATTTACCGTGTCACTCCTTTGTCCTACATGCTTGTAGCTTTATTGTCTTTATCTGAGTTTTTACGACTTAGGGTTTTTGAAAACAAAAGGAGAATGGGGTGTTTGCATGTACGAAGCAGAGGTTTACATTTGTGTAGGTGGTTAAGTTTTCTTCAAAAGTTTGGGGTCACTTATTTTTTCAATGAATATAACATTAAAGGAATCAGAAATACACTCTATACATTGTTAATGTGGTAAACGACTATTCTAGCTGTAAAAGTCTGGTTTTTAATGGAATATGTACATAGGTGTATAGAGGCCCATTTCCAGTGTTCTAATGGTACATTGTGTTTGGTTATCGCGTTAGAAGGCTATTGGATGATTAGGAAACCCTTGAAAAGTTTAATATTTCCAATCTTGTCTTCACTATATTTTCTGTTAATTTTGCAACTCTTTTGATGAATAGAAGTGTGACTTTTAATGGAAAAAGCAAACAAATTGTATCGGTGACCCAAACATTTGAACGGTAGTGTATAAGAACCTGAAGTTATTATTAAAAGGTAAAAAATTGCCTCTAAAAATTATTCAATTCTGTATTTTACATTCCTTAAATGCCATTTTATTATTATTTCACTTTCTTTCCCATTTTGGACACAATAATTCCATATCTATCCTCTGATGACTACAGTAACATTGCCCTAGCTAACACAAAACTCTTGGAGGATGTGTAAAGTATAACATATGCCCCTGAATGTCTTTGTGCTCCAAAACTCATTTTCCTTAATTGTGTGGTTTAATGTTTGTGTGTACTAGCTAATTATGCATTTTTTTAGCCCCTCTAGCAAACTTGGGGCTGTTAATGCGCCGGGTCTGTTGTTTCCATTTCGAGGCTTCTTCTTCTTCTCCCCCCTCGCCGCAGACGTGGCAGTCACACCGTGCCCCAGAGATCTTTCAAAATGTAGCAGTAAAAGAAACCAAATCAACACTAGAAATAAGTGTGACTGTATTTGATGCTCCAGCGCTTTTTACTGTGGGTGTTAGAACATTCCCTGTATTTATAGAAGTAAAGTCGTTATGCCGTCCTTGTGGTGTGGCGACGCAATTTAAAAGCACATTAAAGCTTGTGCAGCAAATTACAAGAGGTCCATCACCGTTGTCACTTTAATAAGTCTCCTAAAAGTTCAGTGTGACTGGGGAGGAACATAATGATCCTAATGTATATATATATATGATACCAGTGTGGCTTAATCAAGTATATTAAAATACTCAGTATTACTTCCACATACAAGTTAAATGTAATTCCTTCCCCCCCCAAAAAAACAATCAATTCAGCCCAAAAAAGAAATTAACAATGAGCAAAGCACTCTCCACCTGCCATCAGTTGTGTGTCATAATCTTTTCAAGACAGCGGAGGGGGAAAAGAAAAACTCTAGTCGACGTTAGGTAAGTGCTACACAATTCTTCCATCACTCTGACTCGCAATTTGCAAACCTGCCTGTCAGATGTATTGAACGCCCCTGTGATGAGTGCCAGAGGCCACTCATTTCCCTGCCGCTTGTCTGTTTCCACACAGAGCAAGATTCGCTCGGCGGACGTCACTTTGAGTTTTTCTTTTCCACTCGACATGGAAGTCGAGTGGAAGGAGAAGGGAGAGAGTCGCACACGCAGACGTGCACGTTCAGCAGCAACCAGCCGGAGAGCAGTTTCGCTTGTTTTCTGCGTCCCATGAGAAGGACACATACCGCCAGCCTATTGTGTGACATTGCACGTCGAGGTGTGAAAAATGAGTCTAGGTCTGTGACGACAAGGGCGAGAGGAACAAGTGTTACTTGGAGTGTAGCCTACATTCAGGTCCCAGTGCGACCGGCGAAGGAAAATCTAACATCAGGGAGTTTAAGATGACTCTTAGGATTTCAAATAATCCTCTGCAGGGCTGTACTGTTTGATTAAAAGCCCCAAAATGTCTCTCCGGCATTACTTTTTTTTTGCTTATTTTAACCATAAAAGTGCCTGAAAGCGTCCTGTAACTAAGTGCTTTGCCCTTTTTTCCATAATAACAATTTCATTATCTATATAGTTCAATATCTGGCAGTTATTTACAATTTAATGCTTTTTAAAATAGTGTATTGAAGAAAATATTGAGAAAATAGATGCGTGACCAACTCTCTCCTCTCTGACAAAGATGCTGACAAGGGTAGCTTAAAATGGTTTTAAGCTGCTTCTCAGTCATTTTACTGAATAATAATAATAAAAAGGAAATAAATACCAGGCGACACTGAAGAAGAGACTAGGAGGAGGATTAGGAGCTTAAACTTCACCACTTCATTACTTCAGGAAGGACTAACAGAATCCACTTATTTTATCTCCACATTAATGTATGACGTGTAAAAGAGAAAAGGCCACATTCATTCATTTCTTTTATGCCTTCAAACTTCACTGACTCACATTTAGCAGCTCAAATTAAGTAAATAAAATGTGTGCAGGGGGGAAAATTATCTAAATTTAGACGATTCATAGCTTCTACCTGCGCACAGGAGCAGTTCAAGTTCCCAGAATTACTATTCATATGCAACAGAAAGCCTCTTAAGCCTTTAAGAAAGAGTGAAGTTTTAAAATATGTGCAAGAAAGTCAGAGAAGACGGCGAGTGTCCGTGTCTGGGCAAGTCATATCCCTCAACTGGGAAACCCCCTACACGATGTGTGCGCCCACCCTTTACCGCTGAACTCCTCTTGCCGGTGGCGTGTTTTAACAGCGGTTATGTCAGGGTCGCCCCCCTGATGAAAAGGTTGCTGTGCAGACCACACACTGTCAGGTGTAGGCCACTGCAGGCAGGGCATTAGAGAGAAACACAAGCATGGCACTTCATTTCAATCACTGCGACCGAGCCTGATTCGCTCTTGTATTTTCGCCCTATGGGCCCCGGTGCACCACAGTGGTGGCTCGCCAATTTTCGATTTTATTCTCCCCTCTCCCTGCTCCAGCTCTTGTTTTGTGCTCCCTTTTTTTTTCATGATTTTTTTATGATTTTATTCTCTATTTTGTACATTACACTGTTAAACTGTGCACGTGTGAGGCAATAATCAGAATAAATAAATAAAAGAAACACCAGATAATACAATAAAATAGATCCCTGCAGCATTTGTATAGGAGATATTAGCGAGATTTTTTTCTCAATGTATCCCTAATCCACTCAATCTAGATGAAACCAACCCTGTCTCCTGATAATTACACTCACATACAATTAATCTGCTTTTCCAATTAAGCTGTGGTGCCAACATAATGGCTGGTGGAATAACCTTCAGAGGCAACAGCCTTTTTAAATGAATGAATCGCTGCATTTATTAACCGGACATGGTCAGGGTTGACGGTGGCCGTTCGCGTCCGTCTGTCACTCCGGAGTTACGCGTCCTACAAGGCATAATTTTATTTGCTGCTATAAATGAGTTTGTACACAAACATAATTTGGTGGAGAAAGGGTTTGATTAGACGAGCTGACGTTTCCCACAAGTGTGTATCAATCAGTGAAAGGGGTTTTGAATTAGATGCTGTGTGTGTGTGTGTGTGTGTGGGTGCTTTTTACTGACAGCGCAGTAAATTATTTTCAGGCAAATAAACCCAAAGTAGAGATTAAACAATATTTTCCATGACATTGCTGCATGTAGGTTGTTGATATTAAGGGATTGATTGATTTCAAACTTGTCAGGTGTCTTGCTACGGGCACGAGTAAGTAAATTAGTGCTGGGCACGGCGGTTAACGGCGTCAACGTTAAGGCACATTAACACACGACGTGTTACCATGACGACTGATTGGGAAAAGACGCGTGTGACGTCATGTTTATGTGACTCCCGATTGTCAAAATGAGTCTCTAACGTAACGCTAAACTTTCAAAACAGAGGCACACATACGCAGTACACAGGTACGCTGGTTATTTGTAGCGCTGCTCTTTTCGCTTAATAAACAGACCGCTCCGGTTCGACTGTCGGCGCTAGTGGAGCTAACTGGCAAACGGTGCCACGGCACGTAAACATAATGTCACACGCGTCTTTTTCCAGTCAGTCATGGAAACGCGACATGCGTTAACAGCTACGTTAAATATAATATCGCTAATAGAAGCCCACATTGGCTTTCGCTGCTCTACTGTAGCCACGCCCCCTCTCATTTACACAGCACAGAATCAGCCAAATAACAACCAATATAATAATAATATAACCAATCCCCAAAAAATATATAATTTTTTATTTGCGGACACAAACACGACATTTTATGAACGTCATGATTTCCACCTTTGAGAACATTCTCAGATTTAAATCTAAATCTAAAATATGAAATAATGTAATCAAATCATCAATGGATGTATGACTGTAATTATGTGAAAGGTGGACACTGTGTTCTGTGCACCATCATGAATTATTATCAATGAATATCACTGCTCTGATTCTTTAACCTAAATACTTCATGCGTTTTTTTTGTCCTGTGGGAATATTTAAAGCCACAGAGGGAAGAAAAAAATAACTGAGCCCAATTTCTCTTTGCTCCAACAATTCCCAGGACACCATTTTTGATTATAATTAAGCCCCCCCACACACACTCTTGTCACACTTTGTCTTGAGTTCTAAATCTCATTCTCATTTCACAAGCGTGTTTAACTATCCAGGAGGAAATGCTCCTATATGCACCAAAGGAGTAGAGCCTTTGCCCATGTAGTCGTCTTTTCATTGTTTTGTCTTTCTGTAAAGATGTTCATTAAATGATCTTGTCTTCCTTCCTTTTCTTTTTTGCCTGGAAGAGCAGACATTTTCTGACCTCTGCGTCTGATTTAATTAAAACATGCACCTCTTCACTACCTCTGTTTTTTTTTTTAATTTCTGTTCCTCTGATTGAATTTCTGTCTTTGTTCGCTGAGAATCACCCAGCGCGCCGTAAAATGTGAAAACACTTTTTGAGTTTAACATTTCACTTAGGAGCAACTTTCTAATAATAAAGATTTAAAAGCCTCCTGCAAGGCTAATGTGTTATCACCACCTGAGTGATACAGTTGAAAAAACCTGGCAAACCTGCTAATGATCTGAGTTTTAGGGGGGGATTTTTTTTGCTGAGAAATGAAACGGGATTAGTGTCTGTGGAATTTTCACTCAAGTTGTGCTGGTATTATTTAGTTAAACTCAATATTATGTTGCGTGACATGTTTGTTTTGTTTACTTAAAAGGATGAATTCCCACGACATGATGACGCAAAAAAATCAAATGAAACCCCTTTGCACAGCAGTCTTTTTTGAAATAATCAATAAATGATGGCCGAGTTCCATTTAGTAACACCTGTGCTATTCCTGTAAAATGGCTGCTGTGCTCAGGGCCAATTTGATGCAAAGATTATTCCAGTCTTGTGTCACAAATGGAAGACGGTTGCTCTACGTGCAACCCAAAGCAAGTGAGACTCAGTGAAGGAGGAGGGTGTAGTGTTGCTAGCTAAGGGACTTTGTCGCTATATTCAGCGAGAATTCAGACCCCACGAGTGACTCTTTTCGCAAACTAGCGACAAATCTTGCAACTTTTTCTGGCGTCTCTGACATGAAAAGCACATATCGTTTTTATCCTCAACGGGGAGCGGGTGCTGCCGTGGGCCCCTCCCCTGTCTCAACGCACTCACAGACGGCCTGCAATGCAAATTAATTGCGCATGGTGTCTTTTTGCTTTATCCAAGAAAGTTAAATTGTAGTTCTAAATATATTTAGGGTGTTTTCTGACTCACTTTTTGTCTTTTCTTCTCTCCTACAGCATCCATTACAACTACGTACACGTGGCTAATTGTTGATAGCGACTTCTAGCGACTTTTAGGACGTCCAATATCTTTTCTTGTTGAGGAGTTGACAACGCTGGGAGGCGACTAAGCAGAAAGTGAGTGAGGAAGTGGAACTACCTGGTAAGTTCTGAACATATGTGTGCATTTCTTCATTTAAAACTGCCACGCTGTTCAGACAACTGTTAGCTATAGCGTTAGCAGTTGTATTTACTGGGTTTTGTACTGCTGTCTCACTAACTCATAACAAAACACTCCAAATACCAGAAGAAAACCAACAGTATTGTTTGTGTCATTTAATATACTATATTTGCTAAACTTAATTTATAAAAAGTGACTTTAATACAGCGGTTGCCTCTTCATTTTAATTCCCCTATCGCCCAATAGTCGTCATGCTTTCCAAGACACCACTAAATTTACCTCTTAACCTCTCAAGCTCATTTCTGTTTAGTCATATGATATATTATTTAAAGAAAATGCTATAATGCAACACAATTTGCTACAATTCGCAGAGTTTAGCTGTGAGATCTCACCTTGGCTGGACCTTGCCATTGGTGTTTTGTTTTTATTAAGGGAGTATTTCTGAGTGATTAAGTCAGGCATAACAATACGTTTCTTGCCAAATAAATACAAGGCAGCAGTGTGAAAATCTCTGTGGCCTTGAGGTTTCGCACAACTAAGCTTATACATTATATACAGACCTCGAGAAAAAGAATCACACACAGGAAGAAACGGAGACTCAGTAATTTTACTGAATAATAAAAAGGAACAGAAAATAAATACCAGCCAACAATGAAGAAGAGAAGAGATATTGCCTGGATTAGGAGATTAAACTTCACCACTTCATTGCTTCAGGAAGGACTGTAGGACGTCTGTCGATCAGATTGTTTGGCTGTTTTTTTTTTTGTTTTTTTTTTCATATTTTGGTCTGAAAACCTAACAAAATAACATGACTAAATTCACCTTAAACCCTCAAGCTCATTTGTGCTTAATCATATTAAATCTCTCCCTTCCTGGAAAAAAAAAAGCTTTAATGCAACAAAATTCGGTTTAGCTGTAAAACCTCACCTTGGCTGGACCTTGCCTTTGGTATTTTGTTTTATTTAGCAAGTAAAGTTTTTTTTTTCCTAAGCAATTAGGTCTGGCATAACAATACATTTCTTTCTAAACAAATACACGGCAGCGTTGGGGAAAAAAAAAACCTCTGTGGCCTTGAGGTTTACAGGCTTGGTCAGATTGATGATGTTCAAACAGCAGCTGAAAGAACTGCGAGGGATTTTTATAAAGAGCTCAGGGGGTGACAGCTGAGTTGGGCTGACATGAACTCTGACCTTACACCTCTTTAGAATGTCAGCAAGTCATGCACATGTGCACACGCTTACACATTCACACACACTTAAATGCACATGTATGTGTGTGCTTGTAGTCACTCACTTTGTCTCCCTGTCTTGCACACACACACACACACACACACACACACACAGACGCAGGGCAGTCTTTGAAGGCCGTGGCAGTCATCACTAATGTGTTACGGGGTCCCAGTAGGTAGCTGCAAACTGTTTTTCTTTCATCTTCAGGCTAACGGATGAGGAGATAGCAATGCAAGGATGGCAAACATCAGGCACACCAGACTGTCTGCCACGGCATGAGCAACTCTTATCTCCAAAAAGCCAGGTTTTTCACAAAATCCCTTGTTTTCATCTGAGCGGCAGCAGCACGTCGTTTATTTACTTTACTCCTTCAGGATTATTGTCGAGAAACCAACTTCGAAATCAAGTAAAACCACTAGAAATGAGTTGCGATGGAATTTAGTTTTCACATAATTTTCGAGGCAAGGAGAGACGTGACCCTAATTTGCACAATATTTTGTTAAAATCGGGTTAATATGCACAACGGATCAAGCTGAAACTCCAGTTTCACTGCAAATGTAGATAAACTAATCTATCTATCTATCTATCTATCTATCTATCTATCTATCTATCTATCTATCTATCTATCTATCTATCTATCTATCTATCTATCTATCTATCTATCTATCTATCTATCTATCTATCTATCTATCTATCTATCTATCTATCTATCATTCTTTATATGGTCTCAGTTTTGTTTCTTATATTTGTAATCTATCTTGCTAGTTTGTGTGCTAGTTAGCTTGCGTGCTACCAAGCGAGAGTCTGTCTATCTATCCTTATATGGTCTCAGTTTTGTTTTTTATTATTTGTAACACGTTATTATCTTCCTATCACTTGCAGTCAGACAGAGGATGCAGCAGCAGCTCCTAATTATTTTATTGCATCAATACTGGTCACTGCTGGAATCAGAGTTGTAATTAAGTGTGATTTGAGGTTCGGGGGGGGGTGTGCATGAATTAATAATGAGCTAATCAAAAAGCACTTGGGCTGATTGCCAGCACATTAACACCTAGAATAGGAATGAAGTGCTCTTTGCTGCTGGCACACAGAGCCACATCTGCATCTGTCCGTTAACAAATGTTTTTGTTCGGTGAATGTGGTAAGAGTTTGAAGGCCCCGCTCTCTCTTGTAGACTGTTTCTAGTCTAGTGTGTTGGCGACAACAGCAAGATGGGAAAAGTTTTATTCGCACACACACACACACATACACACCGTCAATTTGAAGTTTCATTTGTAAAGGTACAAGAGAATTTCTCTGGGGAAATTTAGCAGAGGAGATCTAAAGAAAGGGATAGCGTGATGACACCTCTCTCATTTTAGCTCTGCAAGCAACACGTCAAAGCACATGCTTACTGGTAAGGCTGAGAAAACCACAGTCGGAGGCTGAAATCAATCTGAACCAAGTGTACGCAGTTTGTTCAAGTTTCGGTTCAGTTTCAAATTTAAGGTTCCTTGAATTTGTAAATTCTACCCCCAGATCAGCTACTGGGTAAAAAAAAAGAAGAAGAAAAAGGAGAAGAAAATCTGCAAATCTCTCAGGCCTAATCCTTACGTGGGTGGTTTATTTTTTGAAAACCAAGGTTTTTATCCTCTGCTTTTAAAAAATAGTCCCATTCACACACTAAAGTTCTCAAAAACAACTTGAAACCCACAGCCAAATCGACAGGTGGTTCTATAACTGTAACTGCACACAACAACAATGATGAATCATTTGCTTGTTTAGCACTAATACATTTACATTTAAGCATTTAGCAGACGCTGTTATCGAAAGCGATTTACAAGAGAGGAATAAGCTCTCTTGTAAACATAGACAAAGTCTATGTAGTACAAGAGTTTGACTGTCTAACAATTTCTCCTTGTGTAGACAAATGTGATGTTGCACACTTTAGAAACTTAATCCAGTTTGCATGTGTATGAGCAGCCAAAACACCCAAATACAACAGCCAAAAATACCAACCTACATGCACTTGTGAAGGACCTGAGAATAGGTGAATTCAATGAAAGGTTAATCACTGTGGAGACTTCTGCTGTTTTAGTATATAAAATCTTTAGAAAAACCTTTAGAGCCGGCTCCTTATGTCAAATTTCTTGAAAAAAGGTCCTGGTGACCCCCCTTGAGAAAATAGAGTAGAAAAATCTACAAAAAAAACCTCACCCAGGAAGTTTTCCAGCTGTTGTGGATGTGTCTGACCCAGACAAGCTCCTGCTGTGTTTTTTATGTCTGCATGTCAAACTCTAGAAAATGTGTCTATAGACACAGTTTTCCAGTGGTCACATCTACAAAAAAAAAAACTAAAATAAACTCAATGATCTAAACTGTAAAGGATGTTATTTACTTTAAATGGGGCTTTAATTGAACGAGCACTGTTACTGTGAATGCTTATGATGTCAGCGTTGTTTGCTCTGAAAAACAAAGGTTTGTGGACAGATGAAAACTTAAAGCTGAAGTGCGTCATGTTTAAATATAAACGGCTGTCTGCCTGCAACATTCAAACCTTTGTCCAGTGAGATCACGCAGTGCTGATTTCTTGTTTTCTCTGTCCGCGGCGACCCTCCCGTGCTGCACATTGAGCGATGCTTTTGATTTCATGAGTGCATGAAGCACACGGCGTGAGTGAGACAGACTTCCCAGACGATACAGGTTCTTCACTGGAGTTTTAAAAGGAGAAAGAAAAACCACCCACTGACCGATGGTTGGGTCGCGCACAGTTCTATGAATGGCAGAAGCAGCAGATGGTGTTCGTGCTTTTACAAATGTTCCGTGGTGTGACAGAGGGTGTTATTTGGCCCGGACACAGCCCTGGTTTCAATGTCTACTGGTACTAACAGAATGCTTATTTTGGATACTCTCTCTCAGGGGGAACCTGCGAAGATTTTGAGTTCAGTAAGTGTTAATAAATCTGTGGGATTTCATGGATCCTCCCGTGTGTTTTCTCCTCTGGTCCACCTCTGGCTTACCCTGGATTTCCACTGGACGCGGAACGGACGTGGATCGGCCGTGGAACAGCGGCGACGCGGTTCTGCTTCGTCCTCTGCCTAGCGTCAATCCCCACCGGGCGTGTTACAGCAGCGGCGCGGAGCCTTGGGAGCCAGTGGTATTCACGGAAGATCGCCCAATAATCTCGAACGGACGCGAGTTCGCGAGATCCCGCTATAGACTGTGTGTATAAAGTAAACAACAACAACACAGCTTCTTTCATTCTCTGATGTGGAAGAACTGTTGATCTGGTGTCATAAATTATTTTATGTTTCTCCACTTCAACAATCAGTCTCTCGTCGTACGTTATGACTCTCAGAGACGCTCTGATTAATTGACTGTTGACCTGGCAGCACCGACCATGACGTAATGTTGATGTGAAGTTGTGACAGGCTGTATGACCTGATTATTGTGTTTTATTTTGAAAGGGGGCCGGAAATGTTTTACTTTGATTCTGTGTCGCTTTTCCTGTCTGGTGCGATCTGCTTCGTGGAAATTTACGAGGTTCAGCAGCGGCAACGGAAGAAATAGAACTGATTCCTAACGATAGCGCTGCGGCGCGGCGAGCCGCTTCTGGGCCGCTGCTGAGACGCGCCGCAGTGCGTCTGGTGGAAATGCTCTCATTGATTAGAATGGAAGCGATTTGCAACGGCGACTGCGCCGCTGCCGTCCCGCGGCCGTTCCGCGTCCAGTGGAAATCCAGGGTTACATCGCTCCAAACTGATAATGGTCCTACAGCTGTGCTTAAAAAGAACAGGAACATGTCTTTTTTTCCTCACAGCAACTTAAATTTGGCAAGAGGAAAAGGGGCTGTTAGTAAATAATAGCTTTCAGCAGGACCAGCCTTCTGTTGAGCATGTGTGGCCACAGACATGACAAGAGATTTTCACATACATGCCAGCCTACTGTTCCAGACCCACTGGGACATTGTTGCTTCCTCCCACCGCGTGCGCGAGTCTCCCAGTGTTTTTGCTTCAAATCTTCCACTGTAGATGTGTGAACTTTTAATTACCATGGAAAGTGAAGGAAACACGGTCTCCTGTGGCATACTCTGACTACATTAAACAGAAGAGCTTTTCTAAGATTCATTCGAGGAGAGGAAGGAAAACTCTTGTCTCTTGATTGATCTGCGTTGTTCTTTCTTTCTATTTGTATTGGTCGAGTGGACATTTATATTCCTATGATGGTGTGATGATTCTGGATTATAGTTTTATCAAGATTCCTTTGGCAAAAGTTAACTTAATCTGGCAGAAACACATATTTTTGCAACCCACTGTTGGACCCAACATGTGGGTCCAAAACATCTTTTGGTGTAGTAGCTATGGCAGATTGACGGCTGGATGAAACCTTGTGTGGCTTTGTCCCCTGTCCCCACTTTGGAAATCATGATGTGTCCAGCTTGGACCTAACCCAGGCTAAATCAGTGAATGGTCATTAGTGGCAGTGGCTTTCAAAGGTCCAGTGTGAAAAAGTCTAGGTGAACTTTACATCTGGCAGGAATTGAACATATACAATGAGCACTCGTCTGTATGAATTGTTGTTTTTCATTGTGCCAGAATGAGTCTTCTATTATATCAGGAGCGGGAACACACTTGGAAGGGAACTTCATCACTTAAGCACATTTAATGGTCCAGTGTATGACATTTAGGAGGCTTTAATTGGCACAAATGAAATATAACACGCATAAGAATGTTTTTATAAGTGTATCATCACTTTAAAATGAAAATAATTTGGTTTTCATAGACCTAGAATAAGCTTTCATATGTACTTTAGACACGGCCTTGCTTCCTTTTGTGCCACCGTGTTGCTATAGAAGCCTGTATGGCACCATTTACTAGTTAACTCCGTTAGCTGCGTTAGCTCCTTTAGAGTCATTCGCGCCTACAGTCGAACTGGAGCGATCTGTTTATTATTTAACGAAAAGAGCAGCGCTACAAATAACCAACGTACCTGTGTACTGCGTATGTGTGCCTCTGTTTTTTAAAGTTTAGCCTTACTTTAGAGACTCATATTAACCTAAACATGACGTCACATGTCTTTTTCCCGTCAGTCGTCATGGAAACGCGTCATGCGTTAACGTTGACACCGTGCCCAGCACTAACTGTTGTCTTTTGATGTACAGCTTAACCAAATCATTCACTCTTCTTTACTGATGTTCATAAAATGTATATTTCATATACAGCATGGAACCAAACAGCAATTATATACACAAATCTTTGACCCCCCCCCCATGGCCTGCTTTTACTGACCTGACATATTTTTTATTGTCTTTCATGTTTCGTCGTCACAACAGAATTAAGATGCAGTGAACGATGTTGTGGCGTGACAAAGACAAAGAGTCCGACGTCCAATCTGGAAATGAACGTTCCATTGATTTTCCACATGCTTTGTTCTGGGATGTTTGTGTCCGTGGACCATTACGCAGATTATAGTTTGCTAAATAAAGACAACGAGAAACCGCAAAATGTTTCATGATGAATGTGAAGTGCAGCCTTTTGCTGCCTGTGAGGTCACAGGCCGATTCGGATTTTTCAATTTCATTTGTTGTAGAAAGTGCATTTTGTTTTTCCTGATAATCCTACAGATGTGTGAGTCAGTCTCTGTGTGTGTGTGTGTGTGTGTGTGTGTGTGTGTGTGTGTGTGTGTGTAAGGAAGCAATTTAATTTGAACTCCAATAGATTCTCTCTCTGTCTGTCTGTGTTCTCTGTCCATCTGTCTGTCTGGATATATCGCATGAGTCACTTTTGTCCCCTTTCAGTCATGTTGTAACCAGTGTTGGGCAGCACTCGGCACAGGTCACACACAGCCATCTATGGAATGAGATTGTCAGCACTCATCATCAAGCAAACCTGTCAAACAACTCAAATCAAAAGTGATCTGAAAGGATTGATATTGTGCTTCTGTGTGTCTGTGTTGCGAGAGAAGGTTAACGCGAACACACACACGTGCAAACTCAGAACATGATTTCTCATTTTCTCGATCTCAAAATAACCCACAAATAAATCCTCCTACGAAACAGTCGCGTCGAGGTGTACCACCTGTGCCCCTCCTTTCCCCTCGCCGCTTCGGTCTAATCCACTTGAATGTAGCGGGATATTAGATTAGAATGTTATAGATGTGATTATTCGTCCCTGGGCACAACCATCTATTCGCTGATTAAAACATGAACCCGGGGCCATTATGTAACTGCATAAAGAGACTAAACTGAGTCACCCCCTGTGGGGCCCGCTGTCTATTGTAATATGCGTTAGAGATAATGCAGGTAAAGGCACACATGGTAACAAAAAACCAATACTAAGGGACTGGCAATTATTAGTATTTAACATTTCTAATGTTTATAGTCATACAGTATTTCTAGATACATAAATTACTATAATTGTATGCTTTTTTGGAAGCAATCCTGTTGAAAACTGGACTCAGTCAATGATGGAAGTCAACAGTCACACTCCATCCACAAGTGCTGTGTGCTGGCTGCTCATTGTGGACCCAATGTAGTTAACAACCGTTCACAATAACATTGAAGCAAACTGTAGTTCAGAGCGTGTGAGTAAAAAAACACCTGTTATAGCATTGAACAAAAATGATAACTCTGGCAATTTAATCAGATTTTCATTCATCTCGGGCAAGTTGGTTTCGGCTCGGGCCAGGATTTGTTCGCCATTTAATCCCCTCAGAGGTTAATGTCGCAGCATGGGGATCAGACTCTTAACCCTAATGCTAATGCATAGGAAGTGCATTGAAACACATACAGTACATGTGAAATTGTCTTTTATTCAGGTTTAAATGTAATCCTTTTTGTCTATCGATGGAGTTCATCTGCGCTTAAATTGTTTTTACTGTCGCGTTCAGAGGGAATATGGAGAATAAGATTATAAACCAATGCTGGTAGCTGGTTAACTTGTCTTATCTTAAAAAAAAAAACCTGCAGTTTAATCCCAAAGTCACAGCCAGCCTTCCTATACGTCTAAAGTCTGTTTTGAACCACCTTTTATTAATCAAATAACTAATTAAAGCCAAACTAATTTGGTTTCCCAGTGAGAGCCAAGTGCCTTATGCTAACACATTGGTGTATAGGGTTCATGACCTCATGACATGTCATCCATCATTATGTACTGTATAGCACTACAGTAGGGCTTGTCCTGTAGTCTCCTTGCAAAATGACAGTGGCAACAGGACTTTATAGCGGCTCCCTGCACTCAGACAGATATGAGAGAGGTTTTTTGAAATGTTCATATAATCCTCTCATAAAGAAAGTGATTGAGTTTAATAACTAAAATATGGACCAACTGTCTTTGAGAATTAGCTCGTATATGCACTCAGGAAGGGTTAGTTTGCATTGTGTATAGTAAAATAAATCTACCATGGTGGTGATTCTTCTAACGTCTTGTTCCACGCTGTCTTCTGTTTCCTTATTAGCATTCGTGTCCCTGATGCTACATGTTACAGGCAACGTGGAAACATGTTCATCCGTCTAACATACACAATATTTATCTCTCTATAATTGTTGTTGATTGTTGTCTTTGATGGTTCTTACGTTGAAGAAAAAAGGGCGGTAGATGAAGACAGCGTGGCAAGGTCCTTTGGGACGTTAGTTAAAAGTAGATCACACACACGTTTGTCTTTCTATAATTATGAGGACATTCATAGACATAATGCATGCAACCGTATCTTTTAGCAAATCGTATAAAAACGAGCCTTGACGCTTAAAATGCTCTTTGAATTTGGTAGGATCTGCTAAAAACGTGTTGTCATGATGTAACCGAGAGGAATCCACACTCACACTCGCACACACTCGCGCACACACACACACACACACAGACACACACCCACACACACACACACACACACACACACACACACAAACACAACGGCGTCTATTCTTTTCAGTTATTAGTGTTAGACTTCTAATCTTTGCACCTCTCACATTCCCAGTGGTGGAAATAACAGCCCAGCCTGAAAAGTGAGGAGGAGGAGGAAAAAAGTTCATACTCAACTGTTAAAATAACTGCTGCATTTGGCCCGAGTGTAATTTCAAACTGAAACAAAACATTTTTATTTTTAAATAAACTGTCTTTGACCGCGTCAAATAAAAATCACCATTAAGCCATTGGCGGTGAATATACTTTAAGTATATATCTATATATTCTCTCTACTACCACATGGAACTCTGAAAACCCCATTGCCATTGACTGCTGCTAGTGTAAGTGCTGATCCATATCCAAGTGTGCCATATGTTTCCTGTGTTACTTATTGCTTTCCCATTCCCAATAAAGTGGCAGAATAAAAAGGCTTTTACAGGTCCCTGTGGGTAGCAGCTACTTCCACTGGTAGTCACTGAGCTGTGGGGCTGCTGTGGTGACAAATGGCACCCAGCACATATTTTACTATTGCCATTTACAATGCATGATCCAGGCTGTGCAGCCTCAAATGAGTTGCGCGGTGACACTGTTGAGAGTTATGCTAGCCGGGCTTGGGCGAGCGCGCTACTTTGTGTTACTGCACACACACACACACAGGTGTGAGTTGAGATTGTTTTGAGTTTTCTTTTTATTCATTTATCAGTGAAATGAAACATGAACAGACATTTCGAGGGGGTACATTTGAAGTGATGGTAGAAGAAGATGGTTTGTACATTTTAAAAGATGGGGTGCATAAATATAGATTGAGATACAAATATGTCAGCCAATCACATAGCAGCAACTCTGCATTCACGTATGCAGACATACAGTCTATCGTAAATCGATTATTGACGGAATCGAGGATGTAACCACACCCCCTCTGTGACGTCCTGTCACGACTACGCATTATTATTGTTTACATTTTTATCAGTCTTTTGTGCATTTGCACCTTTTTGTGAATTAATGAGGCGTTGTATAAGTTATTTATGACTTTATAATATATTTAATGATAATATATATATTTATTATTGTTAATTTGTTGTACTAACTTGCAATTAGTTCAGTCATTGTCATGGTTATGATAAACGCATAGGATTACACAAGCAACTGTGCGGAAATCCTTTATCACTGGTGTTGGCCCCCCCAAATCAAATGTTTATCCGGGCCCCATAAAGGCTTGGTCCGGCCCTGCATTTCTGTGCGGTCTCTGTCTGCAATAAAGTGGATGATGGAGCCTGTTGTGAAGATGGAACAGAGCATATATTTATATATATATATATATATATTTATATATCTACCATACACACACAGTTAGTGAGTGAATCCCTCTGCAGATTGGAGCAGACATGGCCGTCAGGGGGCAGACATCAGTCGGGTGAGCTCTCAGGGAAACCAGGCTCCTTCTGCTGAGCTGAGCTGAGCTGAGCAGAAGCACCGGCAGCTCTGACAACTGGCGCACACACCGGGGCTGCTGTGCACTGTAGAAGCGCACTTTGGGCAACGTTCTCAGAATGTTCTCTTTTAGTTGTAAATGTAACCAAAAAAACCACAATTATGAAACTATAGAAACAGTAAAAACACATGTGTGTTCATTAAATACAAAGAAGATTGTTTTAAGTCTTAAAGATGAATGAGAGAGAGAGAGAGAGAGAGAGAGAGAGACAGACATGTCATGATGGTGATTTAATTTCCATCCTGTTTTTGTCTTACTGATGTACGGAAGAGAGAGAGAGGCTGAGGGTCTAGTGTGGTAGCCAGAGGGCGGTGGCATCCTCTCTCTCTCCAGCCTCCCGTTTACGCAGAGAGAGCGCGCTCACACACACACACACACACACACACACTCACACACAGAGGAGGAGAGCGGAGTCAGTGCTGCCGCCGACACGAGCCCACAGACACACAGACCCCGTGGTTATTCCCACACCACCCTCGCAGCTTTTAACCTGCGCCTGCACACACGCGGGACACGGACTCGGACTCTCGCGGACTCTCCTTTTTACACCTTTTTTTTTTTTTTGGAGGTGGGTGTCTTTGGACTTTAGGGTTTTTGGGGTTTTTTTGACCGGCAGCAGAACCCCCCCCGTTTGGTGGAGGAGGAGGTTACGAAGCGCAGGGGGGACGTTTATCCCAGCGTATCCCTCCGAAGTGGACCAGTTTTTGGTGCGTGTATGTGTTCCACGCGTCGCCTGTCATGGGAAAAAGTGGACAGAGAAGTGGAATAGGACACGAGGGCAGCGGCTTGGTGAGGATGTGCACCACGCAGGGGATCCTGCTGCTCCTGGTGCTCGTACACCGAGGAGTCTCCCAAGGTAAGACCCGAGCTGAGTCTCCTCTTTCACACTAGAGTTAAAGTGTTTGCGTGTCTGTTGTTGGCAGCATTTATTTTTGCCTTTACATCATTTAAACAGTGCTGTTGTTTCGTATATATCTGCGCATTCCTTCGCCTCCTTTGCACAAACCCAAACTCGCAGCTGCGACCAATAAATACTAATTACCGTAGAAAAAGCGGTGCCTTTCACGCACGGCTGCTCCAGTAAAGGATGTAATAACGTGTCCTCCCGTTGACGACTATAAACGGACATAAAGTCCCGCGGAACACTGAGGGACTTTAAGTCCAAATCTTAATCCAACACCGCAGTCATTTTTTGACTTGATGTGTTTTGGATGAAGGTGAAGACGGTGAAAAGACTGCGCTCATGTCTTCACCGCAGAGCACTTTGCCAAATAAGAGGCGACGCTCCACTGCATTCCCCATTGGAAAATTGATCAGAAAGTCACAAACACTTTGCGCCACAAGAAGCGCATTATTAAGCGCAATTATGCAGAAACCTCAAGTGTTAAAAAAAAATCTCCATCATATAATGTGTCACACGTGACCTGTATCAACGCAGTCAGGTGCTGTGTTGCAGAATAACAGGCTGCTATAGAGCAGTGGCTTTTTATTTTAATTTGCTGTGAGGTGTGTGACATTCAGTGTGTAATAATAATAATAATAATGCTGGTGCTCCCTGGAAACACTGAGGGGGGAAAAGACAGATGTTTTTTTTCTCTTTTACACTCTCGGTGACCTTCTCTGAGGGGAAAACTTCATGTTCATCCTCAAGCGTTAATGGCCAAAACCCTTGTGTTGTTTTATCAAGCTGATTAATTCACCTTCTATCCCCCCCCCTCCTTTATGGCACCGCTGACCTCATCGTGGCCACTTATCGTGGATTTCATCCCTTATTAAATGTAATATGTGTTGCTCCAGTCTTTTATTAACTAATATTCCACTTGAGCGCCTCTGAAAGAAGCCTGTAACTTCACTTACCGTGTGCTGGATTAAGGGGTAGTATAGTACTGCGTAGGACATGATATTTCTCCTGATGCCTTAGGGAACGACGAGCATTTCAGCTCATGACCGTTCTCTACTGGTTTGCTGTTGAATCAATACATTGCAATTTAGGGACATGATTTGAGCAGTGTTCCACCTAACTCTGATAAATTACACCTTGTATACCCACATGTACAGCCCCCCCCCGCCCTCTATATTCTTTATATGTAGTATTTGTACTACTACAACTTGACTCGAGCGACTCTGAAGTTGTGTCTTTGTCTTGTGAGGAGTCACCTCATTAGTTGCCTTTTATTGAATGGGGGCAAAACACACAAACACATTGACCTAACCGGGGGGGGGAAGTGGGATTTGCTTTGTTTACATAGCTGATCCTCTCTCTGATTCAATTCCCAGTTCATTAAAGAGCAGCCGTTCCTCCTCCTCCTTTTTTTAAAAACTACAGACGCCACGTGTGTTCGCCTTTTGAACACTTTGTTTTGTTTTTGGTCAATTTGAAAAGCCAACGTTTTGGTTTTCATATTTTTTTGGACCGTGTTCCTGTTCGAGTGTGTTCATGTGCACAGACAATGAGAGGTGAGTGCTGGATGAGATCCTCTCATGAGCAGCTCGAGTGCGTACATGTGTCAACCGTCCGACCGAGGCCAACCCTCAAGCCTTTGGGCCGATTAAAAAAAAAAAAAACCATTAGCTCACATTTGATCTAAAATGAATGCCTGAAAAGTCCTCTTGTTTGTTATGAATTCTAAAGGTTTTTGACGATTAAGCTGCTGTAGGTTGTCGGGGTAGAAACATTCAGTTCTCACGCACTCTTTCCTGTGTATTTACACACTTCTCTTGTTGTGAGTGTACGTGTTGTTGTCCATGTAGGAGAGGAGGCTTTTGTGCGTAGGTGTTTATCTGTCAACCTGCTGCAGCGCAGAGGTGTGAACATGTACCCAAAGTGCTGCATCATGTGTGCGATTTTGTACATGTGAGCATGAAACTTGGCTCGAGCAAGAGTGGCCGCACACACATGGTGTCTTGTACACACTTGGCATGATTGGTTATGATATTGCCAGAGCTTTTCACGCTGTCCCCCACCCATTATTCTCTGATCCTTGTCCTCCCATGGTGCACTGCAACCCACACGGGGTTCAAGTGCATGTAAGAAGGACAGCTGGGAATTATAGGGAATAAAAAAAAAAGAAAAAAAGGGGTGGTCTTTTTGATTGGCTGTGCTTCTCACACCAGAACAATGCGATTGGCCGGTTTTGATGTGGCAAACTTGATGCATCAGAGAGAGAAAGGATGAATGGATGAGGGAGAAAAAAATCTCTCTGGGTGGTTTGTACCAGCTTTCATCGCTCCTCTAAAACTTGACAAGGCGACTGACTGTCACACACACACACACACACACACACAGCAAGATATTTCTGTGATCAAACAATGCTCCATTCTGTCTGCATTCTCTCTCTTTGTGTGTGTGTGTGTGTGTGTGTGTGTGTGTGTGCTTGGACAGTCTTTAACGCTCCAGCAACACGTTCCCACTGGTCAAAACAAAACAGTTTAAATGTCTTTTTCCACCAATTTTATCATGTTCAGCTCTGATTGGTAAATAGAAACTGCCACAATGTTATCACTAAGTTATTTAATTAGTTTTTTTTCTTCTCTTGAAATAACTCGACTATTGGCAGTAGGAATGGAATTAATCATTTTTTTGTGTGGCTTCATCTGGATTTGAAATTCCCCAGTTTATCAGCTAGTTTTAGCGATAAAGACGCAATACGTTGGTTCTTAATTGTCATATTCCATACACACTTTAAGTGGCATATGTTTCACATTAGAGCTGCAACGATTAATCGATGAATCGATTATTAATCGATTACTAAATTAATCGCCAACTATTTTGATAATTGATAATCTGTTTGAAGCTTTTATCATTAATAAAACATGATTTCTGAGTGTTTTAGCTTCTTAAATGTGAATATTTTCTTCGTTTCTTTGCTCCACATAAACAAAGAAATAATTAAAACTGAATCATTTTGGTTTGTGGAGAACATCGTCATTTCCAGCTTTGACAAACACTGATCAATGTTTTATGGACCACACGATTCATCGATTGATTGAGAAAATAATCGACAGATTAATCGATTACGAAAATAATCGTTAGTTGCAGCTCTATTTCACATGAAGGTTTTATATTGGGCTGATCATCCCACTCTGTGTGGTTTATACATTTTTTGCAAAAAACAGCTTGGCAATTACCCGCTAAACCCTTTTCGGCATGCTTTTGCTGTGTTTTGAAAGGCTGTGTTGCACCATTCCACACCGTTTACCACCTTCACTCTCCACAGGGGGAAAACCCAGGAACAACACATAAGAACAACGCACCCCTGTGTGTGAGACTATTCGAACATCCGCGTTGTTTGAGCTCGAGAAAAGTAAAGCTAAGTGTTGTGAGAGTGAATCCTCGCCGTCTCCCCCCGCTGTTGGGGCCTAACTCCTTCTCGAGTTTCATGTAAAGATGTGGAATTATGAATTTTTCATGCCCCAGGTCTCATTTGGGGGCTCCCATTTCCTGGCTTTTTTTTTGTTTTAGTAAGTTGTGAGTGTGTGTCTCTCTGGGGGGGGGGTGTTCTGAGAGGTAGCTGTTTGTTCCCAATCAATAGCAGACACTATCGTTCCCATTGGTCCCATCCAGCTCTCACCATGCAGGAATTATGATGCGTTTAAAAATGTTTTATTGTTATGATCTAGGATTCAAAGGCTCATACTCTTTTCATCATATTTTGTAGTCGGATTATTGTGCTGTGCTAAAGGGCAGCGTTTCCCAAAGTGTGGCGCACGGGCGGCCCTCTGATGGGCCTTGAAGGTACTGCAGACGGGCCACAGTGAAGTAAAAAACAAACAAAAAAGCAGTGTTTTCAGTTTTGTAGACTAAACAAAAACGAAACGAACAATAAACGCTGTTAACGCATGGCGCGTTTCCATGACGACTGACCGGAAAAAGACGTGCCTGACGTCATATTTACGTGACTTTGTTAAAACGAGTCGCCAAAGTAACGCAGTTATTTCGTGCAGTGGCACCGATTACCAGTTGTCTCCGTTATCTGCGTTAGCTGGGTTAGCTCTTTTAGCGTCGTTAGCGCACCTACAGTCGAACTGGAGCGGTCTGTTTATTAAACGAAAAGAGCATTGCTACAAATAACCAGATAATCTGTGTACTGCCTGTGTGCCTCTGTTTTTAAAATTTAGCCTTTCTTTAGAGACTCATTTTTTAACCATCACTACAAAAAAGCGACAAATAAGTGCTAATGACTTCTTTTTGAAAAATGTTTGCTTTTGTAAATGTCAAAGTACATCTATATGCCGAGGTTCAAATGTTTCAGGGAATGTTTGATCCTATTGGCTCGCCTGTTGATCAGAGTTCTGATTTTATATTTGTGTGGGCCTCGGCCGCCTGGGCATCTTGACAGATGGAGGATATCTGATGAATGCTCGTGAATCGTTTTTTTAGAGAAGCTTTTATTGATGTGATTTATCATGGAATAAGTCAACAACTTTAGAAAAAAAGTGACTTGCACTGAGACGTTTTTGATTCCCATATTGAGTGTCAGTCATCTCTCTCTCGCTCCGTCCCAGCCTGTATGTTCTGTCCATCTTTTCACTGCTGCCTCTCCCTCCTCCTCCGTCGTTCCCTTTCTCTAGCTAGATTTACGCTGTTTAATTAGAGTGTGACTCAAACAGTGGACATATTGTTGCCCTTCTGAATGGAGCTCACAAGCAGCAGGACATTGTGTGTGTGGTCACAGTAACTCATCAGTCAGAGAGGGAGGGGGGATTTTGCCTACACACACACACACACACACACACACACACACACACACACACACACACACACACACACACACACACACACACACACACACACACACACGTGTATGTGTGGATCCAGTGCCGTTAGACAGTACTTTAAATGGAAGTAACGAAGAAAAGGATACAGGTAGAGAAAAGGAGCTCCGCGCCAGCTGTTCTCACCCCTGAGTTTCTTTTGTTTTAAGGCCTCGCCTCTATCCACAGTCGGCAGCTTAGACTTTTCACGGTCCATATATTCTTTTTATTTGACACCATAAAACCTCCAGTAAATAGCTAGTGCTGGTTTTATTTGCTTCAAAAACAACGAGCGGCAGCAGCAGCACACGCCGCACTTACTGGAGACGAGCGATTAACGTTGACACCCTTTTTTTTGTTTTGTTTTCCGTCGTCCGTCTGCAGAGACCAACTTCCGCCGCTTCTGTCCTGTTGTCACGGTGTCTCTGTGGTGTTTTGTTTGGATTCACGCCAGCAGAGATTTATCTGAAACTTATGAGCCACAGTGTTGTAAAGGTGTCGCTCCTTGAACAAACATAAATATAAAGAAAGCCCACGTACGTATTGTTGTTTAAAACGGTTCCTTAAGGGCAGACACACGCCCGGCAGATGGGTGCTGGGTGTTGGAGCAACAAAGTCTTATTTGTGTCACCATGAATATGTAATTAAGAAGACGTGTGGTGTCGGGGGGCGGGGCTCCACGAGTCTGGGACCCCCGTTCCTTTTTGTTTTTGGGACGCAAAAGTGGGAGGAGAAGACTCCGTAGGAACCGAGACTTAATAATTGTGAAAGAGTGAAGTGGCAGAGGAGGAGGAGAAGAAGACGTGTAATGAAAGGAGAACTTGACATTCATGCTCCCTTTTTGATAGGAAACAAAGCCACACTGTAAAAGCCCATGCAACTCTAATGTGGAGAGAGGAGGAGGAGGAGGACATGAGCATGCACTGGGAAGCTGCCTGTAGGATTAGTCTTTCTCTTCTTTGTATCTTTCACCACTACTTTCTCTCCTCCTTTTGTTAATCTCTCTCCCTCTATTTGTACCCCGCACATCCTTTCTGCCAGTTTCCCCCCTTTATTTCACTCTTCCTTGTGCCCTCGATCCAACTCCTCCCTCCGTCACCCCAACAGTAACTCTTTTCTTTTCCTCTCTCTCTCTCTCTCTCTCTCTCTCTCTCTCTCTCTCTCTCTCTCTCTCTCTCTCTCTCTCTCTCTCTCTCTCTCTCTCTCTCTGTGTGCCAAACTGTCTGCTAATCTAATGGTCCATCTGAAGGAATATGCAAAAACCTGAAACCATAATTACTATAATCACCGCTGTAACTTTTTACCTCTCAGGCTTACGTCTACGCCTCGTGCGCACACACACACACAAACACAGGAGTTAGGCGTGTTTTTTTTGAAAGACGACATTGTAATCCAGGATGCTGTGAATAAGGGGATTTAGCATGTGCATAGAAAGGATTTGGTTGCCTGTTCTCCTGCTGCAGACATGATGTAATTTAACTGTGTGCTGCGCCCAGGGAAAAACAAGAACTACACCCCCAAAACTACTACTCGCTGTACTGTGCAGTTAAGTTTTATTCTGTGTGAAACATATAACCAAATTCACTCATACGGGGTACAGTATGAAGTACCCCCCCTCCCCCCTCCTTTTCTTTTGGCTCTGCACCAACTGTAACAAGGAACACGATATATTTTCCTCTGTAACGACAAGCTTACATGTAAGCACTTTGCTTTGATTCATCTGAACACTGCTTTCTCACTGGCTAATGAATATAGGCACTGCATTGCTGAGAAGGCATGTTTTTGTGTGTCCATTGTTGCGCGCGTGGGGGATGAAATATCGCCTTGCTATGTTCCAGAATTATCCATGCACACAGCATTTTCTTATTTCTTTCCTCTCTCTCTCGCTCCTTCTCCCCCCTAGAGGAGAACAGGTAGGACAGTACTGTAGGTGGAGAGGAAGGAAAGAGAGAGAGAGTAATGACTCTCCACTGTAAAGATTTCGCTTCCTGAAATGTTTTTTGTACTCCAGGAAAAATAAGTAATCGCGTCGAAGTGAAAAAAACGCAGGAAGTCTGGAAAAAGCCAAGGATAGTAATATTTAACGAGTGGGAGGGAAGGAAGATATTGGACGTCGGGGTGCGAAATGGCAAAGACTGCAGGGTTAGTAATTAATCACAGTTCTCGCGGAGAGAGGGAATAAATTTGATGAAGGGAAAAGTGATGACTGAATGATTTCACCCCACTTGAATTCACACTGAGGCCATGGAGTTGGCTTCATTTTGACTTTTAAAATTGGCCACTTTATGGCTCCAGTGTGTATTATTTAGTAGGAATTATTGGCAAAATTCAATATAGTGCCTAATTATGTTTACGTAAGTGTATAATTGGTTTAAAATAATAAAAAAATTGTTTAGTTTTCATGTATAGGCCCTTTTGTATTCACTGGATGTACTTTATATGTACCAGGCAAAGGCCTTGCTTTGCAGAGGTCACAATCTTGCCTCGTTTCCACAGCAGCCGAAAAAAGGATGAACCAGCTGGAGCGTGCTTTTCACATTCTGAGGCTGATGCTTCTGCAGTGGTAGACTCTGAAATGTCTATTATTAGCTAGGCCCAGTATTTGGTGCAGGCTGTACCCATGTAGCTTCTTTAGCATTTCTATAGCAGCTCATAAAACTCTGGGTATTTTTTTGTTGTCATTTTAACCATAAAAGGGCCAGAAAATTGCTGATTTTCCAGAATAACTTTAAATATCTGGCAGTTATTGACAATTTACCTTTGTTTTATTGAGAAAAAACACTGTAGTTCTACATGAACACCAGATTACATTTTTAATTTGAAATGTGAACAGTGTAAAATATATTTACAAGTGTTTTTCCAACTCCCTCCTCTCTGGCTTCCTGAAATTACCATAATAACCACTTTGACTTCTCAGCTTTCAGAAACCGTTGGAATTTTTCCTGATAGCATAAACCATCATGTAATTACGGTAACGCAAAGTGCGTTAAACGCGCCATCTGAAATGCGCTCGGTGTTAAAGAGTCAATCGACCTTGATGATGCCGTTGCATGTGATGTCTTTATGGGTTTACTATTATTTTTACACTTGGAAAAAGAGATAAAGGTTAAATAAATACAATAAATATGAATCATATTGAAGAAAACATTTGCATCACTAGTTTACTTGGATACCACGTGTCAATACAATGGAGGACAGGTAACTTGAATTGACCCCATACATCTTTGATGGCCTTGTTGACAGAATATTGTATATTCTCCCCTTTTTATGTTCTATATGAATTGAGTCTTCAAATGAATACAGGCTCATATAGTAGCCTGGTATTCATTGTGTTTGTCTGTGATTCTCATACCTAAAGCTTCCTTTTACACTGTTCAAGGCTAAGGTCTTGTGTAATAGCCAGGTTTTATTTTGCTCTGCGTGTTACTGGACGAGACGTGATTTGCAGTTGGTTTATGAGGGGGATGAAAATAGGAGAAAGTAGATGTACATAAATGGCAAGTGATGCATGTTAAGATGATTAGAAAAGAGCAATATGAATATAACAAATGGACAGCGGACCATCTGTGTTAGCAACTTACAGCAAAACACAGTCAATTTTATTATTTATCATGTAATATTTGATACAGATCACATGTTCATATGGTAATGTATGATTTGAGGCTCTGAAGACCCTCATTAAGTTGCTTCAGAATCCTCAGCTTTTAATTGGCATTGAGTAGGTGCTGGTAGAGATTTCAGGGGATGATGATGAGGTCAATGCCTTAAAGTTTAAAAAAAAGTTGTTTTGAAGGGCTGAGAGGTTGAAGGTCATCTCTAATACAGCCGGTCTGTTTATACGCTTTTGTTGTTCAGAAAAGTGTGACTCAGTTATTTATTAAAGTACAGACCTACTGACTTGTTTTGTGCTGTTGTTTATAGCATGTTTCAACTGTGCTTTGTTCTCATTGATTCTCTCCCACACTGACTTTTGTGTGTGTGTGTGTTAATGCATGAGTGTGTGAGTCTTGTAAGCTGTGTGCTCCTCAAAGCCCTCGGGCTCTCGGGGGGCCTGAATTGTCTTACAAACATTTTATTGACGTTTATTTAAAAAAGGAATTTGACCCTAAAAGTCACTGTTTCTTTCACTCATTCTTCCTCTCTGCTTGTGGTGTTTTTTTTTATTTCCATCCCCGCGGACTCCTGTGAGGAGGCTGAGGGTCAAGGCAGGTGCTGTACCTTCAGGTACTCCTCTCACTTCATGCTTTTAATTTAGAATGAATTTAATTGTAGCTAATAAAGTGCTTTCTTGTCGGAGGTCGCCTGATGTCAGACTTTACTCTGCAGGGCCGTGTTACAGCAGCCATTGTTGTACGATTTGTGTGATGTGAAGTGTGGGTTTTAAATAAAAACAAACGTCTGTTACATGAGTTCACACGATTATGATCAAGTTTATCAACTCTCTCTCTCTCTTCCTGTGTTTCTCAGTATTGGGGTGTTTAGATCTTGTGTTGCCTGGAGATACTGCCAAGCTGCACACAGGAAGTGATTTGTTTTACAGACTGAGGCAACAGCAGCATTGTACTGCAAGTAGAGAAACACAAAGAGGTGCTCACAAAAAGTTTGACAAGTGCTCCATTTGATGAGTTAATCTTTCTTGACACTGTTCTGTGCGATTTTAGTCAGACTAAGACAATCATTTGTTTTTTTAATGTCATGTAAACACATTAGGCCGTCTAAAATCGAGCTAGTCTTAGTCAGACTAACGTACCTGGATAATTCGATTCATAGTCCTATTATTCCTGCATGTATACGCTTAGTCTGACTGGAGTCGGACTTGGCATTTTGCATATGAACCGAAATTTCCTCCCCAGTTTTTGACCAGGAAGTAGGAGGAGACGACATGTCAATTGCAGTACTGTTGTCGAACATCATACGGCGACGCCGTCTTTCTTCAGACAACACAGCAACCACGAGAGTTATGCTACATCTAATGTGTATCGCAATGAACATGTACAGCATGCACACATGTATACTCCCACACGGCGAGTTGTTAGATTGCCGGACTGTGGCTTTAGCGTGATTAAACTAGGCATGTAAACGTCCTGACCATGCCACTGTTGTATACACACAAACGCTCCCTCAGTCGGGGCTGATAGTATTGCTAGACAGAGCCCATTTTCAGATGAAAGACGCAGCATCCTGTTGAAACTGAAGAAGTTATTATGCTTCACTGTTTTGTTCACAAAGACCAAACCGAGGCAGAATTAGAACAACAATAACAAGCTTTAATTAAAATAATCCTCATCGGTTTTGAGATATTTAATGAAGCTACAACAGTCCCTTGATACTGAAATCAAACGACACGTTGAACTCTAATGGTTCCATTGATTCAGGCGGGCATTTAAAGTCTCCCACTACCAAGTTTTCTTTTTAATTATTACACCTGTTTTGAAATGGATCAACACTTAACACATGTTTAAATGCTCCACTCACTGTTCCTGTAATGTTGAGGTGTGACGGTCTCTGTATTGTAGGGAGGGATGCAGACTTTGGGGGCGTCTTGCTGTGATCTGACAGGTGATGAAATTGAGATGAAATAGTAGATTGGAAGTCAAGTATACACACACACGCACACACACTTGCTTCATCTGAAACAAGTTATCATGGCATAGCGTGAAATCGGATCATCAAACAATTGACGAGCTAAACTGGAGCCACACAGCCGTTCTCAAATAAATGCTTTGTATGCTTCATGATTTATTACTCGCAGAGTAACACGGATAAAGACTTGGAGTAACGGCTTTTCTGCCCAAGTAAAGACGACTAAGCTGAATTTAAAAGCACTTGTTGCTGCTGCTGTGTTAATGAATATGGTCGTAATCTTTTTCCACCATGTACGTACTTGTCTACCCAGGTTCTGAGTTTGAAATGGTCTGTTTTTTGTGGAGGATAAAGCGGTAGAAGATGGATGGATGAATTTACAGTGACACAGAGAATGTGATCCATCACTCTCCTTTTTTTTCATCTTTGTGATCTCTCAGCGGCACAGCTGGTGTTGCAGTTTGGTGACGGCACACAAACGCACAAACTGGCTCACTGTCCAGTGACATGTGGCGCCATTGGACCGCCAACTCTTCTCACACACACACACACACAGAGACACACACACATGCTGAGTAAGTGGCACCGATCATTAGAAAACTGTTAATTTGGCAGTTAAAGTAGACATTGGGATAGTTACTATGTGTACATATGCAGTGGCTGTTGTGCTGTTGGCAGGTTTAATATACAATATCTGTCTGCTGTCTGATAGTTTGGCAGATACAGTTTCGTAAAAAGCATGCGCCGCCGTCAAGTTATTAATTATCTTATTTTTTATGATAGTCGCTTTTGGAGCAAAGTCATTTTATAATTATTTAAATTTGTCTGCTGGCAAGGTTTCCTGGTGAGAAGAATGGTACAATATGTGATTTTAATTTCAATAATTCTTCTCCGTTTTTTTATTTTTTATCATGCCTTGATTTAAAGCAAGTAATAAAACCTTTAAGACCTTAAAGGGACATTACTGTGATTTAATAGGCTCCTGCATTTATATAAAGATAGGGGGCAGATTTTTTTAAATGAGTGATTAAACTCTGATTCACTCTCTTGTGTGGGTTCATCTTTATGTGCTGAGACGAGATAAGCTTGTTGATTACTTTGCGGGTAATTGTCCAAGTATCACCAATCCTTTACAAGGATACTCTCACCAGTCCTGGCTTTTTGACGGGCGCCGCATCATGGCTGGACATCCATCTCGGATTAAATTGGTTGCGACTGTACCAGCTGCACATAATCTGGACTTGGTTGCCTGCTCGTTGAAATATGCTCCGCGATATGTGCCGTGTGGCAAGTAGCCATCTGTAAGCAATAGGTCTTGTATTTCTGCCCGGTGACATCATGTGTGTGTGACTTATGTCATGATGTCACACCGGGGGTTAACTCGCCACATCAGAAGAGGATGAAATAAGTGTCTGTGAGCCTTCCTCCCTCCCTCTGTAACCAACTCCCGTTTTGCTCTCAGACAGTTTTGTGTCAAATCCTTCTCCGCTACCCATCGTCTTTCTCCACTTCAGTTGTGTGTCTTTCCCGTCTCTGCATCCTTCCTGGGGGGAAAGGGAGATTTAAACTTTGAACAAAAGACACAGGGAAGAAAACTTTGCAGATGCATTTGAAGTGTGTTTTTTTTTGTCTCCCCCCTCTCTGTCTTCTCTCTTCTGAGAAATGTCATCCACACCCAAGGAACAGTTTCAAAAGAAGCAAAAAGTAGCTGACTAAACCCAGGCAATGCCCACGGCTCCATACAGCCCTTTCAAATCCTTGTATTGTTGCTGTGGTTATTTGTGTTGCTTTTTTCCTCTGGGCCCTTCCAGGGTTTTGGTTTATCTCCGCTCAGTGCTGAGGTCTCGTCAGAAAATGAGGGCAGCGCTGTCGCTTTTTGGCCTCGGGTCAAAGCACAAGTCGCAAAAGTTTCTCTTTTTGTTGTTTTTTGAAAATGAGCTGAACTCACAGCTAATGACAAACTTGTCAGTTGATTTTATTTTTTTATTTTTTTGTCTTTCGTTGTAGCATCTTTAAAGTTTGACTTCCTGTCAGCGGGAAGATTGACAGCTTTGCTTCGAAAAAACCTGAAAAGACAGCTGCTCAACAGGCAGCAACCTAAAAATCATGTCCAATTCACCTTATATGATTTGTTACCCAGAACAAAAACATATCAAATGCAATTATCCTTTTTTGGAGGTGATTGTGTATATATTTTTAATTATTAATATGAATATTCTCCTATAGCATGCAAAAAAACGTGGAATTGAAAACACAGCATTTTAAGAGTTTGAGAGTAAACGTCAGGAGGGGAAAGAGCAGCTTTCTCCTTCCGGGAATTGTTCTCCTCTGCACTGTGATGTTTTCAAGTTTAGTTTAAGTCCTCTAAGCTTTTAGTTCCATCACTTTGAGGTCCTGGGGAGGTGTGTCCGATGAATTATTTACAGAGCGGCAGAGTTACGATAACAAAATGCATCAGAGTGTCGGACAGGACGGTGCCACACAGACTCTGGAGTGACCGGAGTGTTGCAAAGAGCAGGTCGTCACCAAAATCATCATCATCATTATTATTATTATTATTATAATGAAATTAGCTCTTAATTTATGTGACAATAAGTAAGCAAAAGTCGTTTCTTGTGTGAAAATACCCAAATTCCTCTTTATACAGATTTAGTTGGTACTTATTTTATATACCATATATGGTTCCTACAAGAAATATTCAAGAAAAACACAGATTAAGTGGACGTAACATTATTTTAGAACATTATAGAGCAGTGTTTCTCAATCGTGGTCCTAATAGGGGGCAAAAAAAGACATCAAACTAATAATATTTCTGATTATTTCACCTAATTTCAAAATAAAAGTTTTTGTTTTGATGTGGGACGATGAATATTTCAAAATATAAACCTATTTATTATGGAAAATTAATCTATTAATAAAAAAAAACATTATTCTAACTTTATATTCAGTGGTGGGCTGCATTCACTTGATTGAGGGGCTGTGCAGGAACTTTCAGCGTCACAAATCTAGTTCTTTGCTCAGTAAAGGGTTAATAGTCGTTGTGAGTATTAGTATCCGTTGTCTGGGAGGTGCCAGTGTCTGCAGAGATACTGAAGTTGAAGCATTACCTCAATAAACTCGGAACTTTTCACCACTGTCTGCTCGATAGGATGGAAGGTTTAATGAAAAAAAAAAAAAGCAAAGTAAGCTACTTAAAAAAATAAAGAGAGCGAGACTGTGGTTGAAAATGCCTCTCTTTCGACTTGAAAGTGTTATTTCAGGTTAGGGCTGCCCTACTTGTCTGCAGTCAATACGCAAAACAAGACCCCTCTAATCAGTGGAAACAAAACCGATCGTATTCGAGCTTTGTAGACCAAGTGTAGCAACCAATTTGCTGGTGGAAAATCAATCTGGGCAGATTTACCATTTTCCCCTCCCAAGTTGATGCATAGAATTGTTTAAAACACACATGCGCGTACACATGTCTCAGAGGTCTGCTTAAGTGGACATTTAATCATCAAGGACCTTTCTTGCTGGCTGCTCCGACGAGTTTGCCTCTCTCACACACACACAGTCGCGTGGCTCTGTATTGATTCTCTGTGTTGTTCTTGTGCTGTTGGTTAAACAAGACAGTAATAATGGAGCAACATTGTTTAGTCTGCGTATTGAACCGTGACTGGGGCGACATTGATTGTTGTCTTGTGCTTTGGGAATGCATTTCTGTCTCCGTGTGGATATTTGAGACAGTGACTTTTTTGCCCATGCATGTGGGGTATTTTCTTCGACGGGGGTGGCACCATTCTTCTCTAATTTCTCTCTCTTAGTGTTACTCCAAAGTGTTACTGATAACTTCAGGAGCATCATTTAATTTTTGCACTTGTTGCGCACAACAAAACGACACTTCGTCATTCATTCGTACGTCAGACTTTTAGTGCCCAGAGCTGCAGTTTCAGTCAAAAGAATGCCTCATTGAGTATTTTATTAAATACATGTCCCTTTTTTTTTGGTGGAGATCTTGTATCTCGTGTCCACACTGCCTGATTTTTATATATATATATATTTAGTCCCACCCAGTGTCCCCCCACAGCCTAAGTGCTCATTTGAAGTCTCTAAGTGCACCTGAATTAAACTTAGACCTAAGTCTTATCATGCTATTAACTTTTGATGTGCCGTCCCGTCGGCTTCAAAAAGAATCCATTGAGCTCGGTGCATTTCCATTCATCACCAGCTGTTTTGATATTACACAAGGTTATGTCGGCTCACATTTCCGTGCCTAAAGTCGCACGCGCGCGGATGAATAATTCATAATAGTTTAATACCGAAAGTGGTCATTTGTTTCCCTGCCAGAGCTCTGCGAGAGGCGACTTCACAGAATGTGCTTCTTTTTTTTTTTCCTGCCAATAATGAATCATCAAGATGTTTTGAATCGACGCTGAGAGCATCTGACATTAGGTATGTTTTCCTGTAATGAACAAAGGCTCCAGCTTTGCCTGACACGTTTCAGCGCCGTCCACAGCTCCTGCCCTGTGAGACTCGCAGGGGGGGAGATGCTTGGTCTGCATTTTCTGTTCCATCATTAAAGCTCTTCCCCTGCTTTTCTGGAATACACACAAACACACACACATGTACGGTCCCATGTGTGTATACACACTTAGTAGAGACATTAATCTGTGCTGCGTCCTCACAAACACTCTGTGCACAGAGACTTGAAAAGATGAACATAATTCGTCTTAATTCCAATGGATTTGATGGAAATAAGTGGTTTACAGATGTTTTGCTCTTGACAAACTGAACATGTTTGTTTTGGTTGATTCTGAGTCTCCAAAAAGACTCTGTAGCCTCCTCAGTTCAGTTTATTTTCAGTGTTTAAGTTGTAAAATCAGTCCAGAGTGAAAATGCGTCTGTGACACACGGAGATCAAACTGAAACCAGAGACAACTTTTGGAGCAGTGTGCTGCGCAAAGCTGTGACTGGCTCGTCGTGAGCCTGTTTGGGATGCCACTCAGTCTCTTTTTCTCGCTCACTTGCTCATTCTCTGTCTTGTTGCTTTCTTTATTTCCACCATTTCAGCATCTTCTCCTGCAACCACAGAGGCCAGAAGCACAGTGGGATGTGTGTGTGTATGTGTGTGAGTGAAAGAGAAAGTTCAGGAGATATTTGAATATGCAGAACTGTATGAAAAAAGCAAGATGCAGAGAGTGTGTTAGTGTGTGTGTGTGTGTGTGCGTGTGTGTGTGTGTGTACCACCACTCCTCGGGCTCTTTAATTGGGACATGGCTGCGCCTCTGTACTGACCATTTTGATGGGAGTCCCACACGAGCATTGCTGTAAATCTTGATAATGGTATTAAGCTTGTCGAGCTGATCAGGGACTCAACTCTGCAGTGTGTGTGTGTGTGTTTGTGTGTGTGTGGGGTGGTGCTTATTAAAGGAGGAAAGACTAACCAGCACATGTACACTGTAGCCCAATTCTGCCCATTACTACAGCACAGACAGATCTCTGTGGCACTTAAGTCAGCGTACTACCAGCTATAAATGTAATTCAGCGAGCTATGGAGAGATGAGTGTGTGTGTATATATGAATATATATATATATACACACACACACACATACTGTACTTACAGGAATGCAAATTGTGCTACACATCAGACTCGGGCTCTCTGCAAAATCAAAGTACTGACAAAGTGCGATACATCAGCACATTGCAGACAAATTAGGGGGCGGGAGGAGGTGTTTTCAGCGGGCAGCCTAATTAAAATGCACGGCAAAAATGACGGTCAGATCTAAAGTGAAGTTGGAACCGTGTGTGCGTGTGCGTGTGCGTGTGCGTGTGCGTGTGCGTGTGCGTGTGCGTGCGTGCGCGTGCGCGTGTGTGCGCCACGTAACTGGTTAGACGTGTGCTTTTGTGGCAAGTGTCACAGCACCGGGTATTGTCTTGTCAGCGTTTGCAAGGGGGGGGGGATTCCGGCGTGTCCTGATTGGTTTGAGCGGCTGTAACTGCACAGTGGAACTGATACTCCACCTCAGCAAGTTTCAGACATATAGAGACTAGCAGGAGACTTTTATTTGAAGCTTGGCTTGGTCCTTTTTTTTTGGAGACCATAATAGCGGGGGGGACTCTTGTCAGAGCTCTCGATGGAACAAATGAAATTATACCATCCACCTGGCTTACTCTGTTTTTTCCCCCCCTCTCAAGTCATTACAGCCTGTCGGGAAACTGTCTGCATTAAGCTCATTTTAAGTCGCGTCGTCTTAAAGCACCGCCAGGCACTTTTGTCTGTTTTTGCTTTGATGTTAACGCTGCTCTCACATTTACTTTAAGGCAGTGAAATTATCTTGCAGCAAGCTCCTTGACATGTTTTGATTGTTTTGCCAATCTGAGACAAGTCATGCCAGGATAGGATGGGGGTTTTTTGTGTGTGTGTGTGTGTGTGACTCCAGTCAGGGGAAATGATCTTTAATATTGAGACATACACATCATAGTTGTGTTTTTAAACCAACAATTCAGTCGAATAACTTGCCTGTTTTGCTGAAACTGTGTCTGTACTTTGTCCTCTTGAAAAAGCAAATGTTGTAGCAGCCAAGTGCTGTAAAAGCTAATGAGAGTAATGGAGTCTATAGTGTACTGAGTGATGGGCTCAACATAAAGGAAATATCCGGGGCTTAGGCCTCCTCTAATATATGGGAATAGATGTCTGCAGCTGTTCATGTTGGCCAAGGCTAAGTTTAAGTCTCCGTCTGTCTCTCAGCGCAAATGGAAAATATTATGATGCCGGTGATGAGAGAGAAGAGAGGAAGACTGAATAAAGCAGAGAAGGAGAAAGTCAAGACAACGAGTGTCCTCATTCAGTCAATATCTCATATAATTGTCAAACACAATCTTAGTCAAATGCCTCGCTGTCTTCTTCTTATTGACATAAGTGTGGGGTGCAAGACCAGGGCTGCACTCAGTGCAGTTAAAGACAACAGCAGCAGTGTGAGGTCTTCTTACCTGTCTTTATTATTTACGAGCAAAACTTGAATAAAATATGTTTGAATTCCGCTGAACAAAGACGGAACATCTCCAATTTTAGATTGCGACTCGGAAAAGGCTTGTGAGAGGGAAGAAAACCATTTAGACCGACACACACACACACACACACAGACACACACAGAGAAATACACACCGACACACAGACAGACACACATAGCTCTTAGAATTCTTTGTAATCCCTCTCCTTAACAAATTGTCTAAGAGTTTAGAGTTTGTTAGTGGAAACAAGGGGGAATTTAATTGCCGTGACACCAGCGGGGGAATCTAATAAGGTGGGGCTTGTTTAATGATTTTCCCCTTTTGCCTTTTTCAATTAGTCTACCTTGCTGTGATCTTTGCTGAGTCTGTCTCTCTCTCTCCCTTTCCCCCCTGGCTTTCTCCTTCTGTCTGATTCAGTTTCTTTCTCTGTACCTGTCTTTATTTATTTATTTATTTTTACACATATATATATATAACAAGAATTAATATGCTAACTACTTTCATGCCAATGTGTGCTCAGAATATTACATTTAATACACAATGTGCAACATTGAGATGAGGATGCATTCTGGGTCGGAACAATTAAAACCTGATTATGGAATTGTGTATCGCACTTTTGCAGAAAATTAAAAACACATTGGACTATAAAAAGGCTGTTTTTCATGCAGCAAACGCATACTTTTCTTTAATGGTTGAGGTGAAAGGAAAAACAACAGTCGAGCTCTGCCAAACTGGACCAACGGGACTCCTGTGTTTATTTATTTTTATTCTGCAGTTGCACAAGAAAATGTACATGTAGAAGGAAAAGGTGACACAGTTCATTCTAAAAGGCCTTGCCCTTTGGTGGAGCTTTGAGCAGCAGCTTTATTAAACACATATGATGGAGGTTTCTGTTAAATTAACTATACCAAGATGCTCAGAACTTTAAGGAGGAGGTCCGTGGAGGGCGCTATGGCAACAGTGATGGCACAGTCATTTCAGAGGAATAATGACGTTGGGGGGGGAAAAGAGGTTAGAAATGCCGCAAAGAATGAATATTATTGGGTGTTAGTTGTCAGATTGTATCCAAGCGCATGCTCTATAGTCAGCCTTTACTGATGAAATCTCAGGCCATGTTCACTTTTTGTTCTTTGTTGAAAGAAAAAGGAACAGAGAGGGAGATGTGATTGATCTTCTTCTCCATATGACAAAGATCAACAGTTATTGGAACACGGTGTTCCAGACCAAGCACGACAACGTCTGTTCAACTTTTTTTTTTGGTGTTTAGTGGTTCGTTATGGTAACGACATGAGTGAGAGAAGATGGGAAGATTTGTGTCTGCGAGCTTATAAAGTGAGTTCCTCTGTGACCTTCTCACAGTCAGTAGGGCACATTATTTCTGACCCATTAGCTAACTGGTGCTCCATCTCTCCTCCACCTCTCTGTCTGTCTCTCTCTCTCTACATGTTTTTGCGTCATGCCCTCGAGATGAGTCATACCTCCATGTCTGCGCTGTCGATGACATTTATGTCTTCATTCTGTTGCCGTGGGTGACGGGGCGTTCCGTCACCCGGAGGGGTGACAGGGCGTTCCGTTACCTCTGGTGCTGGGTCATTCCCTTTTCCACAGTGACAGGACATTCCACTGCCCGGAGTGACAGGGTGGGGATTAAGCAGTGGTGGCATGTGTGTGTAAGTGGACAGATGTCATGTATTAGGCCTAACTGCGTATAGAAAATGTAGTGGTTAAGGTTTGTCATTTCTGCTGCTAGGGTTTTTTCTTAATTCAGCCCTACGAGATGACCTCAAGGGGCAGCGTGGTTTGTTTTGGGTTGGGGATGACATTGTTAAAAGGCGACTAAAGTGAATAGAAATATGGATTTCTGCGGAGTATTTGACACATTGTCTCTTTTGCTACTGTAACCGTGTCTAAAATTTACTTCAAAATGAGTCAATTCTCTCGCATTTCCAAGTCATTTCCTAGAGATCGAAATTAAGATAAACCGAAAATATTAATGTGGCTAAACATATAATTTGTAAAATCCTCGAAACAAACATTTTACAAATTGTTCCTGCATGTTCACACATGTAGAAACTCAACAAATACATGCAGATGGTTTTAGAATAGAGCAATATGCGAGTCAAAAATAACAAAAACAGGAATTCGTCCATCATAACTTTTGAGACGAAAACTGCCCATTTGAGCTCCACCTAACAATTTTAAGCTTTTAGTCGTATAGATTTTACGAAGCGGAGACGCATTTAGAATTGCAGCGCTTTCACATAATCACTGGTCGAGGTGACAATTAGACTTTGCGGACAGTTCTAACGTCATTGCCCCGGCTCTCTGTTTCTGTAAATCAGAAACTGGATCCCTGCACTAAAGCATGAACATGTCATTTCCATTGTCCTAACCCTTATAGTAACCACTTAATCCTTGGACATCAACACACGGATCCTTTTCCTTTTTTTATGTTATATCCTTTTACAATAAAGGCAGCACTCGGTGGGTTAAATACTTATTGGATGTGAAGCCTTTGTTCTCGCTTACATGCCGGGTTTCTTTTTGGCTTTTCAAACACCGATTGATGTTGTTTTTCCAGAGATTAGTAATCTCCCTGCCTAACACTCGTACAGCATGCTCTGTGATCATCTCGATCATTTCAAATGTAATATTTTAAAATCTGATCTCCCTCTCCATTATAAAGCTATGCAACCTCAGAACCTGACGTCCACCGCAGGCCTCTCTCGTTTCTTCTGCGGCTGTATTTATTTAAAGCCTTTTTTCAAAACCACAGTCCACACATTGTTTTTACCCTAGTCTCTCTTTTTTTTTTTTTTTTCCCAAAGTATTTAGTTTTATTGCGAAGGTCACAGGGAATTGTGATTACAGTGTAAACCCGGACCCCGTCTACTATCTCATTACAGTCGCAGTAAAACTGCAGAGATGGCAATAATCTGCTTATTTTTTTATCTCGCACCACAAAGTACTTGTGTTTTAACTAACTGTAAGCTGTTTAAGCCGTATGATTTATTTTTTCTACTTTCGTTTAAATATGTATAAAGAAACCTCCCTCCGGTGTTATTGACTAATTAAAGGCAGCCGGTGAGGATGACTGTGAAACAGACAGAAAGACCGACTTGACAGAAAATAGGCCAAAAAAAACTGCTCATTGCATTCTAAATTTTCACATGAAGAGAGGGAAGGCATCGTAAAACTAGAAGCCATTAGAAGCCATTAGGCTGGTGTCAGTCAGCAGCAGAATAACAACTCCGTAGTTAGCAGGCAAATGGTTCACACAACCCCGGCTGCTTATATGGATGAAATTCAACTTTTTCGCTGGCTGGACTCAAATGCCCCGACATTGACTGCTATCAGCTTTTTCTGTTCCACAAAGGCACGCACATTTGTTTCTGAATCCCCAGATTCACTTTTTCACACTGTGAGGACCTCAATAAAATCTCACCTTAAACATTCTCAAATCCTCCGTGTAATCCTGAATCATTCCTCAAATCTCTCTCTAATCTGAAGAAGGAGAAACGTAAAGCATGGAAAAGGATCCATACAAATTTATAGTGCTGGGCATGTTAACAGCGGTTAACAGTGTCAACATTAATGCACGGCGTGTTTCCATGACGCCTGACCGAAAAAAAGATTTGTGTGACGTCATGTTTACGTGACACCCGATTGTTAAAATGAGTCGCTAAAGTAATGCTAAACTTTAAAAACAGAGGCAACACAGGTACGCTGGTTATTTGTTTAATAAACAGACCGCCCAGTTCGACTGTCGGTGCGTGAATGACGCTAAAGGAGCTAACGGAGCTAACTGATAAACGGTGCCTGGAGCCTGATGCTGTGGCACGTAAACATGAAGTCACACGGCGCTAACGCAGCTAACGCAGCTAACGCAGCTAACGCAGCTAACGCAGCTAACGCAGCTAACTGGTAAACGGTGCCTGGAGTCCGATGCCGGCACATAAACATGACGTCACCAGCACTACAGATTTACTGTAGAAGAGAACACACACACACACACACACACACACACACACACACACACACACACACAGATGTGTGCAGAATCTGCAGATTCTCAAGGATTCTTTTTCATTTCACCCAAAAAAAATAGCTAATTTGTTTCCTGGGCATATGTCATGTATTCAGCAGCGGGAAAAGAGGTATCAGCTTACACGAGACACAGTCACAGATGCTTTAACACACACACAGACTCTCACTGTCAATCCCCAAGGTTAGAATTACTGGGTTTGGAAATAGATTGCCTGCGTGTTCCTACTATTTAGTTTTAAATACAGTCTGTAGTGTAATTTATTTTCCAAATGGAACAAAAGGGACTATTCATGTATGTGCCCCGGAATGGTTTCTTTGGGAAAATGACACCTCATCTAAGAAGGAAATAATTCTCGCAGTATTAATCACTCTGACATCGCTCCCCTCTCCAACTTTGCGCCATTGGAAATTAAACCTGGTAAAAAAAACGGTCAATCTGCCCCGAGAATGGCTTTTTTTCCTTCCATCTTGATCTCTCCTTTTTTCACCCACCACCACCACCACCACCTCCTATCCATGTAAAGGAAACAGTTTAGAGAACAGTTAGTCAATTGGACCGCTCTGTCCCGCAGAGGGAGTGCAGAATAACGAGCACTGCCGCTGGATAATGGCCATGATTTAGCTCCCCAGTCAAAAGGTTACACTGCTCTTGCTCCAGAATGAATGGATGTAATAAGATACCCATTGGACAAGTAAGTCTTAACATGAACCCAAAAAAGTCTACTTGTAATATTTATTTTCCAGCTTTAGAGGGGGAAGTTCTGTGTTTCGCTTTGTTGAGAGAAATACATCATCATTGAAGGAACAGTTACGAGTTGATGGATGCAGAAATTAAAGGCCAAATCTCAAGTGCTGTCCCCATTATCATGACGTACATAGAGGGAGATAGGGAGCCATCGGCCTGATGTAACGTCGCCCGGGGAAGCATCGAGGAGGTCAGGGCAGGAAAATGTGTTGATTTTCATCTCACAGCTGCTGTTAAAAATTCTGCACATGAAGCCGGTCACTCAGTCACTCAGTCAGTCGGGGAGTATTCGGGGCAGTCGAACGTTGTTGCTTCCTTGAACCCACATGCAGACATAAACACATGCATAACATGAATAAAGTTGTAAGAGGGGAGCAGTCATTTCTGTACAACCTTCATTTTTGCTCTGCTACTGTATGTTTTTACATGAATGTTGTCCTCACATTGATTTTTCATGTTCCTGGTGTACCTGGTACATACGTTTACATCTACATCGTGGCTGTGTGTGTGTGTGTGTGTGTGTATGTGTGTGTGTTTGCATAGCTGTTGACATGCGGTAGTGATTACATGTATATTTCCAGTGCTTGAGAGCAGGACTTGGCGATTTGAAACACATGTTTTCTTTGTTCGTCTGTTGGCTACTGTGTAAGCTGAGAGGGTGGTACACACACACACACACACAAACAGCGAGGCAGGGTGGTAACTCGCTACTGAGTCAACAATAATTAATGCCATATTGTGTGTTTTGAAGTCAACTTTTTTCCGTCCGTTCCCCCCCATTCTGCTCTCGAGTGGTTTTGTGTCATGGAGAAAATTAGCCGTCGCACACTAGAGATGAGTGACACCAGACAGAAAGGTCACTCGATATCCCGTGATCTGAAATAAACAAATGGAGTTTAGCAGAAAGCAGCTGTTTGAGATCGGTTGGATACGAGTAATTGGAACAAAAATATGTCGGTGCAAAAGCTGTGATGCTGAACAGTTCATTCGGAAACAAATTTCAGCCGATCGTCATTCGGATCCGTGCTCATATAAACAGCCAATCCGGTCAAGAACCGCACCAGGGTTCACTTGCGAGCAAAACAGGCGAAACGGAGTTCGCTTGTGATAGAATTATATATTACAATCGAAAAAAGAACTTGCGTACGTAAACATAGCTAACTTTTTCTACCGTGAAAGTAAACACTGTTGTATTGTATGACCTCAATAAGTGCTGTCGGATGTTATTTACGTCCATCGCAGGCCATGATCTCACTGTCACGCCAGTGTGGTTTAAAAAAACATGTAAAATGGACAAAGCGTGAACATGCACGCGTGTGTGTGTTCCTTTGACATTCACCTGTGCCTCAAACATGCCCACATGCTGCACACGACGACTCGCTGCTGTTTACACACCACAAATAAATCGTCAGCCTTCATTCAAAGTCGACAAATTTGGCTCTCAGCGGTCACACACAAGGACACACACACACACACACAAATACATACACACTGACACAGTATACACCCGCCTGCCTTATCAAGCAGTACTCTGACATCCAGCTGGCTCCACTTTTGATTGACATGTGAGACAGCCAATTATAAAAGGCAGGGAAATATAAACTGAACATGTAGCAGCAGCAGCCTCATGTTTGGTTTATGAATAAAACATAAGGGAACTGGCTTATGGTTTGATTTGGATTCTGTTTCACGTTTGTTTGTTGCTGCATGTTGTTGGCTGACTGACAATATTGGGGGAAAGTCTCTCTCTCTGTGTGTGTGTGTGTGTGGGTGTGGGGGGGTGGCAGGTATCGCTCATGTTGTGGGAACCAGAAATCTGTTGACACAGTCAAAAATATGGGGACTTGTCTTCCCCTGTGGGCACAAATCAAGTCACCGTAAATGATTTGATTTTAAGGTCACGGTGAGGTCGGGTCAGAGTTTGTCAAGAAGAAATATAATGTGTGTATGTCCCTGGAAATCCTGGTCCTCGAAAGTCCGTTTTTAAGGGAGTTTATAAGATGAGATAATCCTCTATTATGGTGTCACAGCAAAGCAGCAAAGGATTGCACTGTCACACGTATGTGACAGTGACATTATGTCACATGTCCTATGTGCAATTTCAGGCCCACATGCATGTTCTTGGTGTCTTAAGGACATCTAAGGACCTCAGAGTATGTATAACCAGTGATAGAAATACTATGTCATAGTAAATTTGAGTAAAAGTGAAATTTTAACCACTTCAGCATCCCCTTGACTACAAATACACCAAATTTGATGCTAATTATTCAGTAGCTTCTCCTCTTTCAAAGGACTAATATGGACGCACATCACGCATTGATTTACAATGATATGAGTGTTGGGGTCTTAACTTTGAGCAACACTTTAAAAAAACAACACACATTTGTTTAGTTTTACTATGTTGTTATAGCAGATACGATGGCAGTTTTCTACCATCGGGCTTGTAGGGTTAACACTTAAGTGCAATGTTAAGCTCATATTGTATATATATATTCTTATTATTTTGCTTTTAAAAACATTTGGCAGCTTATTCATATGATTACACGACAGTAATGTCATGAGGGGGGAAAACTGCAGCCTCCCGTTGTCTCTTTCTATCTTTGTTACAATGGAATTAAAGCAATTGGCCAGAATACGACTTCCCGCAAAACACATTACGGCGAGATTTGAGATTTGCACCTCTCCGTTGCTAGACGTACAGTTGCTTTGACGTGTAATGAAAATCCGACGATAGGATAGAAGATGTAACTGGGGAAATCAAACCCAGATCACTGGTAACTGAGAAGTGAAGCAAAGGGAAAGAATGTAATGTAGGAATGTGAGGCAGCCTGAGAGCGCTCGGCCACAAACCACAGGGTGACCAAGTAAGATGGCAAACCCTCTCGCTCCCACACACACACACACACACACACACACACACACACACACACACTCTCTCTCTCACACACGCACACACTCTGCTCCTCTCTCATGACCCCCTCTGCTTCTCAGGCTACTGAAAGATGGAACCCAGGACACTCACCAGCGCTCAGATGGCAGCACTTAGTTGGGACGGTTGCCCATTTGAAAGTGTAACTCCACCCTGAAGGCAGATCCACTGTGGACTGCCCACAGAGAATGGCCTCTAAATAATTTTCTGAAACCATGTCTGCCTGTGGGTGCTTTTAAAGAGGACAATCACTGCTGTCTGAAACGCACATAATCCTTACTCAACCTTTACAGGGACCTAGAGTCAGGAGCGCAGGAGGGAAGTCTCTTTAAATTGGGGCAACATAGGCCCTGAGGTCAAAATGCTTAGTTTTTTTTTTACTGGAAAATACTTGAAATTAAAGGAAAGGTAGCATTTGTTAATAAAAAGCTGCAAACACACAGTTTTTTCTGCATAGACCACAGGTAAAAACAAAGAAAAAAACCCTCTGTTTTTGCAGTCGAGTCCTTGCAATTTTGTTTTATTGCCACAGCACCCGCACAAGGCTATGGCTGCAAAAAATAAAAAATCATTATGTAAAACCTTTTCCATTTATTTCACATATTCCCTTATCGCGTGTAACAAATCACCCCGAGAGAAATGGGCATGGCGAGATGGAGGGAGGCCAACAGCACTTACTTGGCCTCTGTAATACTTTCCTAATGCAGTGAGTGTAATAAAGCAAATCGCTTTGATTTGAAAAATAAAATATATATATAAATCTGGGGGGGGGGGGGGTCATAACTATATGTAAAAAATCACTTCCTGTGAAGCCACCTCTCTTTGTACTAAGGTTTTTGTCTAACTTTTTAAAAATCTTTCACAGTTTTGTGGATTGATTGTGCAGTATCATTTCTGTGTAGGAGTCCTGCAAGTGAATTGCAAGACGCATTTAAAGACAAAGTGTACTGGCTTCAGTCTGTTAGAAGAAAATATGACAGATTGTCATTAGGCTCTTTATAAACACATCACACTGAGACACTCTGGGAAAAAAAAAACATGAGATTCAGAGTCCTTTGTTCTCCTGTTTTCCGTTTTTTTTTTTTTTTTTTTTACTCCTTTTCTGCTTTGCTCCCAGGGAATTATGTCTTATGTCTATGACTTTGTTGTCATTTTTGAAAACAGGGACTTCTCTTAAAAACTCAGATATGACAGAGAGTGGGTGTTGCTTATCTTTATTTAATTTGCCCGTGACGTTTTTAAACTGAAACAAGTGTGTTTTTTTGTTTAACACAATATAAACATCTGTACGCTGAAGAAACTGGAAACGGGAAGTATTTTTTAATTCCTTGTGTTTCTGGGAATGTTTGCAGCTTTTATGCTATAAACGGAGAGAGACCCACAATACCACTGGTGTTGTTTGGGAAAAACCAGAACACAAATTGTTTAGACGCTTTGCACAATTTAAAACAAATAACAGCATTGAAGAGATCATGTGATGCATTTAAAGCTTCTTTAAATTGCAACTTAAACTGTATAAATACTAATGTTTGACGCTGCCTTCATTTTGTGTTTTGGATGAAAACGCACACATCAACTCTAACAATCCTATGTTTCCTGTCACACAAAATCCCCCTGTTTTCACACTCTTCGTTCTTTCTTTTCTCTCCTCTTTTCTTGACCTCCCTTTCCTTTTTAAGTGTCCACTGGAGACATGTTTACAAGGTCAGATGCAGCGCTCGGAGCACTCGCATGCTAAGGCATGAATTCAGTCAGACATTTGTAGTCTCGTAGTCGAAAGTCACGCTGTGACTCACAGAGTTCAGGCAGAGAATGTTCTGTACAGCTGTCAGTTTATTGCAAATTTTTGCATTTTACTACATGTACATGACAACAATCAGCCACAGCATTTAGACTGGTTTACTGGAGTTTCTTGTTATACGTGTATTAGTAATGCTTTTATTTTGTAAAGCAAATGTGAGTTGTTGTAAAAGGGTTATAGAAATAAAGTACATTGCGTATTTAGACGTGCAGCTAACGATTATTTTCATAATCCTTTAATGGAGTAATCGCTTAGTCCATAAAATGTTGGAAATCTCAGAAAAACTCAGAAAAATCAGTGTTTGTTAAACCTGGAAATTATGTTCTCAAATGTCTCATTTTGTCCACAAACCAAAATGATTGACTTTTAAAGATTTCTTTGTGATATGGAGCAAAAAATTAAGACAATATTCACATTTAAGAGGCTAAAACCATCAGAAATCTTGTTTTAATCATGAAAAAAGCTTCAAACCTTTTAATTGATTATCAAAATAGTTGACGATTAACCTAGTAATCAATTAAAAATCGATTAATCAAGTAATTTTTTATACATGTATTGTCAGTCTCCCTCAAGTACATTAAAGGTGGTACTTGAAGTATCTTACCAGAAAATGACTTTTACTTGAATAAAAGTAATTTAAACTAAATGACATTTACTGCTCTTATTTTTCTTGTATGAAATATACTTACGTTTTAGACATATCAGTCTTTAAAAAGTGAGGAAGGGGGAGTCGTCTTTCAACTGGAAGGTTGTGGGTTCAAATCCTTGCTCTGCTAGTCTACGCGTGTCCTTGAGCACGACGGTTAAATCTGATTTTTTTAGTAATAACGAGTGAAAAAAATAGTTAGGGGAAATGAAGTGCAGTAAAAGTACAAGTTTAAGTACAAATATGTGAATTTGTACTTAAGTACAGTAACTTTGTTACACTACAGCTCTGTGTGTTGCACATGTCAGTAATTGAATTGACTGATTACTTTTCAGTCTGTGAGGTTCACAGGGAGAGTACCTGAAGATAAGGAGTGTGTTTGTCTAGGAAAATTCCAAATTTTCTCTCCCATGAGTTAAACACCGCTCCTGCGGCGGAATTAATGGATGCCCTCTCTTTCATTTCCCCTCAGGATCTCACCTTTCAACACTCTCTCTCTCTCTTTCTCTGTCTCTCTCACAAATTTCTACCAGTTTTTTTGGGCCCTGTGTTTGTCAAGTTTCTCAGATGTGAGCCTCTTCCTGGTTCTCATAGCTCAGCCACTCAGGGGACAGATAATAATCTGTCTAGCAATCAGCACAAACAACTCTCCTCCAATGGCAGAGTCGGCCGGGTCACTAAATATTGTTGACTCAATATGTTTTACCCCTCTGGTTTTCCACAGGACTTTGGGGTGGCGTGTGGATCAACAGAGGATTTGGAAAAAACCTTGACACTTTCTCACATATATTGGTTACTTTCTGTCTTCCTCTTTCTCTTGTCTTCACCCTCCTCCTCTCTTTTTCCTCTCTACATACACATAAACACTCAGAAATGAGGACAAGAACACACGCGGGGGGATTTGGAAAGTGGTTTTTTGGACATTTGCTCTTTGGAGCACTCAAAGGGAAAAGGGGGGAGTTTTAACGGGAGAAAATGGAGGAGAGTGAAATGGAAAGGTATGAAGGAAGGGAAGGGAAGGGGTGTTTATCTAAATAGGATAATAGAAGAGTTTCTTTCACAGAGTCATTTCAGTACCACCTATAACTACAGTTTGTTTGGCTATATAATTAAAACGATGTAATTTTGGCCTTGCATAGATGATTTATTAAGATGGATGCAATTACACCCTTTCCCTGCGCCGCCCTTTTGCCTCCGTGTGTTTAGTTGGACTTAATTGTAGCCTTTTCCTTCCTTGCTGGTGACGGCGCACACTCGCTGTGATGGACACGGTTTACAGAGGCGTTTGTCGGTAAATTAGTTTGTCTTGAGGCCATTTTCCCCTTGGTTTCCTCCCGTGCTTACTTCTCAGTGAGCCACTACAAATATTATCGCTCTTCATTCAGGAAGGAAATCGGGAAGAATGGAGTACGTGAGGGTGACAGGCGTGTGCGTTAAAGAACATACACGTCCAATTGGCCTTTTCAAGACCTCCACACACTTAACCAATTAAGAAGGAAATAGAGACTTGTGCGTCTGTTTCTTTTCTTTTTACTCCATTAAGAGAGGCAAGCATGACAAAAAGACACTGCAGGCTTTCTTTTCATTTTGTGTGTCCTCGCTGTTGGGTCATTTATACTAATCTACATGTGTGGTGGCAGCGTTGAGACTAAAATGTGGTTCACTATATGGTCAATTATCTTCTCATCTCATTGTAGTGTGGTTAACACTCTGCCGTATCTTAGTTTCAGGTCGTCCCTGCTCTCAGTCTTTGTGCTTTAGGCTAAATGACACTAACTACTTGTTGGCTGTAAGCAAAAAAGAAAATCCCTCCATCCCTTTGCTCTTCCTTCACTGAACACATATTACTTACCCTCCAGTTATCTTGTCATGTCAAGTATTTGTGCCTACACACACAGACAATATATTTTTTTTTTATAGCTCCAAAGTTTTGAAAGCAGCACAGAACTATAAACTGTTTAAGAGCAGAAAGCAAAACCACATACTCAACACTGATACGGTGTCGTTGCTATTGTAGTGATGTTGGCACGGATGACTGAATTCCTGAATACAATACGGACGGGGGGGAAACAACAGATGTCAAAACGGATGGTCTACAGTATGGCGATGCTCGATAAAAAATGTTCCGCACCACAAACCAACTGCAATTCCTCATGAATGAAAGGAAACTGTGAATAGAAACAACATTCCTGTCTTTCATTTATTAGAATAAAACACCATTATTATCGTCTTATGGTAAATTTATTTTTGGTACGTTCCATTTTTCTGTAGCCTTCCCTTTTAGGGTACCAGAGTAAAAGAAAAATGTAGCTCCCTTGTAACCTGTAGTCTTTTCTCATACAAAGCTTGAAGTTGTATTGAGACAAACAGCCACAAACAAAGCAGGAAAAAGTCCCGAGCTGCTGGGTGTCCTCCTTTGTCGTCTGCTGTGTTGCGTTCGTCGTTGTTGTACTGGTACAGCGTCAAGCTACTTGTCTCATTACGGCCGCAACTGAACTGTACCATGATAGAAACACGGCTTAAGACCATGTGATACGAAATGGATCTGAGACTTCTGGTCGATACTGTATAAATCCTGAACATTTACAAATTCAATACATTTTTGTTTCCAAGTGAACGACCGTTGCTATTTCGGAGAAGATTTGTACCCACGTCTGACCAATCTTGAAGGAATTTAAGGAGTCTCGTATTTGTTTTAATGAGTAGGTGCCTAGTTTGGTAACCAGAGCTGACACGTTCACATGACTGTTGTACTGCAGCGGCGTATAGCAATACTGTCAACAGCAGAACAGCAGAGCTGTCACTGAAAAACAAGACCTCCACCCACGGTGGATTTTTCTAAGCTTGATGGAATAATAATAATGTTTTGGAGCCAGTGGAAGAAGTAGCTGATTAATTAGAGGAAATTTGACATGGTTGAACATAAACAATATTTGACTTTATGGGAAACTAAGTGGCTGTCCAACCTTTTTCTTCAAATTTTGTTCAAAGGCTCATTGAAAGGAAATTAATTATATTTTAAGATATACGATGCGTCAACAAAACCCCACAGAAACTGTGTGGACGCATACCACTGTACGGTGTGATGGCAGTATCATCAGTAGAAGAACATGTAGATAGAAGAAGACATTCCAATAATGCATAGAACCCACACTCCTTTTATTCTGCTTCCTGTGTTCAACAGCACATGGAAATCCAATATTCCTATAAGACGATAATCTGTCTGTCATAGCTGATTTTTTTTATCTCTGCACGTGCGTTCATGACATTCTCTAAAGTACATTCAGTGCCACAGCAATATGCAATATTTATCCGCTCCGGGGACACATTTGTTGCCTCCAATAAAGAAATGAGTTCAACTTTGGAGCCATGTGACGCCGTGAAACACAGAATGACATGTTCCCTAAAGTATCCGGTACGCAGACATAACTCAGCGTTATGGCTTTTTATCAGTTTTATTGACAATGACGACATGCTTTAAATACGATGTATACATTTATTGCACGGATCCCATTACGGTTTAAAATGATAGTCGGTGTAAGTATGTTGGGAATGCGCACAGGGCTATAAAAGTGCAGGGGAGGTGGGGAAATGTAATATGTATTACGCCGGAAGACACGAATGCACACTTCGTACAAGAAAATCACAGACATACACTCGCGTATCAGAAGTGACACAGTAATGGTCTTTCGTTTAGTGACCAAGAAATGCATCATGACCTCAGGAAATGCACAGATAGCAACTCTAAAAGTGCATTTATTCACACTGATGCTGTTCCTCAACACACAGCCCACATTTACAAAGAAGAACACAGTTTTAATGCCTTCATGGGATGTAAAATAACACCCTTTTTGTTGGTCAGTTTTGAGTTGACACACTAGAAACGCGAGCGTGTGAGATTTAACCAAACTTCCATTTCTTACGGTTTTACTTGAAGATTTTTTTCTCCCCACACAACCGCATTAAAACCTCACAGGGTTGTTTCTTTTTTTGTTGTTTTATACTCGTGCGTGTCTCTTTATGAGCTCAGCAATTTCAGGTTTTATACACCCAGCTGGAATGTGGGAGGATAAAACTGAATATTAACAAAGAGAAGAATGAGTTTATTGTCTTCGTGGACAGTATGGAGAAAAAAATAATGGGTTTTGGCAATTGAATTGCTGGCTTTTCTCATTTCCTCAGTATTTTGTCATTAATCGCACCTCCAAACTAACACCAGCATCAGTGAAGTCTAAGATTATGTAGACTTAAGGACGAATAGAAACAGGGTGATGGAGAGCACTTAGCAAACACAGCTGTGTGAATGGTTCTGTGTTACCAATGAGGTAATAGTCGTGTGTCTAACAGCAGCTATAGGCTACACTGAGCTGCATCCATTTCCCTCTTTTATTACTCAATATTTGCACAGACCGTGTAAGATTTTAGATTGCTTTTTTTTTCCACCCTCAGATTTGCGCAATGTGTCTCGTCTGCTGGTGGGATTACAGAAGTACCCCCAGAGATATACTGGGGAAACAATCAGACGGCAAAACAAAAATGGGTTTTGCATGAAAACATGTTTTTCTACATGTTGTATTAGTTCAACTTCAGTTCAACTTTTTGTACTATCACAAGTAGGGATATTGCACAATATTGGACTTTTTGTAGATATTTGATATGCTGATATATTGAGAGTGCTTGGACCGATAACTGATACCAAGAAATGTGTTGCATGTTCTAGCTGTGTGTTTTTTCTTTCAGATTAGGCAGTTTGGACACTCTAAATTGACCGTAGGTGTGTGTGTGTTTGTCGCTGTGTCCCTGCGATGGACAAAAAATGACATTTTTACTTGCATGAAGATAGAAATTATCGGCTTTTAACTCCTCTTTAGCCCTTTTAATGCTATTTCAGACAACCTCAACTGGAGAGCTAAATTCACAACATTTCTAACCAAACGTTTTATTTATATTTTAGTAACCAACACCTCAATGTAGGAATATTGCAATACAATATGTAATGTGTTGATTAATTGTGCCTATAAACCAACTATAATAACTAATACATAGGATGACGCTAATGAAGTAATAATGAAGCGATGCTATTAGCATAACAATCGCTTGAAACTCTATAAAGTACTAACTGAGCTTAGAAAAACTGACTCAAAACACACATAATACCAAGTGCTTGAGACTCCGTTTGCAGCCTTAACTACTACGTTCCTCTTCTTTTGTCTCCTACTTCTGGTATTTTAAACGTTTAAAAGCATCACTTTTGAACAGATGACCTACCACAATAAAAGTAAGACAAGTGGTTGAACTACTCAGTACTCAATTTCAATCCAGATACTTTAGAAAAACTTACTTTTGGGTTCCACATTGCCAGTGGACACTGGCTGACCAGACACACTTCCTGTGATTTTTCAAATTCAGTTCACATGCCTGTGTCTGTGCTCTGCTTGTCTTTCGTTCCAAGAATTCATTTTCAAGTATCATTTTCTCGAGAACTTGCTTAGGTCAGTCGGTTACAACAATTCTCATCTTTTTCGCAGATTAAATGAAGGCGTCTCTCGTACGAGTTCATCTTAACTGGTCGTCTCATAAAGTAGCACAAAAACAATCTCCCATTTAGTTTCTAAACTCCACCTGAGTCTTTTTTCTCTTGAAACCTCTTGTGAAAATCGCAAACACCACAGTGCTGTGTGCAATGATGCGTTTAATAATTATGGCACCAGACTACAAAATCTGCCTGCTGTAATTGCCTTGAGCTCTTTTATATATTTTTCCTCCTCCTCCTCCTGTATCTCTGAGGGACCGAGTTAATGCATCTTGTATTTGAAAGTGTTTCTATAGAGTTTGGTCGCCTTGGCAGGGCGAACATTTGCTTTTCATGGCTGTGAAGGGTCTTGACCGTAATTTAATTGAATTGCGTTGTTTTGTAAAAAGGGTTTCACTTTGCTGAAAGAACAATGATTTATGAATAAGAAGAAGAAGAAATGCACAATATCAAGTTATGAATACAACACACACACACACACACACATACAGTAGAGAGGCACAACAATGAGAAATATGCTCACACAAACGCATGCAAAATAATCAGCTGTCAGTGCTGCTGCTCGTGTTGAGCTCTGACTTCTTGACAGCTTTCGGCTTCACTGATTTACTGACTCATCATCACTTCAAACATTTCAGACATTTCCATATTTTCACTGAGTGTTTTGTGAGTTTCTCTGTGTGTCTGTTGCTTTTGTCTTTTCTTTTAGTCTTCCCGTTCTCCTCAGTTCGTCTTATCTATCTGATGCAAAATCACATTTATTCTGCTTTTACTGTAGAGGAATTATCTTAACAGTGAAAACGCACTTTTCTTTTGAAGTTAAAATTTTGTGGATTGTGTTTTTTTGGCGGGAGTATTTTTGCATTTATTTGATATTGGAGACAGTGAAGAGCAGACAGGAAACTGGGTGAGAGACTGGCTGCTCAAGGCCCATTTTTACTACACTCTGTTGTTATCTCAAAGTAAATATCTGGACAGTGCGGTCTGGGGTTGGGGCGAGGATCACACAGGGGTTCCCACAGGTCCTTGTAAGGCTTGAATGTTGGAAAAAAAAATATCAAGGCACTAGAAATCTTTAAAAAGAGTCATGGGTCATCGAAAGTGCTGGAATTTTGTGTAAGAAAGAAGTCAAGTTCATATTTCATGTGCCCTACATTGCTTGATGTGTACGAAGACGAGGCCTACGCAGAACAAACGTCAAGTCTTAACTCCTAGCGGCGGTCTTAATTCCACCGTCGACTCGAGATTCCATGCAGAACAATGAGCAAGTAAGAGAGACAACATTTACGTGATGCCTGGGAAATGAAAATTCCAAGATCTCTGGCTCACCAAAGGAAATTTCAAGACTGGCTAATACCCCAAAGACCGATCAGTTAGCCATATCCAGAGCATGGTGCGAATCATTAAAACGTGGCAATGTTTCCCTGTGCATGAATTTGATGGACTCGGTCCTGGAAAATCCTTGAAAAGTCCATGCATTTGATGTCAACAAAGGTGTGGGAATCACATGAGTAAATACGCCTTGACCGGCTCCCTAACCACGGGCTGCCCTATCCAGATATTTACTAAACTAAGTAAATGTAGTCCAGAATCACAACATAGTCACACAAATGCCTCTGTTTTCTTTTACTTGGCCTGTGTTCCAGGAGTCACACAGCTATGGCTCACATCATCCTCCTCCTCATAGGCAAATCTCTCCATGTTGGCAACACCAGTGTCTCAGCTGTTTGATTCAGACGACCAAAGCTATTCTGTTTCCCCCCAAATGAATGCGTTTGTTTTTGCTCCAAAATGAGGCTTTAATGCATTTTTCACCAACCGGTGAAACCGCTTCTACGATGCATTTGCGAGGTCTCGCGGGCCTCTCGAGTGCTTCTCTCCAAACTGTCAGCGAATTTCTACTGGAGCACGTTCCGTGTTTTCATTCTCCTCCATGCTTATTCAAAAGTTCAGCCCCGCTTCCACCATCAGACGGAAAATGTCATGAGGCTCAAACGTGGACACGCTTCACTGGAACACGGTCGGTAATTTTTGTTTTCCTGTGCGAGATGATTGGCTGTTTCAGGGGAATGGCGCAGGGATATATTCCATTTTTAGCGTGAACGGAATTCTCTATGCGAGATTTATTCTCTTGGTGGTACATGTGACAGCCTGAAAATCTTAATTATTATGTTTAAATATTTGCAGACTGCTGCGAAACACAACTTTGTTTGACATAACAGAAGTTAAAAAACACACACACACACACACACACACACACACACCAAGGACCTCTGAAACAGCTGGCCAAACTGATAGAGCCATTCATCAGACAGACACACACAAATGCACAGAGGGGGAGGTTTAGAGAGGAAGGATTAAGACAGAAACGGGTTAAGAGATTATCTGAGAAATCTCAGCTGGGAGATTTTCTTTTTTTTTTCTTTAAACAAAGAAATTCTGTAAAAAAAAAAAAATATGTACAAACGATTCCGCAGGAAAAACCCCAAAACATCAAACCCTGGCTTTGATCTTGATGTTTACTCTTATTATTATTTTTCAGATCTATTCCCCACTGTAAAACAAATGAAATGTCTTTTATTAGAGATGTTTTAATCAAACATGAGTCCCTTGAAAGTCTGCCTGTGTGTGTGTGTGTGTGTGGCAGTGTCTATCCACAGAGAAGACAAGAGGACTAATTCTGGTCCGTGAACATTTTTGACTACTCTTGACCCCAATTAAGGTGCCTTGTCCTATTTTAGAAAACCCCAGTGAGTCAGCGGGAGCAGGAACACGTTTTCTTTTTTTTGATAGAATTCGCAATTTTGGTTCATTGTTGGTTTAAAGTTTAATTGGCTGTAATTGTAATGTGTGCCTCCCATCATCCCCTCTCCAATTAGCTGTTTGAAATCTGCAGGGTGCAGTGTAGAGTTTTTTCGTCAGCCAACACGTGTCTGTGAGCATCTGAAACACAGTCGGAGCAAGTGCCGTGTGTGTCTTTGGGCTGGTTCTCTTTTGTTTGAACACATCGCATAATGAGTATATTTGAATGTACGTGTATGAACGGTTTCACACCATTACAAAACTTAAACTTGGGCACGTTAACACTTGACGTGTTTCCATGACGACAGACCGGAAAAAGACGCGCGTGACGCCATGTTTACGTGACTCTCGATTTGTTAAAATGAGTCTCTAAAGTAATGCTAAAAAACGTTACAAACGTTATTTGTGGCGCTGCTCTTTTCGTTTAATAAACAGACTGCTCCAGTTCCGCTGTAGGCACACTAACGGCGCTAAAGGAGCTAAAGCCGCTAACAGAGCTAACTGGTGAACGATGCCTGGACTGCGGTGCCGCGTAATGTAAACATGATGTCACGGAATTTTTCCGGTAGCACCTGGTACTAGCGATAGTACCTCAGTGCTTTTTTAGTACCTGCTCTGGCGAGGTTCCAAGAGAGCTGATTGGTCAGCATGCCGTCACAAGACTCAAGAATCAAGATGTAGATCAGTTAAAAAGACTTAACAATCCTAAAAAATCTGGGTTAATCTCCATCAATTACCAAGGAAATCTAACATTTTACGAAGTCAAGGCAGTTTCATGCAGCCGTGCAGTGATGACACCGCCCACAATGAGGAGGTACTGTAATCTAATGGAAAACATACAGGCCAGCTTAGTTTAATTAGCAGTATTTTTTAGTTTGATGGTTTTTCTTTGTTTCCTTGTGTGTGGTTTTAGCCGTCGAGAGTTCCCCTTGTATGTTCTTGTATGTTTTGATAGACGGTTGTGTATGATGTAGAACTTTCTGTTTTGTCCAGATAAGAACCGTTTTATTGCCTCGCTGGTGGTGGTGGTGTGGATGTGCCGGTAGAGCTGTTCCGCACCTGACTTGACCGCCGCTGTTTTCACCCGTGTGAGCTTGCACACACAACAACAATAGAAATAACAGCAAAGTGAAAAGATCTCGGGGCAGTGCTTTGCTCCCGATTTACTGCTCCGGTTGATTCTCCAGTTTTGGTGTTTGGTGCTGCACGACTGGGGCGCTGCGAACTACAGGAGGAAGGAGATAAAAAAAAAAAAAAAAAGTAAATGAGACATAGTGTATGTGAACAGGCTGTTGGGAATACAGATACAGACTGGGCGATGCAGCACAGGGAGTACAGCAGAACAAACGCAGTAGAGAGTGAATTATAGAACAGGAGGACAAGCAAAGCAGAGACAGGAGTGCTGTGTCGAGTTTGTTGGAAATGAAATAGAAGCCTGCCGTGCCACCTGAAAATGCAAAAAAGATGTGGTGTTCCAATTCTGGTTTAGCAGCAAATCAAATGCATTTTTAAAGTCGAATCCAACAGCAGAGTGGTTCTTGCTTCATGTCTTGCTCAGATTTACATCAGCCGTCAGATCCTCACCGACACAGGCAGGCGCTAACTTTTCATTCACGCTGATTTGTCAGTGGTTGCTGCTTGTTGTTCTAACTCGTTTCAAGATGGATATTTTCACAATAAGAGGCACGGTCATCATTGTCGGTTACAAACCATCTGGAATTTGTAATGCTTAAATTGCCTAACCCTGTTTGATGGATCACTTGTCGTGTTTCGTTCTCCCTAACATTGATGTTTTGCGTTTAATCCACTTATTTTAAAGACTGTTATTTCCCCCCCAAAACTTGGCTCAATTTCTGTCAGATTGTGAATGGCATTCACAATCCACACAACTGTAAAATAAAACATAGTTGACATCCTATCATCTTCATCATGGAGGAATTCACTGTTGGTGAGCGACAATGTCAAAAAATGTACACTATATAGTCAAATAAAATCATAATAATGTTGAAATAATGACTTAAAAGTTACCCCTCTGGTTTTAGTAGCCAATTAATTGATAGTAAATCAAATATAATTGGAAAAGCACTAAATGCCCTTCTCTTTACTCTGTTTTATCCACTCTTTTCCTCTCATATCCTCCTCCTCCCTCCTTCCTCCCTCTCTCTTGACGGCAAAGAAATAATTCTTAGTAAATTACTGTCTCTGTTTTTTTTTCCTTTGTCACGCGGTTTGAGGCTTCCGCAAAAGTTTCCACTAGACAAACATCAAAGATCTTCCAAACCGCTGTACAATTAGAGACGAGATGAGAAGCTTAAAACACGAAGATCTATGATTCCACTTTGAAGACACAGAAGTCTTCAATGGAAGAAATGTAGACGGGAGCGGAAAAGTTGTTGAGAGAGGAGCATCTGTAAGTCGAGGCATTTTGTTTTTCCTTCTTTTGAGGAAGATGGATGGAAGTTAATTATGTGTGTATTTATATATATATATGTGGCCAGCCATGGCAAAACCGGTCACAAGTCTACCAAGGGACATTTTGAGTTATTTACAGATTCTGAAAGTGTGATTTCTAAGCTTTCCAACAATGTGTGTATATATATGTTATATATGTATGTGTGTGTGTGTGTGTGTGTGTGTGTGTGTGTGTGTGTGTGTGTGTGTGTGTGTGTGTATATATATGTATGTGCATGTGTATAATATACATATACACATTCACACATATATGCAGACATTATATACATTGTGTATATATATGTGTATATATATATATATATATACAGACGCAAACACATATACATACATATATATATATATACACATTTTCATTCTCTGCTCCTCACACAGACACTCGTTCACTCTCAATCTCCTCCTCTTGCTAACGCGCTAATATTAACCAATGGTTTAGTGTTTATATAAATAAAACAAGACGGCAGGGGATAGTTATACATGTGTATGTGCAAAATGAACAAAGTGGAGCACACTGTGTCAGCGCGCGGTGTCTTATTTCCATATTTCGGAGAGTTTGGCACAACACCCCTGCAGTGTTTTGAACTGGGACTGCAGTAAGTGAATTATTTTTAACGATTATGCTTGCAATCATACATATTTTACATGTATTAGTGTTGAGTTAGACGCTGACATCTAGTTACAGTCAACCGGCCTAGTAATTTTGCCTGGAGCGATGGGTAAGGGGCTTAAAATCTGGGAAACTGACTGTATTTATCTACGCATGATGTCTAATTTTAACAACAAACAAACAGAAAGTGAAATATGTAGGAAAAAAAGTCTGAAAAACTCCGGCAGACAGAAGAAGACAAATGGTGTTGAAGGGAGAGAGGAAGAAAAAAGGAAATGCAGTGAGAGTAAAGCTCTCCTGAGAGAACTGGCAGTTTCCCTGTTTACCAGCCCATAAACATCAGCTTTCAACTGAGACTCAAAGCTGGAAAATAAAAAGCAGTTAATAGAAATTGTCAAGTTTAACGCGGCATTACTCCTCAGTGACACGTTATGTCTCTGTGTCGATATGAAATACATGGACCAAAAATTATTAAAACGTCTCCCCTTCAATTAAATATCCAATTACTTAAAAAAAAAAAATCAAATAAGTTTCTTTTTCTAAAACACCTGCTAATTAGGACACGGACTCGTATCCTACCTGCCTGACGTGAATGTCTGCAGGAAAATCACCTGGCGTTTGTTGTCATGGCGATAGACACAGATCAGAGCGATTTAACATTTCCCTCTGACACAAGTCAACAAAAACCGAGCATTCTCTGCTTCTCAAAGGTCAAATCTGTCACGCCGTTGTGCTTTTCCATTGTGTAAAACTCGTCACACGTCTGTCTATTTAAACTGAAACCCAATACATCGCAGACAGACGCACAGAGAACAGGGCTGCTGTGTGCATTCACTCCAGAGGGAGGACATTTCCCGCCGGACCTTTTCCTGATTAGTTAGCAGACGGCGTCGGTGTGTGAGAAATGCAAATAAAGCACATTTGAACTCGTACAGCGTGAACGTTCAGTATCTGTTTACTCGCAGGTGCTTCTACCTTTTTTCTGTGTATCTACAGCAGCAGCTTTTCCCTGCAGCTGCACATACGTACAGTGAGATGAGCTTCAAACAGGCCTCTGTCAGCACTTACTGAACAACATATTTACATACTGTAAAGGCCACCATCATGGAGTGAAAATGTCAACATTTTACTCGTGCGTCAACGAGGGAGCATTAGGGCCAAATAAGAAATAATTTTTTACAAAATTAATTACTCCGCATGTCTCATCTTGTTGCAGGTTGGAGCTGATTATCTTTAGCTTGATTAATGATGACTTTAATAAAGACTTTTTTTAATATTCCAACTTTATATATATATATCGTATATATTACGACTTTTTGAATGCTACAACTTTATTCTCGCAATATGTTTATGAGAAGTCGTAATATTTATAAAGTCGTAATATTATTACAATATTATGACTTTATTCTCATAATATTACGACTTTATTCTCGCAATATTACGACTTTATTCTCATAATATTATGACTTTATTCTCATAATATTACGACTTTATTCTCGCAATATTACGACTTTATTCTCATAATATTATTACTTTTTTTAAAATTAATATGATATTAAATGTACTCCATCATAAAATTAACTTTATTCAATGTTGAAAAATATCCATGAAAAAAGCCAACAACAATCCTAAATGATGCATTCTATTCTCCCCACCACACAAACGGAGCAGGTGTATGACTTCATTAATTGCAGCTGCTGTGGTTCATTCATCACAGTTAACGGCGTCACTAACTCAGCAGATAAACTGCACAGATAAGCAGTGTCGTGGGCATGCCACTGCCTGCTCTAACTTAATGCTGGCTGCCTGTTGATTGCTCAAAAGCCAATTCTGGTGCTCGATAATTGGGGTTGATTGCTTTGAGGGCAATTTTGTGCTGTTTGCACACCCGTGCCTTTATTATTCTGCGGTGGCACATGAGGTGCTATTATTCTGTGTGGCCGAACACAGTGTGGTCTTAAATGATAACATCAAGCCCCTGTTGCACCGAGGACATTTTATGTCCAATTTGGGTATTTTTAACTTGAACTGGAAGTTTTTTTCCTGGGCTCTTTGTACGCGGACATGCGTTGCAGGATAAAGCCACCGAAAGACCAATTAGAGCCCTGTGGTTTTTGGGGATCACAGTATACGTAGACGTATGAATGTGCTCGTTATCCTGTGTGGTCACAGTAGGTGACATTACTATCTCTCTTAGCCAGAGCTGGAGGGATGTGTGCAATGTGTTGCAGACTTGAACACTGAGGTTCTATTTAAAGCTTGCATTGAAATGAGTGGTAGATTGAACAAGAGTAGTTTTGAACTCCGCTCTGGCTTAAGCTCACCCAGTGTTGGGCCGACTGCACGTTGCACGCCAGAAAATGGTTTTGTAGTCAGTGTGTGTTTATTTTACCAAAACACTTTCTTTCTTTGCGTTTTTTTTTTTCAAACAAACAAAATCTCTCTTTGCTTAGGCCAGAGTTGTTTTGTAACCTGATGAAAGAGCACCCCCTCCCACACACACGCACACACACACACACACACACAAACACACACACACACCCTCACTTCTGTTAATACAGCCTTCAGTATGTCCATTTTGTTGGGTGCTATGTGGTAGTAAATGGGGTTTTTGTGTGAATACACAACAGCTGCTATTAGTTGGACTGAAGGACTTTGTGGGTTTACTTTAGGGAGTATAATGGAGTTTCTACAACACGATAAAAAGGTGTTTTATTTTATTTTAATTTTGGTTGCTTCTGCTTTTATATAATTTCCTTTCATTTATTAACATTCCCTAGACCTTTAATACTTAATCATTGATTTCATTATTTGACATTTTTTCCACCGAAATTTGGGCTTTGGTGATTTTTTTTTACAGGCCAGATTCAAGTGACATAAACCCTGGTTCAAAGTTCACTTGATTTGTTTTTATGAAAAGGAAAGAAAAAAACTATTTTGTGACTTCTGCACAATTATTGCTGTAGAAAATCTGATATAAAATGAATCATAACTTTGACTCAACAACGCATAAGACAAGAAAAAAAACCTGAAGCCTGAATACTTGACCTATAAACATATTTATTTATATGGAGCAAATTAAAACAATCCTAAATCTTGTTTTAATAATGAAGAAAGTCATTGTGTCAGCTCTACACCTGTGGCACAGATCCGCTAAGGGTTAACCAAGGGTCAATAGAGCAACATATGACCTCGTTTAGAGGCCAATTGTGGTTTTACTTGATAAAACTATAAAGTAAGTTTAGTTTATAAAGTAGTATAGCAACTATCTTATTTTGCTAAAAAATTCAATTTCGACTCAACATTTTCTGTCCAAGGTAAGAGCGTCGCAGACTGTAGAGGTTTAAAAGCAGTGTGCAGTGATTAGCTGCAGAGAGAAAGAGAAAAAAAATCCCCAGTTGTGTTGGTTGTTCTTAAGTACGGAAACATTCCTAAAAGTTCTTTGATGGCGCATGAAAGACTTTGGGAATATAACTGACGCCTTGATCTGCTCACAAAAACAACATGATATCTTGGCAAACCACCGTTAAAGACTGTACGCAGGTATTTCAAAGAGGAAGAAACCCAAACCTACGCATTTAGTCAAGAAACCATTGAACTCACAGCATCCATGTTTGGCTGCAGGTGATGCGGCGCTCCAAACCCTAAAAAGGTAAACGTGAACTTGGAAAAAACGGGGGAATGCCTGAGCTTGTTGTGGATAAAGCGACATCACAGAGGCTAGAGAGAGGGATTTGTGCAGAGGTGGGGAATAGACGATGCAAGATGGATGAAAAAAGAGAGAGACACAAATAGCAGTGTTAAAGGACTCTCAGAGATGTTCCCCCAAGGGCTGAGGCTGATGTAATATTTAGAGGTACACGGGGCAGCCGTGTCACCTCCACTAGCTTTTAGACCTCTCTGAATAGCAGTCAAACACTGCCGACTCCCCCCGGTGCAGAAATGGCTGCACACACGGGAGAAGTGACATCATATATCAAAAGTGTTGGTTGAGGACTCTTCATGCTCCTCAGCTCCCCGTCACATCACTGGATTTGTTTACACACATCGGTTTTTGGCTTGCTTCTGTTCGACCTCTCCAGTGCACTGACAGTTTTAATTAACAACGCGTCTAAATGCAGTCTGGATGATGCCATTTGCACGGCTCTTATTGTTAAAGCTTTAGTTCATTTCAAGTTTTAAGTGCCAAGTTAACTTCAGTATAGAAATAAAGTGTTCCTAAAGTAAATTAAGCCCAAGTCCATTATGTGCTTGTTTGGCCCTGTGTCCATTTAGCACCGGTGCATATTATTTAGTCAGAAAAGTGCTGATGCTTGGGCTTTGTGCCATCCGCCGCCGCATGCAGCTGCGGCTGAATATAACACAGGAAACCCATTTGAAGTGCCACACCGGTGACATTATTAAGAAAAATGCTTTTAGCTTTAGCCTATGCCATTTTTAACTTCCAGTGGCCGTGTCTTTATTCCGAGCACTAACAGCGTGCTCAGCTTACAGCTGTGTCAAGTGTCAGATCTGTTTCATTGTTAATGAGAGGAAGAAGCCGGCAAACGGCAAAGGTTTCCTTCACTGAAGGTGGTTACAAAGCAAGTGGGATTGTTTTCCTATCATGTCTGGGGAGATTCTCACTCATCCAGGTCGTTATCGTAATCTACGGGGATTAGCAGTTGCTTAGAGCGAACTCCTGAAAAGTGTTTCAGCCCAATAATCCAACTTTATTTGTAAAGCACTTTAAAACAAGTCACAGTGGAACACAGTGCTGTACAGAATCATGAATAAAAGGTGACGTAGATGTTCACACGAGGCAGTAAGATACGTCTACAACAACAACAATTGGTGGGAATAACACACAACACAACTGTGTGTTTATAGGTCATAGCATATCTCCTTATGTGCAGAAGTCGCAAAACAGACTGTTTTTCAAACTTCTGTATTTCTTAATTACACAAATTCAGTCCGATTTTCAAAACAAAATAATAATAATGTCGTAGTTTTTGCTCAGGTGTGTTTTTATAGTTAAAAAGGCAGCCTCAATGCTCTCTGTCAAAGTAAAATCGTTTAAAATAGAAATAACATCAACAACTTAAAGAGGAGATTTAAAGACCTACAGAATATTCCAGTTTCTGCTGTGTTTTCCAGTGCTTCATGGATTTCTTTCACACACCGTTTGCCAAAAGTGAAAGAAAGAATTGTCTCAAATCCATGGCTGTTGATTGTAACTTAAAGCTCACGGCGCTCTTATCTTCCTCTAAATTCACCCTCAATTAAAACTCTTAAACCCGGCGTAAGCTGTGCTTCCTTCTTCCTGTGTTACACTTGACTTGAGTACAGTTTGTCAGCGAGTGCAATGAGACGGGTTATGAATTATTGATATAGCCGTTGAAATAGGGTATGAACACACACACACACACACACACACACACACACACACACACACACAAAACCCCCAAACTTCCTCGACATTAGAGAAAGGCGCTGAAAGGTCCCAGGGGCCAGAGGCTTGAAAGTTCATGTAATCTGTCTTGGAATATGTGTGTGTGTGTGTTCACATGACAACAGGCCCTTTCATAAAGGTCTTGGCCCCTCATCCACCTCAGGGCTCAGACTCCATGCTGACTGTCCCTGGAAAGAGAAAGACCTACGTCTGTGTCTCTTTCCTGTTCCATTTCCTCCCCCTCTTTTCTCTTCCTTGTTTATCTCTTTCTTAGCTCTGACTTAAAGTGTCTTCTTTATTTTACCTCTTCCTTTGTTATGATTGGTCCTCCTCTTACTATGTATTTAATCTCTTTTTTCCCCACTGAAACACACTCGACCTTATACAACCCTGTTTTTCCTCTTCCCAGCATCCTCTTGCTCCCTCTCTGATCCCTGTATCGTTTGATCTCACTAACTCTGCTCTTCTCTCTCTCTCTCTAATTTGTACCACACACACTTGAACGATGTCCTTCACACCCACAACCCTGCAATGACTCAAATAATTCACTGTTTTTTTTGGTCATTTCCTGTTGTGCACTTTTACTGAAAGCACAAAAGTACACCACTGTGCACACACACACTGACTCGCAGCTGCAGAGAGGACAGCGAGGGCATCTCTTGAGCCATTCACATATTTAGGTCGCACAGACCAGACGACACGTGTGAACCTCAGCTGTGGTTTGTAGGTCCTTTTTCAACGAAACACAGTGTTGTGTTTTGCACAAGACCTTGACCTCAACAACTATTTTTGATTCAAGCCTTTGTGAACATATGACATAGTTTAATTTCCTGAAATACATACAATGGAATTAGAAATGACACAAACTAAATAGTAGGGGTAGGAATCAATAGGTGCCTCACGATTTCGATTACTATTCATAGACTGATTGTTGAAGCATCATTATCATTTATTAAACTAAATTAAATGTGTAAACTGGAAAGTTACAACTGAATCGTAAAGAAGTAACGTCTTGAGTCACGGTTCACGTATTTAAAGACAAAATGTAAACTGAATGGTGCTTTTACGTGCAATACAGCGTCATTTGCACCTGTGTGGCTCTCATTTATTGCTTTTGTTTGAAGCACATGTGACATTAGCCTCCCGTCGTCGTGTGATAAAGTGATAAAGAGTTTGGGGATGGCCATATCTTGGCTTCTTTGTTATGTGCTCCCCGTAAAGTGTTCGGTTGAAGGCACGCTTTCCCACCTTTTTCGTAACGTCTATTTTACATAGTGCTGGGCGCATTCCATGATGACTGACCGGAAAAAGACGTGCATGACTTGTTAAAATGAGTCTCTAAAGTAACGCTGAACTTTAAAAACAGACGCACACATACGCAGTACACAGGTATGCTGGTTATTTGTTGCGCTGCTCTTTTTGTTTAATAAACAGACCGCTCTAGTTCGCTCTAGTAGGCGCACTAACCAGCGCTAAAAGGAGCTAATGCAGCTAAAGGAGCTGGTGCAGCTAACGGAGCTAACTGGTAAACAGTGCCTGGACTCCGTTGTCGCGGCACTTGAACATGACATCACACACGTCTTTAATTACGCTATTTGACATTTAAATAATCTAAATTTGGACATCAGAATCGTCCAGGTGTGAATCCATGTTTTTCCCCCACCAATATACAAACAAAATAAAGCTACAGTGAGAGTTTACAGTCAAATATAAAAGTAAATCCAATAGAGAATTCACGTCGGCAGCATATTATGCAGACGCCCACGTCTTGTACACTTCACAAACACTCCTGCGTGACCTTTTCTGTGCCGGAGAAGGTAAATTCACCTTTTATAGTGCTGTCAATTCCTGTTCTTCAGAAGCATGTCGTAGACCGTGCGGGAAGTGCGGCGCTAACGTTCCGTCGTAAACACCTTCTGTTAGTCAAAAGGCGAACACGGATCATATATTTTGAATGGATTAATGTCATATTTCTCTCTAAAGAGCTCTGAATTATTCTTAGTGTATTCAGTGACTCAAGGGTGGAAATGCTTGTGTGTGTGTGTGTGTGTGTATATATATATATACAGTGGTGATGCTAATAGAAAACTTAAATACGGTAAATGTCATTGTGAGTCACAGTAGAAAGAAAATGGGGGAGATGATTGTGGGATTGAGATGCATGTTACCAGTCAGTTGCTGTTGTGTTGTGTTCATTATTCAGTGTCTCCTGGTAATCCTCTCTCTTTCTTCCACTCTCTCTTTATTATGCTTGTCTTGTTGTTGACTTCTATCTCTCTCTCTCTGTCTTTGTGCTGTTTCACTCCGCTGCTCTCCTCCATCTCCTCCTCCTCCTGTTTCTTAGTCACCTTGAAAATTCTGAGTGTCCATTAAGGCTTTCAACTACTCTGAGTCACAGTGCTCTCAAACTTTTCAGCCTTTAATTTAATTTCACCCATGATTTGGCGGCTCGACCAAAATAAACACCAGCAGACACACACATACACGAGGTATACATTTATTTGAGCTGTTTTTAACCCTCTTATGACTATCATGATACATTTAATGAGATTTTGTGGCTGTAGAATTGTCCAAAAATATTCAATGAGTGAGTGCTTCTGCCCCGTTTTTTTCGAAGATAACGTTGACTTTTGATATCTGGCAGTTATTGAACCGTTTAGGAATTACGATACCGAGAGGCTAACGTCGAAAGTTAGACGCAGACTTCGATCAATGTAGTATTTGCGACACGAAAATGCAAGGTGGGTCGGGGAAACACCTCAAACCTGATGAAGCACCTGGTTAAACACGGGATTTATTTAAAACCTGAAGAATGTTTCGTTTTTGACTCCTGGAAAGTGACGACTGCTGCATCGGCTACCAACGCTAGCAGTGCTACTACTAGCACAGTGCTACTACTAGCACTGCTAGCGTTAGCTGATGCTACCAACATTTACGTGACTTTTTTTGTTGCCCCATGTCGTCACTTAAAGACCCGAGACATGTCGCGTTCGAGACGAACCCTAGCGCCCCCCTATGGACGATAATGAGAATTACGCATGCCAAATCCTGTTATGTGGTAAAACAGAAGGGTTAAAGCCTTTACTTCCTGTCGTTACTTGTTGTCTTGATTGTTTATTCCAATCGGAAATCTTCCTTGATCATTTTATGATGAACAGTGTGTAAAATTATTTCTTTCTTTAGTTTTTTGAGAGCCGTGGTTTGTGCAGGACACAGCATGGACATCCATACACAAAAAAGGAACAATTGGATGTGTGTGTGTGTGTGTGTGTGGTCTTGTCAGCTTTTCAAAGCAGTGCCAGAAGATTGGTTTGTCATGTTGCTGACTGTGTGCTTCAGTTTTTATCCAGGGTGAAACCTCTTTCTTTTTCTCTGCAACACACACACACTGACACACACACACACTCGCACAAACACATGGGTTTGTCTGTCTGTGTGGGCTCAAACTGCTGTCCTGCCTTCAGAATAGCCATTTGTCAAAGCCACTCTTTATGTGTGGAGAAGTTGTGTGGAGTCTTTTTTTTTACCCCCTCTCCCGTCTTTGTGTGTGCAGATATCTGTCTGTAACATGTCTTTTACCCCCATGGTTTCTGGCCCTGTGTGTAAAATGATTTCTTTTTTTAGTTTTTTGTGACAGTGCAGGACATCCATGCACAAAAAGGAACAATTGGATGTATGTGTGTTACCGTTTTTGTGTGTGTGTGGCCTTTGTGTGATTTGCCTTTCTCCATTAAAGCAACCATATATTTGCAGCATAATTGAAAAAAATAAAGGTATTCATAAGAAAATGACAGCTGCATATTTCAAGAGATTACAATTATTATATTAACCTTTTAACACCTAAGCCTCAAAATGTCCATCTGGAGTGCTTTTGCCCATTTTCCCAGAACAACTTCCAATACATGGCACCTATTTACAATTTGCTGCATGTTAAAATACTGTTTTGACAATTTAAATCGAAGGAACATTTTTACGTGTTATGTTTGAAATGGGAAGAGTATAATGCGCATTTAAAATAATGATTGTTTGACTCTTTATCTGAATGTCCAAGAACCGTATGTACAGGCGTTTTTCCAACTCTGGTGACCAAGACTCTGATTCGCTGTCTTCCTGATACAGTGCGAGTGAATTTACCGTAATATCCACACGTTGGCTTTGATGTGCAACTTCTCAGCTTTCAGTAACCGTTGGAATTTGTCCGATAGCACAAACTGTAGTCGTGTAATTGCTGGTAATGTAGATAAGCTTGGTGTTAAAGGGTTAAACTTGCCCAAAATAAGGATTATAGTGTAGCATAATAAATCATCAAGGGTAAATGGATGAGTATCCATGCAGGGGAAAAAGAGAAGAAAACAGAACAAGACAAAATGAGATTTAAAGTAAATGAATCAGTGAATATTCATGATAAAGAAATCATGATTTGCTTTCGAAAGGGTTTCCAAATATTTGAATATATGGACTGACATCGTATTTTAATGAGTGTAACAACAACTTTTTTATGTATAGCGTGGCTGAGCATCCTCCTCCTCCTCTCGTCGCCTCGGTGGCTTCCTCGTAAAAGCGCTGATGTGATCTGTGCTCTGTTAAGTTTGATAATAACTGTCCATGCGTCATTAAAGGTGCACAAGACCTGAGCCTGTTCCCACTTAATCAAGATGATTTAAATGTCACTGTTGTTGAACACACAGCCAAGCGTGTGTGTGCGTGGTAATGAAGTAGTCATAGATTTTGGCAGGTGTCCCCTTGTATCTGTGTTTATTTACTTACTTATTTATTTAATCAAGTATGCATGCATAAATACTTTTTTATGTAGATGCTAAAACATAGAAGATAACTATATACGTTATTTAACTGTTAATGAAGACCAGTATAGCTTCTATAAACAATCATATTATCTTGTGAGACCATGTTAATTGTGTTTTTTTTAATCCTTGTTAGTGATTCCACGGTGCAGAATCAAGACTCCTCAGACAAATGAGTGAAATGAAATGAATACAGAGACATAAAAACTCAATTCTGATGCTATTATTATACAGTTGCTATTGTTGTGGAGTCAGACTGGGACAGTAGAGCAGTCATCAGCCAGCTGCTCCCCCGATTACACAAATGGATGTGTGAACAGGTGGCGGACGATTTCACCCAGTTTTGCTCGCAGATTAGGGCGTCAACTAATAATTGTTTTCATTTTCAGTCATAAATCCACCAGTTATTTTCCTCAATTAATCCATTAATTGCTCATTCACTCATCTTCTGCTGTCATCTTGGCTGAAATATGGGGCGAAAGGCGGGGTACAGGTCGCCAGTTCATCACAGGGCCACATAGAGACAAAACGACCATCCACTCTCATTCACTACAGTCAGTTTAGAGCAGGATTATTCCATTACTGTGTCCACTGAGCAGCAGGTGATGACAACTGTAAGAATTACATCCAAAAAGTGCATTAAAAATATAATAAAAAAACAAGCAATGTAATTATTTTTCGTCATACCAGTCTCCCGCACACCTCAAAGTACCTCAAAGTGCAGCTGCACAATATTAGCATCTGTTTATCTTTTGAAATGAGAGAAATGTACGTCATAGACGACCCACAGACATCTCAAAGTGCCTTTTAACGGAACACAACACGACTAACACTGATGTCAAACCTCATCAGGCCACTGAATAGTCATGTTTTTGGACTGAACCTGGAGAAAACCCCCCTACACACACACACACACACACACAGGGGGAGAGCAAACAGTATTTCCCAAAAACTGAAAATGAAGATGTCCTCAAATGCCGTCTGTTTTATCCCCAAAAAACTGAAAGATGTTCAGAGAAATCCGACAACTTGTTTTTCACAGCCCGAAGCAATTAATCTATTATCAAAACGTTGGTTATTAATGTCATCGCTGATTCATAACTGAATGAATCATTGCAGCGCTGCAGCAGATTAAATGCAACTCTGGGGTCTGAGCAGAAGTGAGTGAGTCTCTGTCATAGTGTGTGTGTGGAGTTGTTTGTGAGTTCCAAGAAGATATTTGCAGCCTAGTTGCATATCATTTGATTATATTTGCAGCCCACATAGAGATTTCACACAAGAACCCAAAAGTGTAGATTTATTTTTCGCATTTTGTAAATGTATCCCCCCCCGGTTTCAGTACACCTTTTCTGTGTGTGTGTGTGTGTGTGTATATATGGTCTGTGTGGATGTGCACAAACAACCCTCTGTGTAAATAGCTCATTAACAGTGGGGAGGATGTACCCCCTTGTGTGTGTCTGCGAGTGTGTGTGAGTGTACGTCTGTGTTGATTGATGGGGTCACAGCAGGGAGCCAGGCCTACTTACAACCTCCTCCTTCCCTGTTCCCCTCCGCCCCCTGCTCCTCCCTCGCCTCGTTCCCTTTTCATCCTCGTTTAATCTGGCAGTGGAGACGGAGAAGACGAGCGCGAGCGAGAGTCACCGAGGGACGCTGCCCCGTCTTCAAACATCACTCTCTTGCCTCTCCTTTCTCTCTCTTGTCACCTTGTCTCTTTACTTTGCCCTCACTTCTCCCTGTACCTCCAGTCCTCCTCCCTGCGGTTTTATCTTTGTTTTAACTTCTCCAACCCTCCCTCGCCTCCCCGTCTCCCCGTGTCTCCCTCACACTGAGAGAAGACGCAGTGCACAACCACGTTGATGCAACGACACCTTGTCATCTGTGTTCTTGTTTTGTCTCTGTATTTTTTTTTATTCAGAATACACTTATTTGAAATTTAAAATACTGCTGGGAGTATCGCAGAGACAAACCCAGCCTCGTATACTGTATTTTAAAGTGACACACTTGTTTTTTTTGTGTGTGTGTGTCTGGATATCCACTTTGTTGTCTGATACTCCTTCCACGCCTTTATCTGCATTTCATTTGTTTCACATATTTCTTTTGTTTGGTTAATTTCAGAGACAATGACAGGAAACAGTGCTGTACACAATGGCTTTAAAAGACAATGCAGTCAATCTACTGTCATTTAGACGGAGATTTTGAGGATCTACGTTAGGTCACTGTCAGGAATTCCCTAATCCTAGCAGCTCTCTGTAATTCTTCATTCAGTGTTTTATTAATTGATCTGAAGTCAGTGACCACAGGCTTGTGGAACCTCTCTACCAGTTTGGAAAGAAAGAAAGAAATGATTAAAAGTGAATCATTTTGGTTTGTGGACAAAACGAGACATTTGATAACATCGCCATCACCAGGCCAATTTCTGACATTTTATGGACCAAACAATTACTCGATTAATCGTGAAGATAATCGTTAGTTGCAGCTCAACTGAAAACACAACAAACCGCCAATGGAAAGTTTCAGAAGTTTGATAGGATAAAGACCTTTTGGCTCCGCCCACTCCTGTCCTGCGGTTGCATACACAGAAATGTCCCCCAGTCAGGTCTGATAGTATTACTTGACAGTAGCGCTGAACAATATTGAATAATGATGAAATTTAATCATATCGCAACATTGCATACTACGTATCTTAAAGCCAAAAATCAAATATTGTCCTGACCTGTACACTTCATATACTAAAGACTCACAGATCTGCACAAATATCACACAGTAAGGATTTTAAATATGTTATTCAAATGCAAATGAGAATAATTATGTAAAAATGACTATTCCTTCTCATATCGCGAATCAAGATTACAAGATTACTTAATTTCTGCTCACAAAAAAACAAAACTGAGGCAAAAACAAACAACGATCAACCAAAGTTGTTATTAGTGTGTCATTTAGTTTAACATGTTACCAATGTGTGTGTGTGTGTGTGAGTGTGTGTTAAGCCGTCAGATGAGATTGACTAAGGGGGAGGTGGAGGTCATTGTGTGGAGTGAATGACGACTTAAAGACCACAGCTGATGAAGACATGCACGCTCTCACAAAGACACACTTTCTGGAAAAACCACTAAAACACTTGACCTTTCACCTCACCTCCTCCGGAGCCAAGCTCCCCCATCTTTTCACCCCCCTCTCCAGTCCAAACAAACGGGCTCTTTGTTTATGAACTCTGGTTTTGTTACTGTGTCCGTCCACTGCTGGCCGGCAGGGCCCAGCCGAGTGTTTCGTGTGCGAGTTTCTGTGTGTTTATGTCGAGTTCCTCGACAAAGAGAAAGTGCTTTTTGATTGTCCTTCCTGTTCTAATGCAAACACTAAAACAAAGAGTCTCAAGCCAGCGGTAGTGAGACAGAGTGGCACTGTCTTCCAGGAAGACACTCTCGAACACTACGGAGGGAGACAGGTGGACTGTCGGGTCAGGAGACAGACAGGCCGGCAACATTCAAACATCCCAGACAGTCAGGAAGGCAGGGGGAACATGGTAAGAATGTGTCCGGAGAGGAGATTTACAACGCCAGCCTCAGTGAAACACTGTTTTCTTTAGAGTGAAATAGTAAAAGTAAAACGAAAAGAGGTGTAGACCTAGAGAGGAAAAGAGGAATGGCCACAAATAATAATAAACATTTGCAAACATAAAACTTGCTATTGTTGCTATGGGAACAATAGCATAGGAGTTTGGTGGGAGTAAATGCTTAGGTAATTACACGCCTACTTGTAGGTAAGAATACATCTATTTGTATTTCTCCGTCTCTCTCTTGGCAAGGTATATGAAGTAAATGTAAAAATATGTTTTGTGGAATGTGTTTGCATGTGTTCGAACACAATATAAACAAGGCAGTCAGAGATAGCAGACTTCACCCCATTCACACAAAACAAGCCTCTGGTGGCCTCTGTTGGTCATAGTGGCAAGTGCAAGTGTGGGAACACAAACAAACAGACACACAGAGAAAATCGAAAACAATACTTTTATTTGTGTCGAGTACAAATTGGCGTACGTGTTCGCTCATTTACGTAGGGTGCAAATTGCCAAATGGACGCCGAAATCCAAAGCAAGAAACCTACTTCCTGTTGAGTTGAGGCCATAGGTACGGTCAACTGTTTTGCCCATTTTGGTCTATAACATCTTCCCACCAAGTTTCGGGAAATTCGGTGGAACTCAGTTTTGCCTCTGTTTTCATCTTAGGGGGCGCTATAGAGCCCTTGCGCAATGCACGGGTCTGGGAACTAGGCCAATATTCGCCACACCTGACCTCCATGCCAATTTTCAAGAGCTTTTATGCACGTTAACCCCCTCAAAAATGACCAGAAAATCCACTGATAACATAATAATAATCTGAAGGCTACCAATAGGCCGTTTGGGCCCCTGTCATTCGTGGCTCGGGCCCTAACAGGAGAGGAACTCAAAATCCTTTAAGTGACGCTGGCTGTCACTCACGAGGAGAGATAATTGATGTTATGTAAGAAAACAGGCGCCTAAAAGGATTCATTATCATATGTACAATAAGTTTTCTGGTCAAGGTTGGATCCTCCTCCTCCATACCATCGTTACTCGACAATGACCGGTTGTATCAGCAGCTTATGTTTTTGTTTTTCTGTAGTTTGATGATACTTTTTACTGCAGAGCTGTGTTTGTTTCTTAATTAGCCACCTACACGATTTCTTTTCCATCTGTTTCACGTCCTCCGCTCCACCTGTTTCCTTTTCTGTTGTTGGTGCCTTAACAGTTGCGTTGCAGTCAGCGGAGGACGGATTGGAATGGAAATTAAATTATAGGGGTTTCATGAAAGGAGATTAAAACAAAGAACTTACTGTTTTTTACCCAAAGGGAAACTAAATGTATTTAACTCTATACTGTGTAGAGAGAGAGAGAGAGAGAGAGAGAGAGACTAAAACCTGGTCCTAAGGTTTAAGATTTGAAGGTTGCTTATGTTGATTAGGGTTAGGGAGAGAGAGAGAGAGAGACAAATCTTTTTCTCGTAATATTACGAGATTTTGTATCAATATTTAATTTAATTTTAAACTGTAATTAATTGGCAAATGAACGGAATTCCTTTCCGTTGAGAAACAACATAACTAATTTGAATTTAATCACAATATTACCGCTTAATTCTCATAACAGTAAGACTTTATTCTTGAAAGATTAAACACGGTTTTTCTTTTCAGTTTGGCCCTTATACGCCATCCTACTGAGTAGAATAGTTAAGGTTTGCTTTATTGTCAATTCTGCCATACGTACAATGAAAGGACATAGAGGATTGAACCTGTGTTATACTCTCACGCCCACAGCGCAACAGGTGAACATTGTGTACATTCTTAATCTGAAGAACGTGAATATGCAACTGTACCTGCATCATTGTAGTTACAACTAAGTAACAAGTCAGAATAGATGTTTAAATCATAGTAAATCATAATAATCTCATAAAACTCTGCATATAAATTACAAACTTGTGCTACTTGATGAATCCACTGAGGCAGAAAGTGATGTACACAAACGGAAGGTTTCGTCAGGTGGTCGAGGCGCAGTCGGACGTTTGCCGCCGCAGCAAACCGCAGAACAGAGATGTTAATTGCTCGCTCTTGTGGGTTTAAGAAGAAAACCTCATCTTAAGCACAGCAGAGGTAACAATAGCTAATCATCTCTGCATGGCTGAATCATAATTTGTGGTCATTTTTTTTTGTAAGTTTGATGGTGTCCGTGTCTAATGACGAGCAGAAACCCGTCTGCTGTGAAATTACAGGGGGGAAAACCTGCTGTGTTTTCTTTCATCCGCCCATTCACATTCATTTATTCGGCCGCTCCTCGGCGCGATCAGTCAATCCGCAAAGCATGCTTCAAATTGTCTACTGCGTAGTGAATATCTGCAGACAATCAATAAGGCTTTAATTCATCACTGAAAGATAATTTCATGCTCTCAAAAGCCCATTGGTTATATTAATACATCTATTAAGGTACTGGGGTATGAACTTAATATTACTCAGCCTCACAGGGAGTGGAGGGGGGAGAGCGAGTAAAGTGAAGAGTGCCATGACCGGGGCTACGGCTGTGTGTTAAATGAGAGTTTAAACTGTTAATCATCTCAGTTAGCTTTCCTCCCAGACGAGGTCCAGCACTCTAATGGCTAATAAGACTCTCAAACAATCTGCAGTGGCCAGAGGAAACAGGCAGTTTAGCTGCAACCCCGAAGACAGACCTCTCATCCTTCAGAGCGTCTGCATTCACAGAGGAGACGGCAGCCACTTTGTTACTTTCACTGAGCCATTATTGTCTCTCTGTAAAACTTTAATGTTGTACCTTAAGATGCACCCGGACACATTTGAATGCGTAGTGAACGCAGAGAACTAACTAAGTTTCAACTCAGAGGTTGTGGGTTCGATTGCCGGCTCTGCTAGTCTACATGCGTGGAGTGGTCATCAAGACTAGAAAAGTGTTATATAAATGCAAACCATTCATTTACAACACTTTTTTTTTTTTTTTTTGCATCGTTTTAATTTAATCTAATTTAATTTACTTTTATTTTACTAGGAAGTCCCTTATGGACTTATCCCTTAAAAAAAAAAAAACATAAAAATAAAGTCGTCCTTTATCAGTCCCCCCCAGGGTGAAATTCATTCTCTGCATTTAACCCATCCTCTATACTAGGAACCTTCCTAGAAATAGGAGCAGCGCAGAGCCACTGAGCACCGGATACCTAGCTCACCTGGTGGGGACTCGAACCAGCAGCCCTCTATTTACAAGCCCAGTTCCCTTTCCACTTTGCCGCAGGCTAACCCTAAATCTCTTCTTTGATGGAGAACTGGCCAGGAAGCACACCAGTACAATAAAAGAGCAACAAAAGAATAAAAACATACCCTTACGATGTCACGATATCACTAAAGTCCAGTTTAAGAATAGCCGTTTTGAGATTTTTGAAATCGTGGAGAAGGTGCAGCCAAAGGAGAAAAAAAAAAACCTTTGTACCATTTTAATTATGACAGATATCACACTTTTGACTTGACAACTCCTTCCTCTGCATTTAAAACGCCTTGGCTGTGGACAAAAATGTGCTGACAGACAGTTGTTGATCATCAAAGTGAAGCTCAGAGAGAGCTGAGATATTCTCAACGTGGTCACCTCTCGCCTTCCGTCTGCGATTCCTCTGACGGTGATATTATTCTGGTCACGATTAAAAGACGAATTAAGTCTAAGCGGCTTTCTCTGGCTCACTGTTTGTCTCTGTCTGTCTCGGTGTATTTGAACACCTGCCTGTGTGTCTGTGTGTGTGTGTGTGAGGCTAGAAGTTACTGGCAAGAAATTAGAGAAGGGGTGCATTTGTCTTGGTGGTGAGTGTGTGAGAAGTCTGTGTGTGTGTGTGATATATAAGGGCTTTCTGCAGGTCATATTTTACTTGGATCTTGTTGAAGTGGGTCTGTGTGGTGTTGAAAGGTGGTGTAGTCTCTTGTCAAAAGTCTCTGAGTGATATAGTGTGAGGGTCAGTACAGTTACAGTCATAATGAAAGAAACAGGCCACCTCTCTCTCTCTGTGTGTGTGTGTGTGTGTGTGTGTTTCTCTGTGTGTGTGTGTGTACTTTCCCCTCAGCATAGTGGGGATCTTCCCTTCTATTACAGAGCCGCACACCTGGCTTCCATTACACACTAGTTTACAAGTGATCACTCAGCGCTCTCTCTCTATCTCTGTCGACCCACTGGACGCTTTAATTGAAGCACTTTCTCTTTGGCTTCAAGGCGTTTGTTGACCACTTTATTTAATGCACACACACGACGACACAAACACTGCAACGCTAACCTCACAAACAGCACATTAGCAGATCCAGGTCTTGATTTTAAATAAAATTACTCACCACTTCAACCATTTATTGAGTGACTTTGGGACACTTTGGCTTCATTTACGTCACAAAATCATACACCTATACAATTTTTGTTGTGTTTTCCATTAAAAGTCGCACTTTTATTCATGAAAAGAGTTGCAAAATGAATAGAAAATATAGTCAAGACATTAACAAGATTCAAAATAATAAACTATGCTTTGGTCAAATAACAAGCAAAACTGTTTTCAGCTGTGCTAACATTGCGCTAACATTGCGCAAGAGTTTTCTAATCATCTAATCATAACCTTCTAACACGATTAGCAAACACAATGTACCATTAGAACACTGGAAATGGGCCTCTATACTCCTATGTACATATTCTATTAAAAACCAGACATTTGCAGCTAGAATAGTCGTTTACCACATTAACAATGTATAGAGTGTATTTCTGATTCATTTAATGTCATATTCTTTGTAAAAAAGTGCTTTTCCTTCAAAAATAAGGACATTTCTAAGAGACCCCAAACTTTTCAGCGGTAGTGTACGTGCACATGCACTTTCTTTTCAGGGTCTTTGAGACGGTACTGGGCAGAAATGTGTAATATATCGACAAAGAAAAGCTACACCATGTGTCGTTTTTCCACCGGCGAGTTATCGCGGCTTTACGTTATGATGACGCTTCTTCAAAACAGAATAAAAACTGCTGTCATGTTTATGTCAGCGCGACATTGAGAGATTCACGACCACAGGGGGAAAACCTAAACACGGAGTGAAAGGGAGAAACCGAGGAGGAGAAGCGTAGCTATATATTAGCCAGCCGTTTGCTTAGAGGAGCTGTTGACACAGGCTGCCCCTGACCTCACTGCACTGAAAACACGTGCTTTCACACAGTGGCAGCAACACATGAGATTCCTCATAATTATGTGTGTGTTTGTGTCTTGTTAAAAAAAAAAAGTGCAGGCCTTCTATGTCTTTCTGCATCAAAGGAATGCATTCATTGTGACTTCTTCTCAGAGCACAGCAATGGTGGTTCCTCTGTGTTGCACACACAAGTACACACAAACACACACAACACGCCATTTGTGATTGGTCTTAATGACCCGCGAAACAATAAACGGCCTTTCAGCTTTTTTTTGTTTATCTGTCGCTTTTTTTTACCCGCGTCGCTCATTAACTCCCACAGGAAGTCATTAAAGGCAGAAAAATCTCCTGATAGGTCAACAGCAGTTCAAAGGTTCCCAAAAGCAGGAAGTAATCAGGTGCTGCTTATCAACATGATACCGAGTGTAATTAGGGTTCCTGCTGTTGAGATACGAACGTTTTCAAGATACAAGAAAAGCTCCACAAGTAAAAAGAGTCTAATGCCTGCAAGGATTTCTTTTTACTTCTTTTCATTAAAGTTGAAAACAGCCCTTTTAAAAGGTAGAAAGTCATTAATTATTTAGCGATTTACTTGTTGACTCATTCCCATACAAAGCTTATATCTGACACAGAGGCACACTTGGTGTCTATATTGATTATTTATTTATGTACTATCAGACATCTGACTTTGGGCAAAAAGGACACACGATACGATATTATTGCGATATTGCAGTATTTGCAAAATAGTACATATTGCGATATACTCCCACAACAGCTCTAGTGAATGAGCACTTTACACCTTTTTAGTTTGTTTTGCTAATACACAGAAAGTCGAATGTTCATTTGTAACGTCGGTTAAAAGATAATAAAAACAGTTATACTTGGTGTCTCAAAAACGATAATAATAGCATGATACTTCACTGTATCGCTCCCCCTGGGATCCGAACAAGTGACAATACTAGCCAAGGCAAACCATGTGGACCAGCATATATAAATTAATAAGAAATTGGTTGGTTTTTCCAATCACTTTTATCATAAAGACTTCCTTAAATCTTTTTATTATTTTAACTGTTTTAGGGTTGTTCTTTTCTGCATGTGCCATACAATGCTGTAGTTTAATAGCACCAATTGGAAGATACAGTATATTTCACATTTGAACTCTTGACCCACCGTCTCAACCACAATAGAATCTTTTTTAAAATTCTTAATGTTGTTGTGTACTGTTTTTTGCTCTCGTCTGTTTTCCTCCCTCCACTCTTTTGTAGTCAAAAGCAGCCGTCCTCTGAAAAACGGGTGTGTGGGACTGCTCGTGAGATGTGTGCGGGCATGTTGTGTTTTTTTTGTTTTGTTTGGGACATCAGACATGTTGGTTGCTGTCTGTGAATGCAGTGACCTCCAGCTGGGCTGTGATTCTGTGGCTGCGCTTGGAGGCTATCGTGTTGATCAAACACCTGTTGAAGCGCGGCGCAACGAGATGTGGACATCAGCGTTCGCACAAACACCGACACTGAGCAAAAAAAACAACGTGTGGCGTACAGAGGCACAGATTCTGTTGCAGATGTACAATTGTAGGCAGTTGTAGACATTGCAGTTTTGTCCACACACACACACAGGGTTTCATGCAGTCGTCAGACTCCATTACACACACTCTTTTCTCCTGCCTTGATCGTCTTAAACAAGCACAGGGTTGTTAAAATTTCTGAGGCCCGCGAGAGATGGTAATGATAAGACACACACAAACACACACTAACACACAAACACTTAAAGTAAAGATAAGGCATCCAGCACACAAACACACATCACTAACAAGCCTTTCCGAAACGGATGCATGCAGGTCAGAAAATCGATAAGCAGTGGTTTCCAGGGGTAGAGGGGGGGGATTTAAATGATGTTACACTAAACACACAAGTGAATAGACATTACCAGGTACAGTAGATACAGAGAGTGACACACACACACACACACACACACACACACACACACACACACACACACACACACACACACACACACACACACACACACACACAAACACACACACTGAGAAAGGAGAGAAGAGGGGAAATCAGCTAAAGCAAAACAGAAAAATAGAGACTTAAATGGAGTGAGTGCCAAGAGAGAGGGAGGACACAATGACATTAAGTGTGAAATATTTTGCCGAGATGAAAAAGCAAGTAAACATTCTGGAGAGGGACGAGACGAGGCGAGGTGAATTTCTCAGTCCACTGTGAACGTCTGGTTTGGATTTTTGGCCCATTTGTCTCACTCCACTGAAGACACTGACACAACTTTCTTTCTCTGTCGCTGTCGCCGTGCGTGTTAATGGTAAAAGATGTGATCCATAGTTCATTTTTAAATATGAGGCTGACGCTGACCTTCCAAACAGTCTCTGTCTTGCTGTCTCATGCACACTTGTACGCGCACGTCTCTGTTTTGACACGAGCCAGACAGAACAATTATGGTCCATTCTGTTGCCCCTGTGTCTCGTCACCTCTGATTGGTTCAAACAAGACGTTGCCTCACTGCGTCCGTCCCCATCACAGTCAACATAAAGCACCGTTACGCCCTCCTCTCACTCCCAGCTCACGCTTTAGTATGTCACCGTCGTAGGTTTTTCCATTTTCTACCAATTTGGCGGCACTCGTCGCGTTTGGATGTCGATCCTGTGGCGATAAATCCCGCAGAGATGCAGTGGTGTATAATAATAATAAAGCTGCATTGAATTACCTTTCACGGTTGAGTCCACATTGAAACATTTAACTTATATAGTGAAGGGGAAATGTCCTGGAAATAGAAGTAATGTCTGGGCTAGCATGTGTGATTGTTCCAAAGCCTGAATTACAGTATTTTATAATCTAACAAATTGCTCGTCTTGTCTCTTTTTCTCTCCCCTTTTTATGGCTCCTGTTTTTCCTTGTGGCTGCCCCTCTCATGCTGTAATCATCCTCAGGTAAGATTATGTTCTATAATAAAAGCTAATGTGTCACGACTGATGCAGAAACAGCAAAATAGATATTTGGCCCTCATGCTGCACAGGCGACTAAGCTTCTAAGCTACTTTATTGTACTATATGTTTAATCCTTTTACACATACAGTATAGTGTGAAAACAGGTTCAGTTCAACAAATGCATCTGAGGCGCAGGAAAATAGTGACTTTTCTTTTTTTTCCATCTCGGAAAAATGATACCTTTATGTTGCAAAAAAAAGTTCCAGGAAAGACTTTGCAGTCATGTTTCAGCTTGACACCACAGCACCAAGACTCTGTTACACATTCTTGGTTCTCCATGTGTTGTGAGGTTTAAGCTACTGTACTGTAGCACCTGCTATGGTTAGTGGTTCTGTCTCGTGTTTCAAATCGGGTAATTACTGTTTTAAATACCTGGCCAAGAGACGAGATAATTACACAAAACATAATAGACGAGCAGAGCCAGGAATTGAGCCCACAAGCTTCCAGCTGAAAGACAATTCGGCCTACAACTTAGCTTAGCAACTTAGCAAGATGCTCAAGGACACATTTAGACTAGCGGAGCCAGGAATTGAACCCACAGCCTTCCAACTCAAAGACAATTCGGCCTACAACTTAGCTTAGCAACTTAGCAAGACGCTCAAGGACACATTTAGACGAGCAGAGCCAGGAATTGAACCCACAAGCTTCCAGCTGAAAGACAATTTGCCCAACAACTTAGCTTAGCAACTTAGCAAGACACTCAAGGATACATTTAGACGAGCAGAGCCAGGAATTGAACCCACAGCCTTCCGACTTAAAGACAATCGCCCTACAACTTAGCTTAGCAGCTTAGCAAGACACTCAAGGACACATTTAGACTAGCAGAGCCAGGAATTGAACCTACAGCCTTCTGACTGAAAGACAATTTGCCCTTCAACTTAGCTTAATAACTTAGCAAGACGTTCAAGGACACATTTAGACTAGCAGAGCCAGGAATTGACCCCACAGCCTTCCAGTTGACAGACAATTAGCCCTACAATTTAGCTACCATTTCTTAATCCTAACTCCACACAAAAATATTTTTAATTTTAAAACTTCAGCACAGTTTATATCAGAAAAGTACTTTTGATACTTAATCCAATAAATGTCATCATATTTTTTCATCCAAGTTCTTTGAGTTGTCTAACCAGCGGGTTTGCATTATTGTGTCACCAGCATATTATGTTGTATCTACAATGAACAATGAAGAAGCATTATATATGCAGTCTAGTGCAGTAAAAACACCTCATTTGTTCAGTCCAACATCTTTTTTAAGTGTGTGATACGACCATGCTTTATGTCCCTCATACTGTATATTGAACCTTGCCAAAAAACAAATTCCCATTAACTTTGGGCCGATGGTGGCAGTGCAGCAGCGTTGAATCTTGTTGGTTTGACGGCGACTGTGGGGAGATACAGTTTTCTGATTCTCAGAGAAATGGCTTTGGACAGGAACAGTGGTTCTCGATCTCCAATTCCCCTCGGGGTGCGTTAAGTTTTTGTTCCAGCTTATCCCTCCATCTAGTCGACTCAATTGTGCTGTTCAGTGAACAGTGAAATGGACTTAGCAGCTCCTCAGTAATGTCAGGTGTGTTTGTTCTCTGAAATAAATGAACAGATGGTGCACAAACCAGCAATGGGCCATGGGAGCTAGAGGTGTGTGTGTGTGTGCGTGTGTGTGTGTCTTCTTGCTTGTATGCATGCATGAATATCTGCGTGTGTGTGCATTTGTGTGTGTGTTTGTATTTAGGCCAGTGTGGTGAGTATTTTGGCATTCCGGTACTTGGCTCCGCTGTGAGGTTTGGACTGTGAGGTCTGGCAGAGAAGAGAAATTAGAGGAGGACGAAAAGGGAAAGGATTAAAAGGACGACATTTTAGCTGGTAACGGAAGGAAGAGTGAGGAGAAATCAAATGGGTTGAAATGAAACGAGATAACGCAGATTCCATACTTGGTATGGAAGTATGGAATCTGCAGCCCCTTCTCATTCCGAGAACCACTCTGTCACTGTCCCTCAGCGGCGCCTTACAGATGCTTCCATGTCTGAAAGAGACGCATCGCATTTAGACGCTCGGATCAGAGCGTGAGCCAAACGTGTATAAGCCTAACCAAGATATTTATACCAACCTTAGTCATTTTTGGCCCTAACTCGGTTATATCCCGGCCCCTAAACCTAAACTCAATCTCTGACTTAGTCTTCGTCTATATGTGCCGCCACTGAATTTACATAGGAGTCGGTTGAAAGCCTGGTGCATCTCCGTCAGACATAGAAGTGAACCTCATCTGTCTGTAAGGCGACACTTTGACAGAGTGCTGCTCTATATGACGCTCTCGAACGAGAACATGTTGGAATCTGACACCACGGAATATAGACAAGACGCATATATGAGGGGGAGAAGATGCAAGCTCGCTATGTTGCTCTAATGAAAGGCAGGAAGAAGAAGAAAAGAGATAGATATACGGATAAGGTGAAAGTTGGTGAGAGTTGATTTGACATCATTACAGAGTGAGACAGAGGAGTCTAAGCGTAAATGACAAAAGATGAAAAAGAATAAGAGCCGCAACTGGGGATAAGAGACATAATTGAGCTGGAGATGAGAAAGTTGAGACGGATCATAAGGACAGGCTGCTTTAGGCTGAGGTGCAGCACGGTGCAGGCGATGGCTGATTATAGGAAAAGGAGAGACAGGAAGGAGGAAAGCATCACACTGTTGTTTTTTTCTTCTACCCCCAAATAAAAAGGAATCAAAGAAAGACATTTCCTCCCTTAACAAAAAAGACTGTAAAATAGTACATTTCCTGTACAGTCGAGACGAGCTATGATAAATCAACTGGACCACTGTCCATGTCCTTTTCTGTTAGTTTTAGCTATTTACTTGTTTCTTCTTTAATTCTATCTTTTGACAGGATCCGACTATATAATTCCAGGTTTACAGGTCTAGCACGACTCGGCTCGACTCTACACGTTTGTTTTTTTGCGTTACCATTAGGTACCTGGAGCTTTTCCGGTCTGATCAAAAACAACTGCTTTGCTCGGCACTAGTTTGTATATATGTATATTTGTATATATGTTGCGTATAAAACAATGTCGTGTTGTAGTAATCGAAGACAATGGGCCTGATATCAAACCGAGTTGAGCCGAGTAGTGCTAGAGCTGTGTGCCATTAGTTCAGTGGGAAAGCGAGTTGTCTTTAAACTTTAAGGTTGTGGGTTTAATTCCCATCTCCCCTAGTCTGCATACCGATGTGTCCTTGGGCAAGAGACTCCTCCCCATGTTTGTTGGTGAGAGTGAATGGTTATGAACGGGTGAATGGGCGGAACTGTCGCGTAGAGCAGCTTTTAAAGTGGTCATCAAGCCTAGAAAAGTGCTATAAACACGGACCATTTGCCGATGCTGTGAGGAGACAGAAGGTGAGGAGGGAGCCCTGACATAAAGAAGTGACCCAAACCGAGGTAATTAGCATATGTAAATTACAGCTACACTTCCAGTGCCAGCTCCTCTCGCCTTCACATCCTCTGCCCTCCCTTCTGTCTCTCACCCTTTCTTTCATTAATCTAACCCATCACCTACTCATCCTCTTGTTTCCGGGCTTTCGAATATCTTCATGTCTCTATCCTATTCTCTCTGTCACCTTTTTTTCTTCTTCCTTTTTTTCTCTCTGCCACTACAGTCCCTTTTTATTTACTCTTCCCCTTCTGTGGCTGTCACCTTTTGATTTAGTTTCTTTGCCCTCCTTTTGTTTCTCGTTTCATCTCAGCTCTCTACCTACCCCTTTTCTCCCATTCCCTTCCTTTAGGCTTTCTCTTTCCTTCTCTCTCTCTCTCTCTCTCTCTCACACACACACACACACACACACACACACACACACACTGATGGTCGCCTGATAGAAAATGTTGGCAGTTCACTAAGCAATTGTTGACAGCATTGTAACACACTTCACTGATATTTATGTGGGCCATAATGTAAGGGCTGTGAATAAACCAGTCAGGCTGTGAGATGGACTGTAGACCAAGCAGCAGGCAAACCTGCACGCTTAATGTTTCATCCACGGTAATAGACTTTCTTTCTTTTCCCTCTACATATTTTCATACTTTATAAACATTTTCAAGTCTTTGCAATGTACAACGTGTAAGTAGTGCATTGATAATGAGCACGGTTTCCAGTGATCTAAGGGGAAAACCATGGTCACCTTCAAGAAAAACACATCTGACCCTGCAACGATGCCACAACCTTTCAAATAATGCTGAGCCTCCTCTCTCTTTCTTTACCTCTTTCTTTCGCCAACATTCACACAATGTCACACACACACACACACACACACACAAACATCGATTGTCCTCAATTCCTACTTCCTCCCTCCCTCCTCAGCTACTCGGCTCCTGACTTCACAAACACCGCTCTTTTTCTTTAAGTAGGTAACGTATGCTGAGACTGAATCCACTGAAGCGTATTCATCCGATAATAACACTTCCTCGTTTGTGACGATGATTAGAGATGATTGCCAATCTTAAATTGGCACCAGTTGTTAATGCAGACGAGTTATTTGGTTTGTGATTTATCGCCATCTTGAACAGTCGCCGTGACCTCTGAACTGTCACTGTAGTCAAAGGCCATCTCCGTGATTTTCCTGCTACTTACTCAAACGAGTGCATAAATGAGCCCATGTGCAAATCTCTGGAATCATAAATCCCTGCACAGTCGACCGGGCCTCGAGGCAGCGTCCCTTTACTATCTCCTCTCTCTCTCTCTCTTAGGATTTGTTTTGTCCTTTTTGTTGAGTAAACACTTGCTCATTTAAGGCTGTTTGTTAAACGGCATCTCACTTTTTTTTTTCCCAGACATCAAACATCTGTGGAAGCCTTCGGGCTCTTAGCGCACTAAAAAAAAACCTTAACAAGGTGTACGGGCTGGGGATGGGCTTAAATAAACACTCCTTTGATGTATGGGTGCTTAAGTTCACTAAGGCAACATCATAATATCCCATATTTGTACAAGGTTTATTGTGTTAAGAAATGATTACAGATTTAAATATTTTAAAACCAAACCTCGTATTCCTGCTCCTTTAACAACCTCGTGCCAGCGCTCGCTTTTGATTCCCCCCTCTGCGCTTTTTGTTCTCGCAACTTCTCGTTACTGTCTGAAGTCAAAAGACGAAATGACAGAAGAGGAAATTGAGGCTGTTTGAATTCAAGCAAACAGTCTATTTCATCACCGGACAGAGACGCGGTTGATCTGATGTCTTTGGTTTTGCATTTGCATCCGTTTCTTCTCGCGCAGACACTCGGAGACACATTTGACGCTTTGTAAAGTTGCCTTATTAAAGCGTCGGAGGAGGCGAGATGCAGAACAATAGGATAACTGTTTTATTCTTTCACAAGTAAAATTAAAGATATTTCCTATATCTCCTCTTCCCCCCTTGGCGTATTGTGTTCACACAGTCTCTCCAATTTATTTCCTTCTTTTTCCCTCTTAGGCTCACTTAATGGTTTTTGTCATTGCAATAGACTTCAGGTCAAGTTGATTGCAGCTTTATTGGATTCATGCGAGTAGAACGTGCTTCACAAAAGCATTGAGCTCGCAGTTGTGTTCATGCAAGAACAATTAGAAACTATACAGAAGTGATTGGGATATTATGATATTATAGACTTTGCTTCTACTTTGTGATCCTGGACCCTCAACTGGACATTGATATTTCTGTAGATGTGAATTTTTTGCTTGTTCTGTAAAAGGAAATACTAATTCTTCTTTTTAATCTGTGTGTGATTCAGGGCTTAAATATTCAGCTCTGCTCAAGTGGAGCTGAGGGATTCTCCCAAAATGTTATTTTTAGTGCGTCTTTTGTTCAAGATCTTTGTGCCAGTGTGTCACACTTTTCCTGACAGATATAGACATTTATTTTGTTCACTGGGTGTCTTTGAATTTGAATATTTTTGTTTTCCATTACACCATTTATTCTAATTTAAAGTCAAACTCAACTTGATCTATTTTATTACAAAGTGTAGACTTTCCCATTACTGTGAATCTTATTTTTACATTTGTCACATCCTATCATACATTTCTAATTCTAAAGACTCAATCTTTCCTCCATTATTTCCCCCTTCAGCTCTTTTTTCTCTCTCATTGCCATCCTGTCTATTCGTCTCACATCTCCGCCTCCCTCTCTCCTCCCCTCTGCTCTGCTGTGGTGTCCGGGGAGGGCCTGAGGAGGATTTAGTTAGAGGAATGGGCGAAAAGAATGATAGAGAAGAGGGGAAAGGGAAGAGGCCAAGAGGTAGACGGAAGCAGACCGCCATAAACTAGTGTATTACAAAGCTGATCCCAGTACTGTATCTGATCAAGTGTCATCCATTACTCTGCTCCTTGAGAGACCCGCAATAAATAGCCGACTTAAAATCATTCCCAATTTGGTCATGAGTTCTGCTCCCCACAGGACGCTCCATTACTCAGATTTTCACAATAATCTGGGAATCAAATAGCCCATATTTAAAGATATACAAGTTTGAGTTCGTCCAGGGTCTGCGGCTGCAACATTTTGACAGTTTGATTGCTGTAAAAGAAAGCAGCTTCCAGTGCAGTGGAGATAAACAGATGCTGGGGTGTTTGTTGGCATCAAACGTACATGCCTCACACACACGGTTCCACTCCTATGCTGTGGCGTTCTTGATTAGCACATTATTCCACCGACACTGGGCCGCTAACTAATGAACCATATCGTCGCCAGCGATGCGGATAATAGATGTCTACATGTCTGCTTTTGTCCCCGGCTGTTTTCACCTTTACGGGAGCTGTGTGTGTGTGTGATCTGTTTACTATGTTACTTTGTGCTCCACAACTGTGTTTTTGAAAAGTCTCTCTCCCTTTGCTTCATCTCATGCATATGCACTTGCGTACACGCGATTGCAAGCCGACCACAACTCATTAAAATATATAATATGGTCATTATCATATTTCTAATTTGCACCCAAATGTGAGAAAGACACAAAGGGACGGAGGGGACACAGTGTAACATTCCACAGCAGGGTCATAAATCTTCTATTCTCTCTGGACCCCCACTCACTTCCTACCCAGCACACACACACACACACACACACACACACACACGTCTGTCAGATATGCACTGCAGTAATTGGGTCTTCCAGGTTATGATAATGTTTGCGCTGTTTGTGTAGTTCATTTGCTCACTGAAGCGCCGAATGTCATTAATCACACCAGTCTAAATCATGTACTGATTCCACCACAGTCTCCGTGTGTGTGTGCGCGCGTGTGTGTTTGCATGCCTCATTTGACGGTGTGTTTTTGTCTTTCCACTGGCAGAAGTAATGAATCGAGTGAGAACAGATGAAGGAGAGTAAATGAGTGAAACGTGTCAAAAACACATGGGGTCAGAAAACCGCCAAGAAGTAATGAAGGTGTTTTCCTGCTCATAATTTACACAAGACAGGTGTCTGTCTGTCTGTCCATCTGTCTGTCATTCTCTTTTTCCTGTCAATGAGCTGACCTCGAGGACTCTAATGCGCCTGGGTTCAACAGACTCTGAGTTAATTAAGATTATGAGGCTTTAATTCCCTTCCTTAATGGAAGCAATGAATGCATTCTTATTCACACACATTCGTACCGTTATGGATCACCTTCCATCATTTTACATTCATATCTCTGACTAAACCTTTCATTACCAAGAGGAATAAATGAACATTTATGTTCCTGTAATGAACATCCATTATCACATTTCCTGTAGTAGACCTTCCCATGTACAATACAGCATGTATTTTTGTTGTTATATGGCATAGTTTTTAAAAAGGTTTTTGTGTTATCTTCTAAACCGTTCACAGGTCACAGTCTATATATTAAAAATGGAAGTTGTGAAGCCTTGAAATGATCCACCTATTGGACGATAGCAGCTGTCAATCAGTCACACTGGTGTCCACTCATATGTGCCATGCAATTTCCCTCCAAATGGGAACATAATTTTACATAATGGATCTAATTTTCGATGAAAAAAGACCTGAAACTAGCGATTGAGATCATTAACCCCTCAGGAAAAGGTTTACCGATCTCATCAATCAAGTAGGAATTAGGCTCATTTCTCCCATAGACTTCAATTCAACCCGAGAACAGTGGGCGTGAGTCTGAGGTCGTTTTCACACCTATGGCTCAGCCATTTTCTCCCCGGTATCGTTCTACATGTGCATATGTTTTGGTTGTGTTTATTCACAATGCCCTACGTTCTACCCACAATGCCCTGCGTTGTAGTCCACTTGAAGCAAAACGAGACCTTTTTTTTAGGTGGACCAGAGTTCACGCCTCCCCAAAGGAACTGGACTTTCAAAGCAAACGAACGAGGGTTCGATTAAGAAGGGCTGCTGTGAATGAACCTTGAGCGTAAATGGCTGTTTGGCCCCGTGATGGACTGGCGACCTGTCCAGGCTGGGATTGGCAAGGAAAGGGTAAAGCTTCATCTTCAAGTGAAGATGAATGCATGAACGAATGAAGACTATGCCCAATAGAGTCTATATGGCAGCTCCGCGAAATTGTCATTTTTATGGAGTATTAATAGTGACGAATGTGTGTCCGAGTGAGCGCCGAGAAGCCCCAGAGAACAACTCCAAAGACTCAGGATCACAGACACTGTTTTCTTCTGTTCTTCACTGCTCTCTTTGACACCTTTTGTTCTTCCTTTCCCGTCCTTCTGCTCCTGAGAGAGAAAGAGAATACGAGAGGTTATATTCTTTCTACACTATATGAAGTAATGTTCTGACATCATAGTGACAACATGATGACATATATTTCCTAGGATCAGAAAGGTGATTAAGGTATAGCCGTACAGTATAGGATGCACAGAGACCTGGGAAATGTGTTTTAAACTACGTATGACATCATTCTCTGACTTCTTTGTGGTTTTACTCATGATGTCACTGCGGTGTTTCCAGATAATTTGACGATGGCTGCCTGCCATAATAGTCTTAACTTGTCCTACCACAGTTTCATAATGAAACAGACAGCGGTGAAAATAAAACCCTGCTTGTATGAGGCTGCCACAGGTGGCCGGTCATTTTCAAACCATAGCCACAGGGTAATGCACATTAAGTTAAACTTACATATTTATGTACAGTGTGAGTCAGCAGGTACAAGCGCACATTCTCTTTCATTTCTTGGAACAAAATCTCAAGATGTTGACATTAATACATTTATATTATAACGTTAATAACTTTTCAAAGTTGTCGATCCCACGTATGCAGTATTATTAAGTGGTGGCCAGAGTTTTTGGTGTCAGAATAAACCTTCCTGGATAGTGTTTCCTTGTCTCACTCATACCTCAACTTGCCCCCACCCGTTTCCTGTGCCGTGGACTGGTTTTTGGTTTTGAATGTCTGTTAATACCGCAGCAAACAAAAAATCTACTCGATTCCAATCTCCAATGAGCCTGTAAACCTTTTAAACCCCTTCATGGAGTTGTTCACTTCATTAGAATCCACACAGTCGAATGCTCGCATTATTAAATGTCATTACATTTCTCTGTGTTGCGACTAATGCTGATAAAACCACTAATATTACAAGCGGCGAAATGTGATTGATTGATTAAGATTGTTTAGGGCCGCGCCGTCGACACAAGTATGAAATTTCCCCACATAGCAGCTCTCTGAAAACAATAGCAGTGGCTCATTCAGCTGTAGTCCATTAGCTCTGAGCTTACAAGGCCGAAACACTTAAAACCCATTCATCAGCTCTCTGACAAGGCAGCCTGCTGCAAACAGATTCAGTCATGCAGTGAATCTTCTCTGCCAGCAGCTCACAACATTTCAACTTCTGACCTCAGCGTCCACCTGCACAGATGCTCTTTCATCGTACAGCACTTCTTTATGGCTCACTCACTCACTCACTCACACACACACACACACAGGGACCTAACTCACCTTCACGCACACACATTTTAAAGCCTCATCACTTTTGACTTCCTGACCCCAGTTAACTAACTAACCCCATGTTATATCCCCCCTCCGTTCAGTGCACCTCTTTGTGTGGGGCCTCGCTGAAAGGGCCCAGTCATGCACGACTTATCGCCCCGAGGCAACTTCAGCTTCCAGCCTATCAGCATATCCATACGTCTTTGTCCAGACTCACTCGCACATAAACGCAGTGACTCACCCACTTGTTCGCCTCAGAATTCTTCAGAAACTTACTAATCTTTAACTTGAACTCAGCCGTGGTGGACGTTTCCTGGTATTACTGTAAATGTTCTTTACATGTAATGTAAATGTTAATGTGTAGCCCAACAGGATGTACAGTGGAGCACTGAGTATCTATCTCTCCTACATTTGACCTTGGAAAAGTGCAAGAACAGATATAAAGACGTAAATGTATTAATAAGGGGGAAAAAAGAGTCAATACAAACAATATCATATCAAATTCGATAAGGAAGTTGGTAAAGTGTGTCCATATAAGCCAGGAAGTGTTGTAAAGTCTTCTAAAACATATATATCATAACTGTATCTAGCATTAATCATGGCTAATTATCGGTTAATCAATTAAAACAAGATTTCTGATTGTTTCAGGTTCTTAAATGTGAATAATTTCTTCGTTTCTTTGCTCCATATAAACAAAGAAATCCTTAAAAGTGAATCATTTTGATTTGTGGATGAAAACGAGACATTTGAGAACCTCATTATTTCCAGGTTTGACAAACACTGATCGACATTTGTTAACGTTTTCTGTCATTTTATGGACCAAACGATTACTCGATTAATTGTGAATTTGTACCAACGCCCTGCATCATTTGACCTTGATCGTGACCATTTACTGTATGCAGTCAGTCGTCAGCATCTATTGACATGCTCTCTGCCCGTATATACATATATACATCGCCTCCATTAGCTCTCACGTCACTCTTTTCACGTCTCCATCTGAACTCCTCACCTTCCTGTTTGTGTATGACCATGTGTTACTCCCGCAGAGTGTCCCCTCATTACTTTAAAAAAAAAAGGAAAAAGGAAATTTGGTTCCCAACCTAGTCCAGTCGAAGCTAATGATGCGTACATTTGACTCATTCCCATATGAACTGAATCTGCACTTGGTGCTTTGCTGCATAATGCCGTGATCTAATTTGTGACCGGCTAATATGTGACTTTTAAATACATAATTAACCGCACAGTGACTCTGTGTTCAATTGAATTAAAATTGCGTTTCGGAATAGTCTGAAATGGAAATGAATCTTGAAATGGGATCACCTCGGACTAAACTCACAACCTCGTGCCGTGTTTCCACTACATTATTTTCCCCCCAATGTTCAGTGATGAAATTATAGCTCTACCTTTGCACCACATTATGTCATGGCCTGTTGATTTAATTGAGGTTACCTCTGTGTTTTTTGTCTTGTGAGAATAGTTCATATTTTGGTTTTGGGCTCGATGGTTTAGAGTTAGATTTTTATAAGTGCTGTCAAACAATTCAAATATTTAATTGCGATTAATCTCACATTTTTATCTATTTTTTTCTCATTTTATGGCTATTTTCAACATAGAAAAGTGGATCGGCTTGCTTTGTGCAAATGTTTTTTAATTGAAAACAACATTGACATATACTGTAGTGTAGGGCTGAACAATTAATCAAGTTTTATCGAAACACAGTTTACTGCAATTTCAAATCAATAAATCAATTGTTCAAGCCAAAATGTGTGTCAAATTATCCTTTTAGATGAATTATTATGACACATCTTATTCTATAGAAGGAGGTATGATACGTAAGGTGCGGCGTGTGTTTACGCAGGTGAATATCTCAGTCATATCTTGCATATTTTTAGTTATTCCTCTTATTGAGAGAGTATAATAACATGATAAGAGAGGCTGTGTATCACTCTGCAGTGCTGTGAATAAAGTGCCGTTCTTCAACGCAGACGAAGTCCCGTGGTGTTACGTGTTCTTGCTGTAACAAGCTAATCTGAGCTAAAGGAGCTAGCTATCGAAGAGCTAGTCTTCGGAGGTCTCCTTAATACGGTTTGGGGGTCTGCCAGCTTGGTTGGTAACACTGCATACGTCATAACTTGGATGTGGGGAGTGCTTCGAGAAATTATCCAGACTGCGTTGGATACGGAGAAGCGCACAACGCTCGCCATCCACTCAAAACGTAACGTTAGCTTACTACTCTTTGGCTCGCAAGCCCAAACTAGTGTGTGTAGCGTACCTTTTTTAAGAACCCTTTAAGTCCCGCAAGGGGAAATTCAATTCTGCAGTGAGTTAGTGAACACACACAGCACACAGTGAGGTGGAGAACATGCTAACCCAGCGCAGTGAGCTGCCATGCCAGTGAGCGGCGCTCGGGGAGCAGTGAGGGGGTTAGGTGCCTTGCTCAACAGCACTTCAGCTGTGGACTGGTTGTATATATATATGTATATATATGTGTATATATATATATATATATGTGTATATATATATATATATATATATGTGTATATAAAATGTTTGCTAAGCCAAAATGAACTTTAACCTCACCTGAAAATGGGTTTGCATTAACGACTTTAATAACGCGTTTAACTGACAGCACTCATTTTTTTTAATCAAACTAAATGAGTGATGTGTTACTTCTTAAGTTTAATGCAAATTGAAAACAGGCTGATCCAAAATGTCCATTTTTAAAAACTCCACTCTCACATCTAAGCTTGAATGTCTGTCATACCTTAGAGGAACCTTGTGCCATAACACAATCTTTTGGTCTTTTGAAGAGGGTTGAATAAACAAAATAAATAAATGGTCCTTTCACTCATGTTACTGTCCAAAAAAAGTGCTTTGAAGAAAAAGAGAAGGACTTCATGAAATGAAGACGTCTCTTAAGAATTTACTGCCCTTGCCGCTTCAAAACAAACAAACAAACATGTTCTTGTGTCACTGCCGGCTGCCAGCTTTGAACTGTAAACTCGAGCTTACTTTATTTGTGTGCTCACCAGCAGCAGTGGTGTTGCATCTATGGGGCCACACGTCAAAATGGGTCATGAACAACTATTCGTCAACAGCGGAACCCAGTCGCTCCTATAGCTGCGTGTTTGTCCAAGTCTTTCATAGACTCATTGGGAAGCCTCGCATTAGAGACTCCAGTCCATGCTTTTATAACATCTCGACTGGATTATTGTAATTCCCTGTATGTTGGGTTAGACCAGTCGTCACATCACACCTGTGTTGCACTCTCTCCACAGACTTCCTGTTTGTTTTAGGATTGATTTTAAAATGTTATTGTAGTTTTTTAAAGCTCTAAACTTTTTGGCTCTATCTAAACTCCCTGAAATTCTTCTTCACGCTCCATCCCGAGCTCTGAGGTCTAATGGCAGACTGCTTTTAGATTTTAGTGCCAAAATCCTGCCCCTAAACTTTGGAACGAGTTACCCATGAAAATTAAATCTGCCTCCACTAATGAACATTTTAAATTGCGTTTAAAGACCCGCCTCTTCTCCTTGGTCCTCTTCTATGTAGTTTTTACCATTTTATTATGTCACTATTTTACTCTTTTACTTCTTCCGATTTTATGTTTTATACCTTTCATGTTGCTGTGCCTTTAAATCTTAAATGTTTAACGTGTTTAATGAGACTGTTAAATAAAGAAATTAAATGCGAGTGAACAACTTGGACACATCATGTTTATAGCACCAGAGACACAACTGTGGTACATCGAGGTTAACGCTGAAAACATTCCTCGGCCTTAACTGTGCATGTAAGAAATTAATTTTTAATCTTTGGCTTGAATAGTAAGCATGTTGTCAACAAGGCGTGTGTTAAATCATGTATGAAGATTCTGTGCTGTATATACAGTGCCAGTGGAATCTGTTTACTGAATGTATGATCTTAGGATGAAAATAATTCATAAGATTGTACTTTGTGAAATACAGTAAAGCACAGAGTGACATTAAAATCAAAGTTTGCAATTAAAATTAAAAAGAAATGCATGAAAATTAATTAGCCAATGATTACATTGTGAATATCACACATTATGTTATCATTAGATCATGAAATGCACCCTGCTGAAAGTTCATTTATTTTCATAGTCGTGCTGCGTGAGTTAACTAGCTGGCAAGTCATAACCTGCATTTGTATAAAATGAAATGATGTAAGGAGGAGGAGAGCGTTCGCACGCTGCAATCAACGCAATCATTGTACAATAATGACTCAAGATGACACTTAATTGTCGTATTTATTGCGTGATAGAAATATTTGCGATTGAGCTCTGAACCTGGCCCAGATGTGTCAAAACCCTCAGATTCTTTTTTTGAGCTCAGGATGTGATGTCTTGTGTGAAACTCCCCCGACAGATTTCATTTAGGTTCTGCTTTATTTATTTATTTATTTATTTATTTATTTATTTGTCACTTCAATTTAGCAGGAACTCTGTCTCTTGTGGCTTTTTTCCAAACACTGGTGAAACCCTTGCAAAGCCCTTTTATGAAACTCAAGGAGGATTCAGATTTGATAAAATAAAGGCTGGGGAGAAAAAAAAAACCAAGGTAGTTTCTGTCATGCTGTCTCCTCTTTTTGCATCTCCCTCTCTTCTTAGGTCACTGCGATGACTTCCATCGATTTGGACAGCCTAAACAAAGCATTATCCCTAACCTTGAACATAACCAGTCACTGTCTAACCCTTACCTTGACCCTCTTATGAACATCATGGATTTATTTACATTTTATGGCTGTAGAATTGTATCGTAAAGATTTTGTCTTTCGGCCCCTTTTTTCCAAGATAACTTTCACTTATAATAATATCTAGATATTCGTTTAGGAATTACGCCACTGAGAAGCTGACGGTCGTTTTGCGGAACCGTGATGACGAATATATGGGCGCAAATATCTATTTCTCTGCTTTCTGTTATCCATCCGTCTATCAGTCTTCTACCGTTCTAGCATCCACGTGAGGCTCACGCGGGGAGCTCTGCCAATCCCAGCTGATATATCACTGCAAAATATTGAAATGTACTCGTGTTATTGACTTAAATTCAGTGTATTTATCAAATCGCACCATTTTTTGGACTTATTTACTTGTTAAGGCTGAAGATACTTAAGATGTTTGAAGACAACTTACCAAGGGCCATTTTCTTGCTGCACTGGCAGATCATTTTGCTTGAAACAAGTAATTTCCCCCTAATTGTGGTTATATTTTCTTGTTTTTAGAGGCATTTCAGATCACCAGCTATCACAAACCATCTAGGAGTTACGTAATGCCAACTCGCACATAGCGAAGCTCACTTTTGAGATATATTTGCATCTGTGCTCAGTAACCACTGTTCCAGTTCCCACAAGCTCAGTTCCAAGATAAAAATTAATTAGGACTCAGTGGCAGTGGAGGACAGGAAGAGGGAGCAGAACTGTAGCGATGTGTCGAAAAGGAATGACTTGACATCTTGGACTTCATCATTTCTTTCTCTCTCTCTCTCTCTAATGTGACTAACACCATGGCGGAACAAAATCCCTCACTCGGTGGCTCACTTGAGTATCTCTGAGTGACATACATACTCACCCTGCTGTCATTTATTCATAAAAACCAGTAGGTAACACCTGCTGTGCGTCAGCTCATTAGCGTGCAACCAAAAGCCACTGATTTCAATGAAGGTTGCAGCGCTAATGATGTGCTTTAATGTTTGCTTAAGAACAGCGTGGGGAGAAAAAAAATCCCCCGCAGAAGACAAAACAGCAGCAACGTTTCCTTTCAGTCTGTAGGTAGCTCAGGGTTACATTCTGTCACATTCTGACTCTTGGTGAGAAGAGACACCAGAGTGAGAAGGTGTTGTGAAGAGTCTGGAGAAAGAATACAAAAAAGATCAAATGAGAGCAAAGAAATATAAGGGATGAGGATGGGAGAGAGAGCCGTGTTCTGTCTGTGAGTATGAGTTAAAGAGCATGCAAATAGGGACGATATGGTCACTAATGTCTCGGTAATAAGGTCAACGGTAGACGTCTGAAACCCTCGAGGCTCTATTTATAGTGACCCAAGGAGTGGAAAAAAAAGGAGTTTGACATGAAGAGGAGGGAGGGGGGAAGAAAATGGAGTGAAGGTTGGAGAAGTGCAAGGATGCCAAAGAAGCAAAAAGCAGGAGAGGCAAAGTGTTCTGAAAGAGCGACGGTGAATGAGGATGGGAAAAGGCAAGGAATGGGGATAGAAGATGAGAGTGGGAGGTTTGGAGAGACGCCAGACACAGAGAGAGAGTGAGATAGATAGTGGGGGAAGGATGGAAAGAGGACGGAGAAGGAGGGGAAGAGGAGAGGGGGAAAACGGCAGGGGAGAAGAGTTTAGTTAGTCAAGTGAGGGGAAGGAAATGTGGAGGGATAAGCAGGCAAGAGAGAGACAGTGAGCCTCCAGATGGAGAAAGGCATGAGCAGTGTAATGTCTGATCCAATTCCATCTTCAGCGCTGAATAAAATGGCCAAAATATGGGAATTTCTTCAAATGAAATAATCCTGTAAGCTGTTCTAAATCATTTGAGTTCAAGCCATCTTTATTTTTTCTTGTGTGTTTGTGTGTGCGTGTAGATGGATAGATCGTCTACAAAACTGAGCTGCTGAAGGAGGCAGGGGAGCAATCGGATAATAACAATGAGGATTTGGGTGGTCGGAGACAGGAAGGGTGGAAAAATGGGGGATCAGAGATATATCGACATAACAGGAGATCAGAAAATTGTTGAAGAGGTTGCACAAAGTGGCCGGCTGGGGTAGATGTGAAATGTGGCCCTGGGGAAGTGACCAAAGAGAAGAGAGGATGACTGAACTCAGCCATTACTTTGAAAAAAAAAAAAAAAGGAAAAAGAGAGTGAATGCAGGCTGTGGGGGGAGCAGAGGAAATAAAAATGTGACTCTGAACAGGTTTTTGGCACAGAAAATCAGGAGAGACGGCACGGATCAAGATGACAAGGTGTGAACAGACATATTGGAAAGATGGAGAGAGGAGGAAAAAAAAAAGAAGTCATCATGAAAAAGTGAAAGGACCTGCAGGCACAGTGAAGTGGTGACAGGTGGAATGTATGCAAACGCACATGGAACACAGGGAGCCAGGTGGACGGTGAAATGAGGATCACAGCGCACAAACACATCCACTGTCAGCCACTCATATTATCAGCTGTCAGCCACCCAGAAAAAACATTATCCTGCGATCTCCATGAAAATAGAAGTCCTTCCCCGGCCAATGTTTTGCTGTTCTGAGGCACAGCCCCCGACGCTGGCTGCTTGTATTAATAGCGATGTTGAGCTGTGATAGTGGAGCATGAATAAAAGGGGAAGCTGGGCTTTTTTTCCCCTCAGGCATGGGATAAGGTAGACAGAATCCATCTGGAAGATAACATTACACAGCAACTCGTGCAAGTTAGTGCCTCCATAAGCTCACATAAGACTGTGCATATGAATGAGATATCCTCCATGTAGATGTGTGTACTTGTGTACATGTGATACAAAAAGGAGAAATTACTTTTTTTTTTCTCTTCCTGACAGGCCACAGGGTTGTCAGTTTCCTCTTTTTCTCAGTTTTTCACCTGTGTGGATGCACTTCCTTACAGTGGTGGAAGTAACAGATCATTCATGATCTACTTCAATACAATACTAACAATACTTTGACTTAAGTATAGATTTTCAGTACTCTTTCCTCTTCATTGAAGTGTTATTGCATTATTCTTTTATACAAAGTGACTAAACTGTTTTCTAAACTGCAAAGCACAGTGTGGAAGAACAGTGACACCAGTGACCTGGTTCAGAAGTCTAACTTTGGGTTGAATCGTGTGACTCTAGTGGTCGATAGTGTGTTGGTGTTCAAGCCAAGTCCTGAGCCGTAATGAAAGACATGTAAGAAAATGTGCCGCTAAAGCCTCATTGCTCGGCGCTCATCCTTGAAAGAGCAGAATCAGATATGAGCCCCTGCAGCGGACCGTCTTGTGGTGACCACTGGGGTGTGTCCCTACGCCCAGACAGCTATCTTGTCACAGAATAGTAGAGGATAAGTGCATAAGCTATACTCACTCCCCAATTCCTCATAAACAGCAGAATGCTGTATTCTCCTCTGTCTCTGTAGCTGTTTATTTCTTAGCCTCGGGATAAAAAACACTTTCTGAGAAAGAAATATGTGAGAAAATCAGCTGCAGAAAGACGCTGCGAGCAAGGAAATATGAATTAGTGTAGAGGAAGAAGACAAATGGGAGTAAGGAGGAGGAGTAGATAAGAAAAGCAGTGATAGAGGAGGAGATCGAAACTGTAACAATAATGCAGGACCTAACAGCAGCTGAGGTGGTTGTCATTCAGAACAAGTATACATACATACTGCTGTGTGTGTGTGTGTGTGTACTACTTGGCAGAAACATTCATTAAAAAAAACTATCTTCTGAGTGCTCTTGCACCGCCCACCTGCAAACACCCACTCATCAGCTGCTCTGTGTTGTGTTTGTGTCCTTGCTGAAAATGTGACTGTGCCCAGCTACAGTATATGCACCGAGCATGAGACGTGTGTGTGTGTGTGTGTGTGTGTGCTGTTTATGCCTCAGGTCAAGTGTGTTGAAGAGATAAGAAATTATCTTATTTTTTGGGGGGGTTTTCTCATGAGATCCACATCTTTCTAATTGAATTTGAGCAAAACCTTTATTTCACTGTGCACTGCCTACACTAAATTCTATAATTCATCACTAAACTCCTGGTAGCTTCTGAAGACGTCTCTGTATCTTGGCTTAAAACTTACTTTGGAAGTAATCTTGCTGGCTTATTGAAAATCCAGAGTCCCAGATTGGAAATAAAGAAAATGCATATGAGGACCATAGGGTGTCTGTACTGAAGTGAACTTTACAACCTGTGTTAGGAGTGAGGCTAGGGCTAAAAAAAAAAGAAAACAAAAAGACAGGGCTATGCAGTAAATTACAGACACCTAAGGTACCAGAATGTCGTTACTTATACTACCACTAGGGGGACCCTATTTTGAAAACTCGCCTATGGGTAGTAATTCCTGCATTTGACCCATAGTTCTTATTCAACATTGTTTCCGTATCTCACTATGGGACGTGCCCTCCCCACTTGTCCCCCAGTGAGATGCCTCACTCATGTTTCAAAGAGCTGAGGTTAATTTCTTAACCTAAAGTTACATTTCTTTGGAGGACATCCTTGTCGATGTTAATTGTCGTTGATTTAAGCCAAAAACGTTTAAAACCCTTAAGCTTATGATGCAGTCTAAATTAAGATGTATGCATAATGGTTTGAATCCATTTGGATAAATGAAATGGAGTGATTAAGGTCTGTCGTTCGTGATTTGAATGATGTGCCTTTCATCACAGTGCTGAGCGAGGATCAGACCCTTATTAAGTTTCAAATGGATGCAGATGACGCGTGACCACATGATGTCTTGTTTCTAAGAGGGGGGGGGACTCAACTGAGCTCTTTTCTCTATAAACAGATTTGACCAAAACACCTGCAGAACACCACTGTCCTTGATTTATCACCGTCATCTTAACCACTTACCACTTGACTCTGAATAAAGAGCGCACGTGCACACACACGCGCACCAAAGAAATGCAAACAATACTATTATAAATGCCCTCATGAATGAAAATAGGCCAGCGCTGGTCGTAGATTACGGGCAAAACGGGCTCAAAGAAAATAATCCTCACGTTAGATGCATCGCTATTGTTTCAAAGTATGAATAATTAAACGGTGGATGAGTAGAAATGTGAGCGCTGCACATCCAATGGGAGGGTGGGAAAAAAAAAAGGTTTAAAAATAGAGAGTTATTTTCCTGAAAACGGTAATATCAGCGAATTATGAAAGAGAGAGAGAGAGACTGAGAGCAGCAGACAGTTCATAAAATTCACTGAGTGAGGGAGAAACTGAAGTGCTCCTCTTCAGGGTAATAGATGATAAGATTATTCCCTTTTTACCGCTGTTATGTGTGTGTGTATGCTTGTATGCTGCTCTTGTAGAAGTGTGTGTGTGTGGTTTAAATGAAGATGTGCTCTTGTGGGATTGCTTGTGTGCCTCTTCTTTGCATGTTTTTCTCTCTTTGTGTGTATGTGTGTATGGGAAATGGACAGCGTCGTATATCTAATTCCAGAGCAATGATATACTGGCTCTCTGCTCTCCCATCATCCCTCACTTTCTGTCAGTTTCTATCTTACTTTTCATCTCCCTAAACTCCTTGAACCTTTTTCAGGATTCAAGTGGGTTGTTTTTTTCCCTTTTTTTTTTCTGGTTGAATGTGACACAAAATAAAGAGCTCAGGTGTGTTTGCGCGCATGTGTGCTGCATTTGTGTGTTTTTATTGTCATTTTTAAAAGTAAAACCACTTGAGTCGCATGTTTTTCTTCTTGTGCACAAGAACAAACTGTGGGTTTGTGTGTGTGTGTGTTTTATTGAGTATGTTTATGTGCGACTGTGTGTAATTTGGCTGCAAAAGTGTCTGCGATAGATAAGGACCGATGCAGCTTTGTTTTTCTTAGCATGCCCGATAGTCGATGTGGTCGAAGGGTACCCGCTTTAAAAGTGTGTTTACTTAGTGCGTGTGCGTGTCCGTGATTCCTCGCATGTTTTTGCAGCTGCTGCTGATTCTAATCTCGGAGATAAGAGACAATATGATCTCATTATTTCCACAGCTACTGCGGTGCTGATACACATCGCGGACACACTTACTCATGGACATTTGAAAACGCTCACTCCGACACAGGACACATTTTGACCATATATGGCAAAATGTAGCTCAGTTTGCCTCACGTTAGCTTGTAAACCTCTGAATTCCATAGCCTAATACCCTTAAAAAACACATACTAAAGTAACTGAAGTTATAGTATAGAATCACACAGATTAATATTTGAATTTTTCCCCCCTTTATTTTAGTTCATTAGTTTAGTTGACAGGGACCATGTACAGAACTGGGTCTATACCAGAGTTCGCTAAATAGCTAATTTGCATCAGTGGTCCCTGGACAGTGAGTTAAAAGACTATAAAACACATATAACGTTTTAGTGGCCTTTCTTATTTTTATAGTAGAGGTTTTCCATATTTATGAAGTACAGGTACTGCTTCATACCACGTCTTCTCATGTTATTTATTGGATCCCATGCATTAGCGTTTCAGTTTGCCTCACTTTTAGCTTGTAAACCTCTGAATTCCACAGCCTCATATTCTTAAAACAAACATTGTTAAAGTATCTGAAGTTATAGTATAGTATCACACGGATGTATATTTGTATTTTAGTTTAGTTGACAGGGACCATGAACAGAACCAGGTCTATAACAGAGCTAGCTAAATGGCTAATTTGCATCAGTGGTCCCTGGGAAATGTACCTTTAAGCTAAAACCATATCCATACATTTAAGTGGCCTTTATTATTTTTATAGTAGAGGTTGTCCATATTAATGAAGTACAGGTACAGCTTCATACCACGTCTTCTCATGTTTTTTATTGGATCCCATGCATTAGCTTTTCCGTTTGCCTCACTTTTAGCTTGTAAGCCTCTGAATTCCACAACCCCATAGCCTTAAATCAAACACTGGTAAAGTATCTGAAGTTATAGTATGGTATCACACAAATGAATATTTGTATTTGCCCACCTTTAGTTTAGTTCATTAGTTTAGTTGACAGGGACCATGTACAGCACAGGGTCTATACAAGAGCTAGCTAAATAGCTAAATTGCATCATTTGTCCATGGGCAGGGAGTTAAAAAACAATAAAATACATACTAAACATTACAACAAGACGACGTCAACAGCTACAATAGCAACAATAACAACATTACAGAGACAACATCATACAAAACACATAATAAATGTGGTATTCTATATACAAGATTAGTAAAATGATTAAGATTTTCTGGCATCGGGAGGGAAATGTACCTGTAAGCTAAAACCATATCCATATGTTTAAGTGGCCTTTATTATTTTTATAGTAGAGGTTTTCCATATTTATGAAGTACAGGTACTGCTTCATACCACGTCTCCTCATGTTATTTATTGGATCCCATGCATTAGCTTTTCCTCACTCCATTTACCTTACCTTATTCCCCCCCCCACTGCCATGAATCCATCATTCTGCCAATTCACATGACGGATTAGTTCACATTGTCACTGACACTCTGGATATGATCGGTCACTTCAGATGACATCTTTTTTTCCACACATATTTAGAGATATTTACCGCTCGGGTTTGTGGGTTTTGGCAAAATGGGGCTGAGGTCTAAAGGCAGAACAGATGGGAATAAATGTGGCTTTTGCCCCTGGTACATATTTACTACACGCCGTAAATCCAACGTGGACATTGTTCTGCTACAGCCATCCATTATTGATGACAGTATTCAGGCAAGACAGTTATGAGCTGGGCTGTTAGGACCAGTAATTCACTCTGTCATGAGATCCGGAAAGAGAGGAGGGGGGTAAAGAGGATCAGAAACAAGAAGAAAAGAGGTTTAGGAGGAAAAGGAAGGAAAAGGAAAAACCATTGGGAAGCAGAGTAGTGTGAAGTGGCAAGAGTTAGGGGAGGACCACAGGGAAGCGGTGGTGGTGCAGGAGAGAAGGGGCACTTTTCAGACAAAGCTTTTATTCTCGGGGAAATTTCTCTCCGTCGCTCCCTTTTACTCCACTCCATCCACTGGCTATCATGTTTCTTGTGCGGATCAATAATTTATAGCTGTCGCTTCGGTGCAATGAACCCCCACCACCACCACCACCACCACTGAATGACAGATGAGGGTGAGAATGGATGTTGGGGAGCGATGTGAAAAGCAGGACGAGTGGGTAGCGGGTTTTTAAGGCTCGAGAGTGTTGTGAGAGCCATAAAGTGCTTGGGAAAATAAAAAAATCTGGAGCAGCACAAAGTGAGAAATGAGACTGACAGAGGAATGGGTGAACATGACGGGGAATAAATAACCCAAGAGTGGGAGAAAATCTCCCGCCGATAATGAAATTACGCCGTGGAAATGTCCGCCAATATCCATACTCTGAGAGAACTAATTACAGAACTATAAGAGAAAATGTCAGCCTTGTGACATCAAAGGGTGTCGTGATGCCTCCTCATTTCCCCTCTGTTTGCGTCTCATTGTTTAATCTAAAGCTGCTTTTTCAGCTACAGCATCAACTCTTCACAGTTCTAGCTTTGATGCAGAGATGCATCATCATATCTCTTTACATTGTGCCACACCTTCTATTATAACCTCGGTATGACCTTGGCATATTAGAGTTGAGACGAAAAAAAGTTCTCATGACTCATCATGAATCTCCACTTCAGCGGCACAGAAGCACGGATAGTTTTAATGAAATGGAATGATGATGGAGTGGAAGGAAATTACAAGTTAGATAAAAATGTGTGTGTGTGTGTGTTTGTCTATGGGTTGAAATTAAAAAAAGGCTTCTTCCTCTCCTACCCACCTGCTCTTGTAATCCTCCACGTATCGGTGACCTTGGTAACCCGGTGACAAAACATTCTCCGTGTCCCTTTTGATTAAGGCCATGTGTGGGCGTGCAGACGGAAAAGACAATGGAGGAGAAATAGCCGGTGTGTTGATGGCGGTGGATGATGAAGTTGCCGCTGCCCTCAGGGTTGTCTGCTCTGTCTGCTCGCTCACTCCTTCCTCCGGTGTCCTCGTCTATTGCATCACGGCTGTCCTCCACTCAAACAAAAAGTTTGCATAATAAGTTCCGAATAGAGATTTGATTAGAGCAGAGGAAAGCACCTGAACTTTGTACTCCACTCATGCCGACTCGCCCGTGTCAAATGAAAGTCACCTCGTTTGTTAGGATTGTGTTTTGTTTTAATCGACTGAATTAGGCGTCCCCGTTTGTTGACTGACATTATTTAAATGCTGTTATGTGGAGCCAAACCGATAATTAAAATTGTCCTTTTTTTAGAGAGAGAGAGAGAGAGAATGAGGCAGAGTAAATGCATTCAGTTATTTTGATTTAAATGAAAATAAATTAATTTTGGCAAAAATACGGAGATGTGTCTGCATTGTCTACGTGATATGCACATAATTTGTGTGAACCTGTGAGTCTCCTGATCACGATGTAAAGTAAACCTGGACTCTCTGTGCAGACTCTCTTTGTTGAAATGTTAATGGGAGGATTTACTCCAGCCTAAATGTTGATGAAAGAACGACAGATTACAGATCCGCATACAGAAAATTGTACACACACACACAAAAAGATGATGCAGGCAAAATGGCAACAAAATATAGTTTTCTGTCACCATTGTCTCCAGTTTTCCTCAATCATAGAACAATAAGCTCACAACACTTTCTCTCACAGACGTTCGACAGCAGATTTGTCGCAGATTAGACGATGGGACTGCTCAATCTGTGAGACGGCAAACACGCGTTTCATCCACCGCTTGGCTCATTGATCGCGAGGTGTCCAGGCATCGTGACCCCGCCTCACGTTTCCCTCCCTTCTCTTCTCTCTTCCCTCTCTGTCAATTTGTCTTTGTCCACAAGTGGACACCGCAATCAGTCGCTGATTAAAGGTGCATTTTATGGCTCAGTGGCAGAAAATTGTTCTGTGCGCAGGTCACTGGTTTGTGACACAGCAAGTATTAGTGATCAGATGAGAGAGCCCACACACTCTGTTCGGCGGGGAAAAGTGTTCGACAACGCTGCTCGCCGGAGCGAATCACAGAACAAGAAGAAGTGATTGAAATAATGCTGCATATGCTCCCTGAGCTCACTTTGTACTGTGTTAGTCGATAAAGCAAAGATTGACTGAGCTGGGAACAGTGGGATAATGTTGTTTTTTTCTTTTCTCTCCCACACAGGACGAGACGACGATGACTTCTTGAGTCTGAGCGAGCTCCCGGAGACCTTCCCCTCGGACCCTCCGGAGCCCTTACCTCACTTCCTGTTTGAGCCCGAGGAGGGCTACATCGTCAAGAACAAGCCCGTCAATCTCTACTGCAAAGCCACGCCCGCCACACAGATTTACTTCAAGTGCAACAGCGAGTGGGTCCATCAGAAGGACCACACTGTGGAGGAGAGGGTGGACGAAAACTCAGGTGAGAAGAACACACACATACAGATTTACCCTGACACACAGAGAGGGATTAAGCAGATTAGATTATCAACAAAGTGATAAGACATTAAGGAAACGGCACAAAACATAAACGATGATGGCATCGTGTCAGGAAATGTCTCCGTCCACACTGAACGCCTTGAAACCACTCAAAACAGCGTAGTACATATGCCAGGACTGTAAGTGGCGCTGTAACGTTTTTAAAAAAGCGACTTGTGACAAATTTACCCACTTTCTGTGCTGTGGATGTTCAGTGCAGCAGACAGTGTGTGGAACAATCACTGATCTGTTTTGTTTATTCAAGTTTGTTTTCTCCTCTCTTTATTTTTTACGATTCAACACTTTTTTTCACCCGTGTGTGAAATCTCTAAAGACAGTACGTGTTTTAATGATATCAATCCTCTGTTCAGGCTGACTTTAGTTACTTTTCATTGACAGTAGTTGGTAAAAGAGAGAGAGCTGGGAATATGACGTCATCGTTTTCCTAAAGAAGCTTATTTTCAGGTCCGAAAAAAGAAGTATGCGTATTCACCTAAACCTGTTTGTGCTATATGCATTTGCATGTTTGGCTGCAACACTATAAAGCAGCCGCCTTGAAAAGCAATATACAGAATATATATATACTGAATATGGTACAGGCCTTTAATTCTTAATGATTATGATTATTAATGATTAATTTGCTTTAATTTGGCAAAAAAAACAACACAGATTTTATGTTTAAATATACATATTTACTGTACTTTAAACAAACAAGTTCAACCCACTTTTCAGATGCGTCGGGTCACGTGTCGGACGTGTGTACACAGCTGTCCTCACTGCCTGTGCTGCAGTTTTCACAGAGCGCTTTAATAGGATCCACAGTGATGTACTGGACTGTGGCCAAAGCTACACACTTGTCACCTGACAGCACATGCTATTTTTTTATTTTTCCTGCTGGCTAGGTAATGATGAATCGTGCTGTCTCTTTGGCAGGAAGACAAAGACGTACACAACCGGGTTTCTTGGAGTTAAGTTTGACGTCTTGCTGCACGAGTTTTCCACCTGCTCCTTAATGAGCCCCGGTCCCCAAAGCGAGCGATTAGCGGCCGACTGAAAGAGCTTTGAAACACTCGTGATGTATGGTACCTGCTGGATAGAATACGCAGTTGGCTTCGGTGCCACAAATCACCCTGTTGATTTTCCTATTGAAACGCATCGTGTATGTTTAATCAGCTCACTGTGTCGGCGTTAAGCAAGGATTTTTGCATATTTGTGTCCAGGAAAGGTTTGAAAAAACATCTAAAGTGTGTTTTTTTCCGCCGTCTTAGCTGTGACACATTGGAAAAAAAGCAAATATATATACTTTTTATATATAAAAAGCAAATATGAGCGAATGCAAACACAGCCACACACTGAGAAGATAGAGGCGGCGGCGACGGCAGCAAAGAGAATGTGATAAAAGAGAAAATGTTCTAATATTGTGCAAGAGTGGGTTTCATATCAAGACTACAATATATTTCACTTAAAGCCTCAGCTCATTGTCTTGAACCATGTATGGATTATTTTTCTTTCAAGTTTTCTTTAAACACTTATGTGTCCTTTCTCATCTCTCGCCGGTTTGTGCCATCATTCTGAATATTTTATCAGCGTTCCCTCTCCGTCTTTCTTCTCCACCGTGACGCTTTTTTGTTTCTACTTTTCATGCATCTTCATTCATCTTTCTCTCCTGTAACTGTAGTCCCTTGTCCCTCAAACCCTTGCATTTCAGAATATGCTGAATGTTTATACTGCAGCAGGCTTTTTTGCACAGACGCACAGATGGAATATAAACCACAAACAAAGTTTATTCTGTGTCATTTATCTATAACATCTGGTTTTTCCTCATCACTCTTGTTGGTTTTTGGGGTTTTCCAGCCGTTATTCAAACGACACAGTATCTTGTTTTATGTGAATCTGACCCAGACACTTTATTTAACGTTTCCTCGGCCATGCTGACGGATCTATTTACAATAATGATCTATCGTCTTCTTCCATGTGTCTCTTTTTACTTCTTTCCCTTCTTCCCGCTCATATTTCCTCTTACCTCTCAGTTCATTACTGACGTAATGTGCAGCTGCGAGTCATTTATTATCCTCCCATCAGCCGTTCATTTGCAAACTGCTGGATACCAGACGGCGTGTTACTGAGAGGAAAATCTGCTCAATAATGATACATGAGTTTAGGCTGTTACACTGTCTGTGATGGACATCATGAGGTTTTTCAAGGATCACGATCACCCAGACGACCTCAAAGAACATCAGGCTCTACGACGTATGAAGCAATGTGTTTTTATTCATTTAAGATGTTATTCTTAATATATTTTAGAGTTTTAGAGTTAAAGCATGGCTTTGGTTTTACATTTTTTGAAACCTATCCAAGATGTGCTTCAATTTATGCTTCATTTATCTATAGTACAGACTTTACTTGACATGAAACTTGGTAATAAAGGAAGATTATATATGCATTTTCCTCATAACATAATTATAATTATAATTATTAACCCTTGCACTTGCTGCACCAATGGTAATTTTTCGTTGGAATAATACACAACTCCTTATATGGACATCCTAGGGGTGTGTGTGTTTATAGGTCACATTCAGGCTTTAAAAAAATGCAGGGTTTTTTTGTCGTAGTGACATAAAGTAGCGATAATTGTGCAGAAGTCACAAAATTAGACTGTTTTTCTTTTACTTTTTGTTCATAAAAACGAGCCAAGTGAACTTTGGACTGTGATGTATTTCCAAATTTGAACAAATTCAATCCGATTTTATTATATAGTGAGTGAAAATTATGTTTGTTTTTCATCAGATTGCCTAGGTTGTGCTGAAAAAAAGGATGTAAGACACTCTAGCCTCTGTATATACTGTACGTTTAAACAGTGCTCTGTGTTCTAAGGGTTAAAACATGGCTAAAGACTGTTTTTCATTCATAAAAACTAACAATAAACAACACGAGAGCTCAAACTAATACATGGAGACCTGTGCATGGTGTCCTAGATTCACAATGGATGCAAAATGGAAATTGATCACAACGTGTACTAGTAAAAAACAAACAAACACTGGAAACAGAGAATCCTCTACATTCATATTCATCACTTTGTTGGGAAAACAGCAGATAGAGGAGAGACCTTCATTGACAAAAAATATACTAATGAAGTGAGTTGTAGTCGATGCTAAGCAGCTTAAAAGAACAAAGGAGAGAATAATAAATATGAATGTAGAAAAGTCACATTTCCAGCTTCAAAGTAATGCTTTGGGGACATTGTATTAGTACGTAACCGTAAGTACTTTCTCCACCCGCTGCAGCTTACCTGCAAACACGTGCTACTACTTATCATTATCATTTCCTTAAGGGTCGCATTTACCCTGACATTAAGGCGTCATGAAAATGACATTCTCTTTTCATGGTGTGCAAATCTTGTGTCAATGTTGTGCTACTTCCACCATCATTTCAAGGTCAGTTTTGAACAAAACAGGCTCTGGGATCATAAAAAACTATGAATACAAGATATATTTTGTATATTTTGAGTGAATGAAAGACAAAGCTGCGAAAGTGTGTGTGTGTGTGTGTCTGTTTATCAGTGTACTAAGCTCTCTGAGCTGTTTTCTCCTCTTTCTTTCCTGCTGTTTCACAGAAACAGCTAGAAGCTATGGCCCCATGCTGCTTTTATTATCTCTGTCTTCTCACTCACTCACTCTCTCACTCTCTGTCCAATCCTTTCTTTTCCCTTCCTCTCTGCTGTTTTTGTGCTTTCCTATAATTTCCACCGACTGAAATCGGAGAAAACCGAGGCAGATAAAACCCGAGCTTGAGAAAGCAGGGGAGAGGGAGGTGGGAAATGATGGAGGGATGATGATGGAGGTTACCTTGAAGAGGATGGGATAAGTCAACTGATATTTGGGGGGGGGGGGGTGGTCACAGTGAGGAGAAAGATGATATGAATCCTGCTGTGCTGTTGTCTTCCACTCTCTCACTCTTCCTTTGTGTCTCTCAACATTTTCTGCAGGAAAAACAAAAGTCAGCTTGAGTGCTGGAACAGTGTTCCTTTGATCCCGGGGATGGAGATAAAGGAAAACAAAAGTTACAAAGCGTACAAAGTAAAGTTAGAACATCAGTGAAACATGCTTGAAAGTTTGTGTCAGACTGCACCAAAAATCTATTTTCTGCTATTCTACATTGTTTTTGTTAAAGATAAGGAGTCAGGGAAAACCAAATAATGAAAGTATGAATTAAAGAATGTTGAATGGAAGGAGAATTTCCAATGATTTTTGTATATAAACACAATTTGGGGGCGGCAGTAGTTCAGTGGTAGAGAGTCATCTTTCAACTGACAGGAGACAAGGAATCGTTGTAGGCTCGATTCCCGTCTCCTTTAGTCTACATGCCGATGTGTCCGCGGGTAAGACACTTAACCCCACGTTGCTTCTGACGGCTGTGCCTCTGTCAAATATTGAGGTTTTAGACATTTCCCTGGTAATTGTTGGAGATTAACCCACGTTTTTTAGGATTGTTGAGTCTTTTTGCCTGATCTACAGTGCGGCATTGTTCGGCTTTGATTTTTGTGTGTCGGACTTTTGCTCATGATGTCCCCAGAGCAGGTGCAAAAAAAAAAGTGCCAGGTACTATGCTAGTCGAGCTGGTGGAAACGAGCCATAATAAGCACCAACGACACGGCCAAGAGAAATAGAATTAGGTTCATAACCGAAAGGTCGCTGGTTCAGTCGTGAGGCCGATTATGGTCCTGAACAAGACACCCAATCCCTCATTGCTCCCCTTAAACTTGCGAGCACAGGCAGGGTTCCCATTCAGGCTCTCGTTCCATTCAGATCCTCTGGGCACACGTTCGCTCCAGTTCAGCAGAACCAAAGTTCCATCACCCTAAGTCCTCACCAACAACTGCTGCCATTGTTCAATGTACGACGTGGACGGAAGACACCGGCAACGTGATCACATTAAGCTGCTTCAAGCTTGAATTCAGGGGGACACCCTAATTACGACTCTTCTGGAAACCACCGCGCATGTTCTTCATTCCCTTTGTCATTTTATCTCCTATGTTGTCCTTCCATCTTCGTCTCGTCTACAGCTCACATTGACGTGCCCATTAATGATGGAATGGTGTGGAAGGGAAAAAAAAACAACTATTCCTTTGTTTCCCAGCTGGGAACTTTTTCAGTTTCCCGAAGTTCAACATTTGGTTGGAGAATCAGAAACATGCTGGAACTGCGTCAGTGTGAAAGAGCTTGCATTGTACTCACTCACATGGAGATTGGCCTGGTGAAGGTCACAGGGAAGAAGCAGGAGTTCACATGTAGGGTGGGGGGGGGGGGCAGTGGGATGACCTCTAGGGATCGCAGAGGTCAGATTCCAAATAGGAGGAAGAGGCATGATTCCCTTAGTCGCTCCACTACGTTTTAAAGTATTCTTAAACATGTTATTCTTTGATTTATAATGTGACTAAAGGTAAGAAGCGGCATTATTATCCAGATTCCACAGCGTACTGTGAAGGGCATTCCTAGGGTTTGGCTTGACCAACATGCTCATGACCTCAGTCCATCTCCATCCTCCTTGAAATGTGCTAACAACATATTGTGCACGCGGTTACTTACTTTGTCTCCATTAGCCAAAGTGTGAATGGTTATTAGTCTGCTAGCACTGACCTGTGACTCCACAGCTACACACACACTCACACACACACATACACTGTACGCTGTTGGCACATAACATATTGGCTGGGTTGATTTGTGACCTCTTTCCCTCCTTTGCTGCCATCTCTCTCGTATTGATTTCTCCTCATCTTGTCCTACATCTCTCCCTCCTAATGTTACTCCTCTCTCCTCTTCTTTCCTTTTTCTGGCCTCACTCCCATGATCATCTACCTCCTTTTCTTTAGCTCTCTCATCTTTTTCGTGCTCCTCCCAGGACCCATTTCTTATGCTTTCTCCTTTTCTCTTTTGTACAACTGAGATTTATTGAAAGTAGATACAATATATAATGGCGCTTTTCCATTATACAGTTCTAGCACTGCTCAGCTCGACTCGACTGGAGGTTGTTTTTTTTTTTTTTTGCTGTTTCCATTAGGGATAGTACCTGGTACTTATTTAGTACCTGCTCTGGCCAGGTACCAAGGTGTGAGAGTGAGAGAGTGTCGTCACTGGAAGACGCAACAATCAAACCAAACAATGCCGAACTGTAACTCGATTTAAAAAGACTTATTTTCATTTCAAACATTTAGCAAGGTAATGTCTTTTTTGGTTTCCCTCTCACCTATATACAACACATATTACATTTCTTTGTGGACAATGTTGCAAGGCTTTATGGGGGTTGTGCCTCTTGTCCACACATGACTTTTTGAAGTACCCTTGTATATAATTGTGGCTTGCTGTGCTAATGAAATGATACTTGTCTGTGGCTGTAGATCTTCACCTCGTTAGATGACATAAGCACGTAAACACAGACAATTTAAGAGGCTGTGCCGTAGGTGAGTTCCCTCTCTCGAACTTGGTCAGCCATCAATTTGTGCTCTCTGTCTCGCTCTCATCCGGTTGTCATCGTACTTTTTCTCCCATCTCCATCTTTTAATCTCGTTTTGGGTACAATATTGATGGGCGGATGTCCTTATAAGGTCAGGTGTCTACTAATTTTAAGTCATCTAATGGTGAGATTACAGTAAAGTCCCTTTGCATACCAGAAAGGAAGCCTCTGCTTCATTCTCTCTCTCTCTTAGAGTAGCTTTCTCCACCATTATCTCCACCATTATCCTGTCATGAAGTCACTCTTCTTTGGCCAGGTAAACTCGAGGTTTCCCACATTCCTGTGAGAAGTAGCGCCACCTGGTGAGTGAAACTAGCCGGGACTGTTACCTTATTTATAAAATAGTGCCTTAGTTTATTAATTAAAATACCGATATTTACCCTGGTGTATCCATTATTGTATTGTATGAGGAAGTACGACGATCTCACCAAATATGTGTATATATAACTTCACAGTGGTGTTTTATTACAGGGGTGTTTATGTTATTGCTTCCATCCCCTGGTTGTAATTATAGTGACCTCATGTGTCATTTGTCTAACTCTTTCCCTCTGTGTCAGTGATGAAATAATAATAGCCGGTGTTGACTTTTTTTTTCTGCATCCTCTCTCCCTTTTCCCAAAAGGCCTGTCTGTTTGACCTGTCACTGATCACATTTAAACACCACAAAGAGTGCTTTTATCCCCCGCTCCCTTATCTCGCGCGTTCTTCCAAACCATTTAACTTCAACATCCCCCCTCGTCTCTGTTTTCATGTCTGCCCCTGACTCATTGGCTTTCGTCTGGATGTAAATTCCCTCTGGCTTTTTTGGTCGGGCCTCAAAGGGAGGGCAACAGCAAATCTCTGTGACTGAAAGACTTCTTAAGTGACCGAGTGAGTGACTTACTACAACATTGTTCACTGATTTGCTGGAACACCATTGGGTGGCCGATGAGACAAAATTGTTGTACTGTCCGACCCTCAAGACTTAACGAGACCCAAACCAGTGACTCTAGATCAGTGATAGCTGTCAGAATATACACTACTGTTCAAAAGTTTGGGCTCACCTATACAATTTTTCCAAGTTTTTAATTAAAAGTTGCACTTTTATTAATCAAAAGAAATCAAAAGAAAATATAGTCAAGACATCGACAAGATTAGAAATAATGTTTTCTATTCAAAATAATAAACTTTGCTTTTGTCAAAGAACCAGCAAAACTGATTTCAGCTGTGCTAACATCATTGCACAAGGGTTTTCAAGGGTTTTCTAATCATCCAATAGTCTTCTAACGCAATTAGCAAACACAATGTACCATTAGAACACTGGAAATGAGCCTCTATACACCTATGTACATATTCCATTAAAAACCAGACGTTTGCAGCTAGAATAGTCGTTTACCACATTAACAATGTAAAGAGTGTATTTCTGATTCATTTCATGTTATATTCATTGAAAAAAGTGATTTTCCTTCAAGAATAAGGACATTTCTAAGTGACCCCAAACTTTTGAACGGTAGTGTAGATCTATTAAAAACATTTGAGCGATCCATCCATCCTATTTCTACCACTTTATCCTCCACATGAGGGTCGCGGGGGTACTGTGCCAATCTCAGCTGAACTAGTCACACCCTGTACAGAACGCCATGTTTTTGGACTGTGGGAGGAAACCGGAGAACCTGGAGAAAATCCACGCACACACGAGGAAAACATGCAAACTCCGTGCAGAAAGTCCCACGTTCGGACCGGGTCTTGAACCCGGGTCTTCTTGCTGCAAATGCAAACGTGTATTTGAACCAATGTACACTAAAAAAAAAAAGGAAAAAGGTTGACATGTAAAGGACAGTTTCAGCTTCCTCATCATGATGTATAACCTGACAGCTTTAAAGTTTATGAACATAGACATGAAAACGGCTGTGAAGCCTAAATGTTTTCTTTGGTGCACACTTTCACATTTGTCAAGAGCTTAAGTCTGGGGCAAAACACATTCACCAAACTGTAGTGCAGTTACACACTCGGGCTGACAGGGAAACTTTGTTATATGAAGTCACACTGCAGGAATAAAAAAGAAATAACGCACGGGCTGTGTACAATTTTGTGATTGATAGAGAGATTTGTGACAGTATCCACTTGTTTTGCTACTTGTCTTCCATTTTTCTTCGACTCCTTTCCTTCTCACCTCCTGACAGTTGTGTTTTGTTGAAGTGAAGTACTGTCAAGCTGTGGAGACCCAGCAAAAATTCCATGCTTGTCTGCCCAGAACAGAATGATGTGAATTCTCCCAGCGCTCTATGTAAACAAAATGAGAAAACCAAGTGATGTGGGGCTATTTCAGACCCCTTGTTCTCAATTTGTGAATTGTTTCTCAGTTTATATTTTTTTTATTGAGCTTTAGATTTGTTTCCTCATTCCATCCCAGGTCGTGTCACACCGTCGCACGATCTCAGTCTGAAAGCCATTAGTTTCAGCAGCTGTAAAACCATCTCGGCTCTGACAACGTGACCTTTGTTTTTCGCCCCGTATATATCCTATTATTGTCGTGTTGTTCAATCCTTCTGCCTGCTTCTCTTGTAGCTGTAGATGTGGTCCAGGTACCTGGGGTGTCGCAGGTTTCTCTATCACTGCCTTCATTTACTTTAACAGAAAGTGAATTGCCTCAAAAGGTAAAAGAGTTCTAAAATCTCATTGACCTGTCGTTTATATGTGCCAACCATTACCCATCAACTGACTTGTCAGTATTCATTTTATTTTTACACGTGCGAATAGCAGGATAAACACAATAGAACATCATCTGCAGCGTGGCTGTGAACAGTGTGAAACTTCTAATAACATGTGCAGCACACTGAGCTTTCACACGGTTTCGTTATAATATCCCAGCACAACATTCTGCTGCAGCAGTGTGCTCCTCCTGTGACGGGTGTGCACTTTACAACATGCAAGGAGCAGATGTCGGTGTCACACCTGCATGCGTACCATGTCACTCTTTTCACACTCTTTTTAATCAATTTTGTAAACAGACAAGCCTTTTCCTTATTCTTCACCATTTGTTTTTTCTTTGCTTATTTTAACCATAAAAGGACCAGAAAATGTCCTCCTCGTCTATTTTTTCCCAGAATAACTTGAACAGTTATTTACAATTTACTGCATGTTAAAATAGTGTACTATCAAGTGTAATTTAAAAAAAAAACACTGTAGTTGTACATGAACACCAGATTTTGTGTGTTAAATAATTATATACAGGTGTTTTTCCTCACTTGTACCTCCTTCTGGCAACAAAGGTGCTGATTCGCCGGCTTCCTGCAGCAGCATGAGATTAGAGTGTTGGCTTTGACGTGTAACTTCTCAGCTTTCAGAAACCGTTGGAATTTTTTTTCCGATAGCACAAACTGCAAAGTGCACTTGCTTGCGCGAACTTGTCGAGCTGCGATACGCTCGGCGTTAAAGGGTTAATGAACATCCCCAGTGTTCATAATCTGTAAATCACTAAAGTGCTTTAGCATTTAGAGGTCGGCTTGGGTTGTTTCACATAATAAGTGACTATTACATTTATCCTGAAGATTAAATAACGTTTTCTTTAGAGGCAATTCTAAAGAAAGGCAAAAAAAAAAAAAACATCAAATTACCTGATGTTTTTGTCTCAAGGACGACGTGTCAACCTTGAACTATTTACCATAAGACACTCTACAAAGTTCTTGCATAACTTACCAGGTTATGCTTCCTGTGGCTCAGAGAAAGCCAACCTCATATGCAGTTTTTCATTCGGAATACCCAAGGTGATTCTGCTGTCCCATATGCATCAGTGTTATTCCCCAAGCAATGGTGCAGTCCAGGTGAAGCTGGCACAAACTCATGCAGATGAATTTGCTTGCTCACCACTATATATTTATATATTTCTTTCTTTCTTTCTTTGCTCGTCGCCGTCTGCTAACTAGTTGCCTCTTTTCTGGTTATAATTGCCGTTTTCTCAGCTTCTACCTTCCTCGCTGTGTGCCTTGCTGTTTAATTTTAGCCACAAAGGTTATAAAATTCCTGTTTAGTGCTTCTTTGCTTCAGCAGTGATACTTTTGTGCTTTGCCCTTATAAGGTCCCCTCTGCCTTGTTACAAGCTTCTTTCTAACTTTTTTTTTTTTTGCCTTACTTTTCTGTTTGCCCTCTAGGCTATTTGAATTGCCACGGTTTTTTTTGTTGTTTTTTTGTTGTGATGTTTCTTCTTACCAACCTTCACTTTTCTCGTACTCAGAAGCCATGCCTCGTCCTCTCCTGGCTAGTTTCTATGAAAGCATGTGTTGTCTTTCTTACTCTTTGCCCTTGTGGATCTCTGTTTTTGTTATTTTGCCAGCCATTAAGAGCCTGAAGTGCAACACAGTGCTGCTCACTGGAGTTCACCTTTTCCCCTCCACTCTGTCCCCTTTGCCTTATACTGCCTTTATAACTATAAGTGGCCCTACAGTTTTTTTTTTGTTGTGGCAACAGTTTACTGAGTCCTCTTATGTAATAGGCCCGAGTCAGACTTGTGGAATCCCATAGAGAATGATTCTTGGCTCTCAGTTTTGCTGCTGAAGCTGTTATACACTGTTTTTTCTTCCCATCTAGTCCCAGTTCAACTTTTACTTAAAATACATTTTATTGCCTTTTCTTTTCCCTTTCCGTCTCACATTTTATTGCACCTCTTACTCTTCTCTCCTTTCTGTGCCTTTGTCATGTTGCTCTCTTCTACTCTTACTAGTGTTCCTCTCATTTCCCTTATCCCTTTATATCTCATCAGTAAGCTTCAATTTTTTTATAAGCCTCCCTTTGCCTCCTCATCTTTCTCTTCCTTATTTCTGTTGTCACATATTTCCACAGAGGTCTCCTTTGCTGCTCGCTCACACCTGTGTTTGACTTCCTCTCTTATATCGTCCATAATTTATCAAAAATGTCTCCCTAATTTTCCCCTTTCGCTGAACTATTAGTAGGACGCAGGAAGTTAAACTTGAGGCTTATTCTTTCCATGTAGCCGCTCTCTTAACACCAGAGAAAAGAGGAGAGTCGGAGAGCTGAGGGAGATAAGTGGAAGAAATGCAAATAACAGGATCACCAAGTTTGTATTAAATCTGCAGTCAATCCGCTCAGTAAAGTGCCTTGGATTTGTAAATCGCAAAAAAAAGATATTGTGCGCTTATCCTCTGCCTGCATTTACTTCCTAAGATACTGTATTTCCTGTGCACTATTTTGACTTTGGCTTCTTAGTTAACACAATAGTCCTCTCACAAGTACAGAGAAGATGAAATAGACTTCAACTTCTGCAGTGGCTCACTGAAAGACATTTCATTTATTTGCAACGAAATTCAAATTTAAACTAATGCGACTTCTGCTTTGCTTTCACAGGTCTGGTGGTCAGAGAAGCCACCATAGAAATAACACGACTGCAAGTGGAGGAGTACTTTGGTCTGGAAGATTACTGGTGTCAGTGTGTGGCCTGGAGTTCTGCTGGAACCACCAAAAGTCGCAAAGCATTTGTCCGCATTGCATGTGAGTACAATGTGGCGTCCAGATTGTATTTATTCATCAAGTCTTAGTATTATTATTGTTATTAGGATACATTCATTAATTCATTTGGACATCCTTAACAGAGCGCTATCCATAGGCCTCATCCACACGTAAATGGAACAAAACAAAAACAACAGTGATTTGTTTCTGGGAATGCTTGACTCTGAAGTACATATGCCAGGCCTGTATGTGGCGCTGTATTGTTGCTCCTGCACCAAAACCGTCGAAGAAGACGTAAGGATGAAAATGCAAGGGTGCCATTTTAAGATTTTACAACTCTGGGGGACCTGTTTTCAAAGAAACTAGCATTTCAGGGCAATAAAAAAAATGTTATTGGTTTCATTTAGACTTCCCCAAAACAGTTGGGGAAGTTTCTGCCATATTATTACCAGGTTTTGGTCTACATTAGCACTACTCATGACTACTGGTCATTTTTGTATGCCAGAAAAGGTCTATGGGAAAATATAGGAAACCTGTAGGTAGTTTCAAAATATAACATTTTCATGTTGTACGAATTAAACTCACTCAATGACAACTTGCTAATATGTAAGTTGTATCCTTATGATCCTAAAATACCTTGTCTAACTCAACCATCAACCAATATTGGTGCTAACCTCATATACAATTCACTGTGTTTTCTGTGAGGGTTATACTTAGCTTAGATAGGAAACACAGGAGGCTGGAGAGGCTGAGATGTCCGTTGAGAGTGACCACGATGGACAGGATTAGAAATGATCATATTGGAGGGACAAGCTCACAGTGCGGAAATAAGGTAAGAGAAGCAAGGTTGAGATAGTTTGGTCACATTGAAGTTGGAGCTGCAGGGCAGGAGGGAAAAAAAGGAAGAACTACAGAGAAGGTTCATGGGTGTTGTGAAGGAGGACATGAGGGCAGTTGGTGTCACAGAAGACGACACAAGGGATCGGACAAGATGGAGGCAGATGATCTGCTGTGGTCAGCCCTAAAGGGACAAGCTGAAAGAAGAAGAAGTGCACAGCTTAAATCTTGTATGAGCAGAATCCACCAGAATTTTTATTCATTTTGACACTTTACTGTTATGAGCTTTAGTATAATACTTAATATAATAGGCTCACAGGTTGTTTCACAGTTACTGATACACAGACAGTGGAAACAGAGCTCTGAGACTTAAGCCCATCATCAGTAGCTTCCTGTTACAGTCTGGTGAAGAACTTAATAAGACAATTGGGAGTCTGACTATAAGGTCACCAGAAGAACACAGGCCAGAAAAAAAACACCAAAACCACACTCGGTATCAGTCGAGCAGTGATCACATGGGAAAACCATTTTATGATCGCTAAACTCCAGAAACAGCCCAGAGGGAAGGAAAAGTTGGATCCTGTTGTGAACGACCTGACAATCACTTGACAGCTCTTCAGTGACCACGCGGCGAGGGAATTTAAATGTTTAAAATAAATCACCTAAACAGCCGTGTTTGTCTTTTCAACACAAGTCTCGTATAACGGAATGAACTGTTCCCTCAAAGCTTCTTTCACCGGTGATAGAATTTTATGCATATCAGTGATTTTCCGCTTTTCCAAGCAACATTGCTCTGGTCAATTTTAATTTTTTTGTCGGGTTATCGAGGGGTCAGGCAGAAAAGAAATGCTCTCCTAAGAACAAACCGAGTCCCCCCACTCCATAATATCACTCTAACAGACACACAACCTCAATAAGTTGATGTCCCCGGTCAGTCTTGTTTATTCTGCAGAAGGAAATCCGTCATCTTGACTCTTGTTATTTACTCTTACTCTGTGTTTTTATTGTTCACATTCACATGTAAAGTGGACCAGTTCTAGATCACGTATATACAGTCGATATACAGCAGTGCTTTTGTATAAAAGAAGTAGAATCGCATAATTTGAATTTAAAACAATGCATCACTCGCCTCTGTCGTGTTGTTTACCATCTAAGAATGGTATTCTGTCTGTCAGCCGCTTGACACAGTCAGGAATATCCCTCTAAGCTCTGTTAATAACACTCTCAGTTGGAAAGGACCCTCCTCAGGGTGCAATGAAAGCTGGGCTGTGTGTGTGTGTGTGTGTGTGTGTGTGTGTGTGTGTGTGTGTGTGTGTGTGTGTGTGTGTGTGTGTGTGTGTGTGTGTGTGTGTGTGTGTGTGTGTGTGTGTGTGTGTGTGTGTGTGTGTGTGTGTGTGTGTGTGTGTGTGTGTGTGTGTGTGTGTGTGTGTGTGTGTGTGTGTGTGTGTGTGTGTGTGTGTGTGTGTGTGTGTGTTTTCTTGGCTCTGCCTGATTCGTGCTCAGTGACAGATGCAGGTATATCAGAGGTAAACGTGAACATAGACACTAATGGCACAGACTCCACATGGAACACATCATGTTCATGAGAAGTCACTTTCCCCAACATATGAAGGTATGGCATATGTGTATACAGTAGATAAATGGGGTGACTTATCTGTCTGACATATTCCAGTTCATTATTTTAAAGAAGAGATTAAAGAATGTCTAGAATGTATGAAAAATCCTTACTTCTGCTAGCACTGCTTGGAATAATTTGTACCAGTGGAAGCTTAACAGTTTTGTTTCTGTTCCTTCTGTATTTCACACATACAAAAACTTGTGTTTATATCCTATTGTGAACACTTCCTAGATTTATGCATTGCCTAGCCCCTTATCTTAAACTTAACCATCACAACCAAGTGCCTAACCCTAACTCTAATTCTAAACCCTAAAGTACTGCGAGGGAATGCAAAAAAGTATTTCAAGGGAGCACAGAAAATATTGCGAAGGAGCGCAAAAAAATACTGCAAGGGAATGCAAAAAGTATTGCGAGGGACCGCAAAAAAGTATTGAGAGGGAACGCAAAATAAAGTATTGAGAAGGAACACAAAAACATATTTCAAGGGTGCGCAAAAAATATTGCAAGGGAGCGCAAAAAAGTATTGAGAGGGAATGCAAAAAGTATTTAGAGGAAGCGCAAAAAATATTGCAAGGGAACGCAAAAAAGTATTGCGAGGAAGCGCAAAAGTATTGCGAGGGAACACTAAAGTATTGCAAAGTATTTTGAGGGAACACAAAGTATTGCAAAGTATTTTGAGGGAACACACAAAGTATTTCGAGGGAACGCTGAAGTTCAGTCTAAAACTATTCCCCACCACAACCCTACCAGGGCTCTGCAAATATGTCCTCACAAAGATAAGTTTTTGGACCTCACAAAGATATAAATCCACACACAGAGACGGTTATTTCCATGAAGGTAAGACCTCTGCTGAAGGTAGAAGCCCGGTGATTGAGGACGTCTTAAAGAGTTCTTGAAAGGACCAATAGATACCAGTGAGGAGAAAGATGACAGAAATCTTGTTTCGTGTTGCATCCCCTTCTCTTCAGATTTCTTTCTTTTGTGTGTGTGTAGTGTCTGTTGCCTCTCTGACTTTGTCTGTCCCTCTGTCCTTCACATTCTCTCTTTCTTTTAGAACAGTGATTCCTCCCCTCCCATCCCCTCCCATCTTAACCAGATCTGATCAGGCTCAGCCCCCTCTTGTGATAACCTTTTACTTCAAATCGACCCAACCTCCTGACCTACCGTGCTTTCGGCTCCTATTTGGATCTCCTGTTGTGATTAAAATGCTTCCTGGCAGCTCGAGCTTGCTGAGCAAAGTGTCTTTTCTACCGCACTGTGCAACAGCAATTCAGCATTTCTCTCCCACACAGCCCATCTTCTCTTCCCACTCGT